>NC_041385.1:286793933-286815889 GCF_002162155.2 Triticum dicoccoides
TGCCTCTAGATGAATAGGACCCCGATCGATCAAGCCGGTTGGGGCTGGATGAACAGGACCCCGTGGAGGGCTGGATGAACAGTAGACGGTGGAGGGGTGAATGAGCAGTAGCCCGTGCAGGGGTGGTTGAACAGGAGCCTGTGGAGAGGGGTGGTTGAACAGTAGCCGGTGGACTAGCGTGCGGTGGAGCTTGGATGAACAGGAGCCCGTGGATGAACAGTTGTAGGTGGAGGCTGGAGGAGGTTGACCGTGGATGAACAGTAGCCCGTGGAGGCTGGAGGAGGTTGACGGTGGAGATGAATAGTATCCCGTGGAGTCCCGTTTTGCGGTACGCCACACCCCTCCCGATGAACAAGACCCCTGTTTCGACCGTAGCGCTCCAACACAAGTCCATTTCCTCTGTTTTGCGGTAGGGCACACCCCTCCCGATCAACAGGACCCCGTTTCGACCGTAGGAGGTCCAACACAAGCCCGTTTCCTCTGTTTTGTAGTATGCCAGACCCCTCTCGATGAACAGTATCCCGTTTCGAATATGGCCGGTCGAACACAAGGCCGTTTCCTCCGTTGTGTGGTAAGCCAGGCCTCGTTTCCATCGCCTATTCCATCCAAGCCCTACAGATGAACACGACGATGCATTCCATTCCCACCCAGCCGGTTGGCTCCCCATGAACACGATGACGACGCAGTTTCTCCGTTCCGACCCAGCCATGTACACGAACCCTGGCCGTACGTATGGGCAAGTGGGCATTCGAGACCCCACCCATATGTAAGTACGTGGCCGTATTCACTTTCTTCCACCCTGGCCATTGTACGTAAGTGTACATGCTACGTCCGCGCCTCTATGACGACACATGCGCGCCTCTACATCAACCAGTATGTACGTACACATTCACGAACAGAATGACAACGCTACATACGCTTCGACCAGGTGTGTCCCGACTGTCAGGCACTTCCTTGCATGCAAAGATGTAGCTGGTGGGTCCTAGCAGTCAGGGAGGCGAATCGTTATTTTTTTGCCCAGACGCACTTCCTTCGTGTGAAGATGTAGTAGGTGGGTCCCAGCAGTCAGGGGGGAAACGTTTTTTTTTGCGAAATACAGTGGCCCGTCAGGTGGGTCCCTGCTGTCAGGTGGAGGACCTCAAGTGGATGACCTAAGGTTTATCAATCCGTGGGAGGCGTAGGATGACGATGGTCTCTCTCAAACAACCCTGCAACCAAAAAACAACAAGTCTCTTATGTCCCCAACACACCCAATACAATGGTAAATTGTATAGGTGCACTAGTTCGGCGAAGAGATGGTGATACAAGTGCAATATGGATAGTAGATAAAGGTATTTGTAATATGAAAATATAAAAACAGCAAGGTAACTAATGATAGAAGTGAGCGTAAATGGTATTGCAATGATAGGAAACAAGGCCTAGGGTTCATACTTTCACTAGTGCAAGTTCTCTCAACAATAATAACATAGATAGATCATATAACAATCCCTCAACATGCAACAAAGAGTCACTCCAAAGCCACTAATAGCGGAGAACAAACGAAGAGATTATGGTAGGGTACGAAACCACCTCAAAGTTATTCTTTCGGATCGATCTATTCAAGAGTTCGTACTAGAATAACACCTTAAGGCACAAATCAACCAAAACCCTAATGTCACCTAGATACTCCATTGTCACCTAAAGTATCCGTGGGCATGATTATATGATATACATCAAACAATCTCAGATTCATCCAACCAACACAAAGTACTTCAAAGAGTGCCCCAAAGTTTCTACCGGAGAGTCAAGAAAACGTGTGCCAACCCCTATGCATAGGTTCATGGGCAGATAAACACGGCAAGACATACATCAAGTGTTCTCAAATCAAAGACTCAATCCGATAAGATAACTTCAAAAGGAAAACTCAATCCATTACAAGAGAGTAGAGGGGGAGAAACATCATAAGATCGAACTATAATAGCAAAACTCGCGATACGTCAAGATCATGCCATAGAGAGAACACGAGAGAGAGAGATCAAACAAGTAGCTACTGGTACATACCCTTAGCCCCGAGGGTTAACTACTCCCTCCTCATCATGGAGAGCGTCGGGATGATGAAGATGGCCACCGGTGATGGATTCCCCCTCCGGCAGGGTGCCGGAACGGGCTCCCGAGAGGTTTTTGGTGGCTATAGAGGCTTGCGGCGGCGGAACTCCTGATCTATCTTAATATTCGATGTTTTTAGGGTATGTAGGCTTATATAGGCTCAAGAAGTCGGTCGAGGGAGCCTCGAGGGGCCCACGAGAGGGTAGGGCGCGCCTAGGGGGGGTGGGCGTGCCCCCCTATCTTGTGGCCTCCTCGATGATCTTCTGACGTGAACTCCAAGTCTCCCATATCATATTCTTCCTAAAAATCATGCTCCCGAAGGTTTCATTCCGTTTGGACTCCGTTTGATATTCCTTTTCTTCGAAATACTGAAACAGGCAATAAAACAGCAATATGGGCTGGGCCTCCGGTTAATAGGTTAGTCCCAAAAGTAATATAAAAGTGTATAATAAATCCCATAATCATTCAAAACAGATAATAAAATAGCATGAATGCTTCATAAATTATAGATACGTTGGAGACGTATCAGCATCCCCAAGCTTAATTCTTGCTCGCCCTCGAGTAGGTAAATGATAAAATAAAGAATTTATGAAGTGTGAATTCTAGAAGGTGCACAAGTTTGATCAATGATAATTTCAATCACCTTTTCTAGCATGATAATATGTCATAACAGTAATTTATCTGATAAAACTTCTAACGATGAAGTAACAAGCAATTCACATGTCAAAGCATAGACCATAAACTTTCTTGAAAACTAGCAAACTTCATTCTCAGTCATCAAAAAATTACAATTCATCTTATTTTCAGGAATAGCAAACTCCACATACTCAACTATCATATAGTCTTCTATAATTGCTAAAACTCACGCAATACTAATGGTTATGGAGTTTCAATCGGACACTGAGAAAGATAGGGGTTATAGTGTTGCCTCCCAACGTATTCACCTTTGGGTGATGTCAACAATAATAGTTCATGCTAACTTACATCCAAGTGGATATATATATCAGGATCTTTCCAACACGAGGTGCTTGCCAAAGGATAAAATGAAAAAGGGAAAGGTGAAGATCACCTTGACTCTTGGATAAAGTAAAAAGACATAAAGTAAAAGATAGGCCCTTCGCAGAGGGAAGCAGAGGTTGTCATGCGCTTTTAGTGTTGGATGCACAAAATCTTAATGCGAATGAATGTCACTTTATATTGCCACTTGTATATGGACCTTTATTATGTAGTCCGTCACTTTTATTGCTTCCATAACAAGATCGTATAAAACTATTTTCTTCACAACAAAAGATCATACATATTTAGAGAGCAATTTTTACTGCTTGCACTGATGACAACTTACTTGAAGGATCTTACTCAATCCATAGGTAGGTATGGTGGACTCTCATGGCAAAACTGGGTATAAGGATATTTTGAAGCACAAGTAGTATCTCTACTTGGTGCAAGGAATTTTGGCTAGCCAAGGAGGAAAGGCAAGCTCAACATGTTTGAATGATTCATGACAATATACTTTAACTGAGATGTCGGAAAACATAAATCATTACGTTGTCTTCCTTGTCCAACATCAATTGTTTAGCATGTCATACTTAGTGAGTGCTCCCAATTATAAAAGATGTCTAGGATAGTATATTTATATATGAAATCTCTCTTCCTTCAATATTCTTTCATGAATTGTTCAAATGACCAATACAACGCTTGCTAACCTTCAATAAATTTACAAACTCTACTTCTTAGATGTGAAGTCATTACTCACCATGGGATAAGCAAATGAGGCATATATAATTTCAGATTTATGACAATCAACTCATTCAACCATTTACTGATAGGATATAAGTGAAGCACACGAGTAAATGACAAACTACTCCAACAAGATATAAGTGATGATCTTTGAGTAGCTAAATAATCATGTAACTATAGGAAGACTCTCTCTCATTTAAGAATTTCAGATCTTGGTATTGTATTCAAACAGCAAGCAAACCAAAATAAAATGACATTGCAAGGATAGCACAACTTACGTGAAGAAGCAAAAACTTAGGTTCAACCGATATTAACCGATAGTTGTTGAAGAAGAAAGGTGGGATGCCTACCGGGGCATCCCCAAGCTTAGTTGCTTGAGACTTCTTGAAATATTATCTTGGGGTGCCTTGGGCATCCCCAATCTTGAGCTTTTGTGTCTCCTTAATTCATTTCGTATCATGGTTTCTCTTTTTATCAAAAGCTTCATCCACACCAAACATAACAAGAACTTGTGAGATAGGTTAGTATAAACCAATGCAAAACCTTATCATTATCTACTGTAATAAATCACTAAAATTATTATTCAACATTGCATACTAAATGCCTCTGCATATTTAACACTCGTATCCCCAAATAGAATCATTAAACAAGAAAACATATGCAAACAATGCAAACATAACAACAATCTGTCAAAACAGTACAGTCTGTAAAGAATGCAAGAGTATCAATACTTCCCTAACTCCAAAAATTATGACAAAAATACTACGCTGTAGAAGATTTATCAGAGCTCAATATGCAAAAAGTTTCAACATTATATCATGCTCTGACTTTTTGCAACAGCGGTAAACTTTATGTTTTCAAACAGCAACATGTATACTAGCAAAATAAGCATGACAAAGGCTATCCTTGACATTTTTATTGAAACTAAAGATGCCAAACATTATTCTAACTAACAGCAAACAAATACTAACAAAAGAAAATGATGCTCCAAGCAAAACACATATCATGTGATGAATAAAAATATAGCTCCAAGTAAAGTTACCGATGAACGAAGACGAAAGAGGGGATGCCATCCGGGGCATCCCCAAGCTTAGGCTCTTGGTTGTCCTTTAATATTACCTTGGGGTGCCTTGGGCATCCCCAAGCTTAGGCTCTCACCACTCCTTATTCCATAGTCCATCGAATCTTTACCCAAAACATGAAAAATCCACAACACAGAACTCAACAGAAAACTCGTAAGCTCCGTTAGTATAAGAAAATAAAACCACCACTTAGGTACTGTAATGAACTCATTATCAATTCATATTGGTGTAATATATACTGTATTCAAACTTCTCCATGGTTCATATACTCCGATACTAGTCATAGATTCTTCAAAATAAGCAAATAACACATAGAAAACAGAATCTGTCAAAAACAGAACAGTCTGTAGTAATCTGTATCAAACGTATACTTATGGAACTCCAAAGATCCTACCAAATTAGGAAGTCCTAATAAATTTGTGTACCAATCCAGAGAAAAACGAATAAGATCAGAATCACGTTTATGTGAATTAACAAAACTAAATTACTGGGTGCAAAAGTTTCTGATTTTCAGCAGCATCAACACAACTATCATCGTAAGCCATCCTAATGGTCTTACTTGGCACTTTATTGAAATAAAAGCTATAAAACATGATTACTACAGTAGCATAATCATGTGGATACACAAAAACAATAAGGATAGATATTGGGTTGTCTCCCAACAAGCGCTTTTCTTTAATGCCTTTCTAGCTAGGCATGATGATGACAATGATGCTCATATAAAAGATAAGAATTGAAACATAACGGGAGCATCATGAAGCATATGACTAGCACATTTAACTCTAACCCACTTCCTATGCATAGGGATTTTGTGAGCAAACAACATATGGGAACAATAATCAACTAGCATAGGAAGGCAAAACAAGCATAACTTCAAAATTTTCAACACATATAGAGGAAACTTGACATTATTGCAATTCCTACAAGCATATGTTCCTCCCTCATAATAATTTTCAGTAGCATCATGAATGAATTCAACAATATAACCAGCACCTAAAGCATTCTTTTCATGATCTACAAGCATAGAAAATTTACTACTCTCCACATAAGCGAATTTCTTGTCATGAATAATAGTGGGAGCAAACTCAACAAAATAATTATCATGTGAGGCATAATCCAATTGGAAACTAAAATCATGATGACAAGTTTCATGGTTATCATTATTCCTAATAGCATACAAGTCATCACATAATCTTCATAGATAGCAACTCTGTTCTCATAATCAATTGGAACCTCTTCCGAAATAATAGAATCATCACTAAATAAAGTTGACACTCTTCCAAATCCACTTTCATATTCATCACAATAAGATTCAACATCCTCCAAAATAGTGGAATCACTACTTCCTAAAGTCGACACTCTTCCAAACCCACTTCCATCAATATAATCATCATAAATAGGAGGCATGCTATCATCAAATTAAATTTTCTCATCAAAACTTGGGGGACAACAAATATCATCCTCATCAAACATAGATTCCCAAAGCTTGTGGCTTTGCATATCATTAGCATCATGAATATTCAAGGAATTCATACTAACAACATTGCAATCATGCTAATCATACAAAGATCTAGTACCAAACATTCTAATGCATTCTTCTTCTAGCACTTGAGCACAATTTTCCTTTCCATGATTCTCACGAAAGATATTAAAAAGATGAAGCGTATGAGGCAAACTCAATTCCATTTTTTTGTAGTTTTTCTTTTATAAACTAAACTAGTGATAAAAGAAGAAATGAAAAGATTCGATTGCAAGATCTAAAGATATAACTTCAAGCACTCACCTCCCCGGCAACGGCGCCAGAAAAGAGCTTGATGTGTACTACACAACCTTCTTCTTGTAGACGTTGTTGGGCCTGCAAGTGCACAAGTTTGTAGGACAGTAGCAAATTTCCCTCAAGTGGATGACCTAAGGTTTATCAATCCGTGGGAGGCGTTGGATGAAGATCGTCTCTCTCAAACAACCCTGCAACCAAATAACGAAGAGTCTCTCGTGTCCCCAACACACCCAATACAATGGTAAATTGTATAGGTGCACTAGTTCGGAGAAGAGATGGTGATACAAGTGCAATATGGATAGTAGATAAAGGTATTTGTAATCTAAAAATATAAACACAGCAAGGTAACTAATGATAGAATTGAGCGTAAATGGTATTGCAATGATACGAAACAAGGCCTAGGGTTCATACTTTCACTAGTGCAAGTTCTCTCAACAATAATAACATAGATAGATCATATAAAAATCCCTCAACATGCAACAAAGAGTCACTCCAAAGCAACTAATAGCGGAGAACAATGAAGAGATTATGGTAGGGTACGAAACCACCTCAAAGTTATTCTTTCGGATCGATCTATTCAAGAGTTTGTACTAGAATAACACCTTAAGACACAAATCAACCAAAACCCTAATGTCACGTAGATACTCCATTGTCACCTCAAGTATCCATGGGCATGATTATATGATATGCATCACACAATCTCAGATTCATCCAACCAACACAAAGCACTTCAAAGAGTTCCCCAAAGTTTCTACCGGAGAGTCAAGAAAACTTGTGCCAACCGCTATGCATAGGTTCATGGGCGGAACCCGCAAGTTGGTCACCAAAACATACATCAAGTGGCACGTGATATCCCATTGTCACCACAGATAAATACGGCAAGACATACATCCAGTGTTCTCAAATGAAAGACTCAATCCGATAAGATAACTTCAAAGGGAAAACTCAATCCATTACAAAAGAGTTGAGGGGGAGAAACATCATAAGATCCAACTATAATAGCAAAGCTCGCGATACATCAAGATCATGCCATAGAGAAAACACGAGAGAGAGAGAGAGAGAGATCAAACACATAGCTACTGGTACATACCCTCAGCCCCGAGGGTGAACTACTCCCTCCTCATCATGGAGAGCACCGGGATGATGAAGATGGCCACCGGTGATGGATTCCCCCTTCGACAAGGTGCCGGAACGGGCTCCCGGGAGGTTTTTGGTGGCTACAGAGGCTTGCGGCGGAGGAACTCCCGATCTATCTTGATATTCGATGTTTTTAGGGTACGTAGGCTTATATAGGCGAAAGAAGTCGGTCGGCGGAGCCTCGAGGGGACCATGAGAGGGTAGGGTGTGCCCAGGGGGTGGGCGTGCCCCCTATCTCGTGGCCTCCTCGATGATCTTCTGACATGAACTCCAAGTCTCCCGGATCATATTCTTCCTAAAAATCATGCCCCCAAAGGTTTCGTTCCGTTTGGACTTCGTTTGATATTCATTTTCTTCGAAATACTGAAACAGGCAATAAAACAGTAATATGGGTTGGGCCTCCGGTTAATAGGTTAGTCCCAAAAGTAATACAAAAGTTTATAATAAAGCCCATAATTATTCAAAATAGATAATAAAATAGCATGAATGCTTCATAAATTATAGATACGTTGGAGACGTATCATCCACGTCCGATGGAAGTGGTTCCTTGACCATGTTGACCATGCCCCGCCGAGAGCACCAGGGTGGTGGACGATAGCGAGACCTAGGAAGGTGACGATGCAGAGCCGGGGAAGACGCGGTAGTGGAAGCCCGCTCGGTGAGGAGTACGAGGGTTCACTGGTTCGGCTGCGGTGTGAGGCTGCCGTCTCCGCAGGGCCTAGCCAGCGGTGGGAATAATAGGGGGCGGTAGGCCTCCGCGACAGCACAACCAGCCACGGGAGGCAGGAGCATTTGGCATGACCGGTGCTGCTTTGGGCGGCTGGAGCAAGAAGACTAGACGATGAAGAAGCACTACGGCCGTTGGATCGACATCGTACGGTCACTGGAGCTAGAATCGTTCATATTGACTAAGTTGACAAAGACCTCCATCCCAGTCAACTTAGTAGGCCCACATGTTAGCCTCCAACAAAGTGGGTCCCAGCTAGCAGGGGGAGTATTCATTTTTTGTGCGTAATAAGGAGGCACTTCCGGTGGGTCCGAGATGACAGCGGGGGAACTTTTTTTCCAAATACGGTGCCCGTCCTATGGGCCCAGCAGTCAGGGGGAAATGATTTTTTTCATGAAATATGGTAGCACGTCCGTTGGGTCCTTGCTGTCAGGTGGAGGAATAATTATTTTGCGCGTAATAAGGAGGCACTTCCTTACGGCTGCCGTGGACCAAGCTGTCAGCCTCTCCACGTACATTACTCTTCCGATGGAAGTCGGTTGTTGACCACATTGACCAGGCCGCGCGAAGAGCACCACGGCGGTGGACGACGGCAAGGCCTAGCAAGGGGACGACGCGGATCCGGGGAAGAAACGGTAGTGGATGCCCACGCGGAGAGGAGTACGAGCGTTCTCTGGTTCGGCTGCGGTGTGAGGCTGTCGTCGCCGGAGAATAACAGGGGGTGTGGGTGAGTGGAGGGATGGCCTGGCCAGCGGTTGGAGTAGTATGGGGATAGTGAGGCCTCCGCGGGAGCACAACCGGCCACGGGAGGAAGGAGCATGCGGCACGACGACGCAGCTTTGGGCGGCTGGAGCAAGAAAACTAGAGGTTGAAAAAGCACTAAAGCCGTTGGATGGACATCGTACGGTCACTGGACCTAGAATCATTCATATATTGACTAAGTTGACAAAGCCCTCCATTCCCGTCAACTTAATAGGACCACAAGTCAGCCTCCCACTATGGTGGGTCCCAGCTGGCAGGGGGTATTCATTTTTTGTGCGTAATAAGAGGAACTTCCTTGAGGGCGAAGATATAGTTGGTGGGTTCGACCTCTCAGCGGAGGGAACTTTTTTTGCGAAATACAGAGGCCCTTCCGGCAAGTCCCAGATGTTAGGTGGAGGAATCATTATTTTGGGCGTAATAAGGAGGCCTTTCCTTGTGCGCGGCCGTGGACCCAGCTGTCAGCCTCTCCACGTACAGTCCACTTCCGATGGATGTCGTTCGTTGACCATGTTGACCACGCCACGCCGAGAGCACCAGGGTGGCAGATGACGGCGAGGCCTACGAAGGGAATGACATGGAGCCGGGAAAGACACGGCAATGGCTGCCCACGCGGTGTAGAGTATGAGGGTTGACTGGTTCGGCTGCCATCGCCGGAAAATAACAGGAGGTGTGGGTGATTAGAGGGATAGACAGGACAGGGATGCGAGTATGATGGGGCCGTGAGGCCTGCCCAGTAGCATAGCTGGCCACAGGAGGCGGGAGCAGGCTGTTCCGACAGTGCTGGTTTGGGCGGCTGGAGCAGGAAGATTAGACACTGAAGAAGCACGATTGCCGTTAGATTGACATCTAACGGTCTGACACTGGTAGAGTGGATTGCTGACTAAATTTCTTTTTTCAAACACATTGCACACGCATGAACTTAGTAGGCCCACAAGTCAGCCTCCAAATATGTGGCACACAACATAGAGCCCATTTGCTATTTTTTTATAATTTGCAGCCCATTTGCTAATTCTTAAGTAATTTATTACAGCCCATTTTCTGCACAGGACCATGGTCAAAAAGTTCAACCTTATTTTGCATATTTTGGTGGAGTCCGAACTGTTGTAATCCCGAAATGATAAACATTTTTTAAGAACTTATTGATTTGCCAAAAAATCATTTTGTTTTTGTAAGAAAATAAGACGTGGGACGATTGAGTTGGTTTAAGGGAAAACCAGTGGTAAAAAAATGAACGCTAGGAGGAAAAAACAACAAAAGTAAGGATGTAAATATCAAAAGGGAATTTTATGTATTTTCAATATAATGATATGTGTATATGAACTAGTAAAACTATAGGTAGAGATTAGAAAACGGATGTAGGACATGCGTTTCAAGAGGAAAATTGAACTGGGCTGTGTGTTTGATTCAGTAAAAAAACTGCCTGCGGATGTTGTAAGACAAAATATAACTAACTCTGGCGGGCCAGAGGCCAGTAGATACCTGTTGTATCTTTGTGCCTTGTTGTCGTCATGGGCTGGGCCTCTTTAAAACAAAACCAAGCCTGGGCAGTCTACAACCTAGTTGAAACTTGCTCGACCTGAAAAAACAATATACGTGCTCAATGAACGAGAGAATTCTGCAAGTACAGACTGATAACTGGGATGCACCAGGGATATTTTTTTCATCATGATAATAAGTGCATGTACTTGTTTCGAAAAATTTGGAGAACTGGGAATTCGAACGGCAGGTGCTTATGCTACCCATAAAATAAAAATCAGGTGCCTGAAAATTTGTTTCAAAACAAATGATTCAGCTTTATATCCACGTCGACCCTCGGCATGATGGTTCGAAGCAAATGCAAGTTCATACCAAAAGATCGTTAACAACAACACCAACTTGCGGACGACAAGGTAGTACAAGTACCAATACCAAACTAACTTATAATCTTTTTACTCTTGGCCCTAGTGTTTGACTGGTAGAAAATCTTGCAGAGGACCAGCTCCCGCTCCTTCTCTTGCTCCAGGACCCCAAGGTGGTACTGGTGCATCACCCAGTTGGTCCTTTGCTGGTCGAAGTTCTTGTTGGTGTGCAGCACCAGAACCTTTTTGTTACCCGTCTGCCGACCGTTGACCATCACCGGCAAGGTATTGCCGGTCTTGTGCCACATCGCGTGCATGCTGCACTCCGACTGTATCTTACGACGCGTCCACATGCCCCTTTCGAACACCCTGGAATTGCGCTGGAAGAAATTCTTCCTTAGGCCACATATTGTGATACCTGAAGTATTGTCGAATACAGGTTTTAGTGTACATAGTTGGCAATTTCATAACGTCTTTGGCATGTTGCAGTCACTTATTTCACTTTCTATTAACTATCAAATTGTAATTGCTTCACCAGGTCTGCGTCTAAAAAGAAAAATAGAGCTATAAACAATGGAATATGTTTGTGCAAGTAGACGGTCGATCGGTGTCTTACTTGCAAGTTTCTCAGGTTGGGTGTAGCATATGTCGTGCTCGCTATCGATGGTTGGTATGAACAAAGCGATGAGAGGGTCAGATCTCGCGCTGTCAACACTCACCTTGGCCTCAAGTTGCTCGATCAGCTCCTGATCCGTGGGATCGAACTTGACGCGAGCCGGCAGCATCGGCCAATCCTTCTTCGACTTGCATTGGTAATTCCAATTATATGGTACTCAATGTATGATCAATCGACTGTTTTAAGTGAATGATGAAAGATTTCGATAGATAAGTGG
The DNA here is from genome assembly GCF_002162155.2 of Triticum dicoccoides. Taxonomy (NCBI): domain Eukaryota; kingdom Viridiplantae; phylum Streptophyta; class Magnoliopsida; order Poales; family Poaceae; genus Triticum; species Triticum dicoccoides. The sequence goes on from NC_041385.1 coordinate 286,805,972, forward strand.
TACTCCAAATCTGAAGTCCAGAATACCCGAACACGCCGCCGGGATTCTTGTGTCACCTCACACGCAGCGTGTTGTCACGTTAATTCAATGTGTGGACATGGTGAATAATTTGACCGACGTATACTAGTACTGCTACTATACTACTTACTAGTCGTATTTAGTGTCACATTTTAACCATAGGTTTAACTAACAAGTACGCACTTGAAGCCTATTTAATATATATATATATATATATATATATATATATATATATAAATATGGCTTTTGCACAGCATCTCCATCATCATTATCAGTACATCGTATGCAGGTGAGTTAGGATGCACTTGATCCCAGGAAGGTATCTATCCTTCAAACCAAAGGAGTGCTTCAAACTAACAATAGTGCATAATATCCAAAAAAAGAGGGTTGTGCTACAGCAGCAGAATACATGGCTCAGTCTATATATTAGCACAAATCAAGTTGTGCATATTTGCTGTTGGCATGAACCACATTGCCGCATGTCGGGTTTGCAAAAGCCATCCATCACATGGAAGCTTGATGCCTTTCACACAATGAAGATTATTTGGCAACTAGCTGTGTCGACAACTCTCTGGATATGGTGATTCATGAAACCCATGGTATGATGTGTAAACACAGTCCCCCTGGCAAATGGAAGTTGCATAGCACGGTAATCATCACCGGTGATATGATTGATGATTGGTTGGATGACCGGATAATTGAGCCCGAGGCACGAGGAGTTGTTGCCGAGGCTGTAAACCCACCTCCAGTTGAATACGCCTAGCACAACGGAGCGGGGATCTTTCTCGAACACGAAGAAACCATGGCCATCAATGTCATGAATGCCCCACACAATGTACTGCATGTGGTTTGATGTAATGGTTTGGTCAATTTGGTACGTGCGAATGAGCATCAAATGACCGCCGTCAGCTGAACGAGCGATAAACCACCACCCATCGGCTGGTATGATTTCAGGTACTGGAACCATGAAGGCCAGCGCATTTGTGTCTGCTGCAACAATTCAAATTGGAGACCAAAAGGACAAAAATAAACAATCATGTTCAGAGTATGTGTGGAATTGAGATTATTATAATAGTCACACATATCATAGACAGAGAATTGCAATGCCGTGGTCGTAATCATACCCCAAGTTAAAAAAATAAGCCAATGGCTTTCATATTCTAGCAATATGTCATGGTTCAAACATCATGTAACGATGAGAGGAAAACATCTATGACAGAGCCTACTCATATTCTACCATAACACTTACTACTATTGTTCTCATATCAACTCTAAGCAATAACATGCGTTGTTATAAAAATCTTAAAAATGAGAGTAACATATAGCAATCATGATGTTATGCTCATAATATCTATTCTAACAATCATTAGATGCCAATTGTTCTCATATCAACTCCAACAATAACACGTGTGGTCATAAAAATCTAGGAAATAAGAGGAACATATAGCAATGATGTGGTTATAGACACTATCTATTCTAAATTTGTAACAATGAACAGGCAGTCGTATTCATAAGGTAAAGATGAGATGAGATAGAACAATTACACGACGATAGATTCCACCAGTATAGGCAGCAATTTGTGCGTTGACCGCGTAAATGATGCCATCGTGCACTATAGCATCAGATGGAAATGTTGCCTCAACAGGATTGATGATGAGCCATAACCATGTATGGTGACCAGATTCCAGATAGACTAATCCCATGTTGAACAAGGCAATGAGCTTGTATTCCATGTAGTCTTCTGATTTTGTGGGCACTTTGCAGATTACAACTTTCAGCAAACAGAGGTCGAGCCAAAAGCTTGACGCGTCTCGTGCATAGTAGTTAGGAGTGTCCGGCGGGCCGCGAGGCTCGATGGCGGCGCTATCCAATGATGGAAGGGTGATCTCTCGCTGAGTGTAGATATCAATGAGACGCCACGGACTACAGGATTGGTGGATGAGGACGATCCAGTTGGCCTTCATGCCCGCCCAATAGTGGTCGCGCATGAAGGACAGGTGGACGGGTAGTGGTAGCATGTCGAGGGGCACCACGGCAACCTCCAAAGGATGGTCAAGTCGGTGTCTGGGCCACCTGCGAGGATCGGGTATCAGCAAGCAGGGTGTCTTGAAAAGAGCCGGCCGGTTGCAGACGAGTAGATGGTACAAAGACACCGAGCATGCGGCCAGACGGACGGTGCTGATTAGGTCCATACGATTACAGATCTGCTCCAAGAGAACATCGGGGAGGGAATTCCAATCGCGGCTCTACGTGTCAGTTGGTTCTGCCATCGGGTTTTTTGGTGCCTGCGAGCCAGCGGGGAAGTGGATTCGGGCGGGCGAGCGAATAAGCTTCTCCTCGTGTGGCCGAGCAGTGAGCATAGGGATATGGTACGCGCGAGCTACCAAGGAAGATGGCACGGGTGGGTGAGCAGTGAGCGGGGGTAAATGGTGTGCGGCCGAGGATGGGGAAGAGAGGAGGAAGAAGAAGAGAGGAGGAAGAAGAGTGGAAGACGGGGAAGAAAGTGCATTAAAACGCAATTCTACTAGTACTACTACCAGGATATACCGTCCTTCGGAGTGTAAATAGTTACACCGATGACATGTCGGTCTACCACAAGATGTCCTATACGTCAATTAATGGAGGACAGAGGTGTGTAGGTGTATTTGCGGAAGCGTGCTCTACTGGTAAACATGATGGCAGTACTGGGTAAGGCTGATTTAGTAACACCAACACGCTGGGTCAGTTTATTAATTATGTGTCACATCTGCTGCAACGTGTATTGTCACTTCATTACAAAGATTACTTGAATAGTTCTCTCTGACCGAGATGGGGAATGATGGATCGCGAAGACTTCCTTTCTACAGTATCCCTATGCCTCTACGCTCACTTCACTTATTTTGCTTCGTACCTAGTCACTTGTTGAAATCTGTAGAAAGACAAATACTCCATATTTGGGAACGGAGGGAGGCTTTTACTCCATATTTGGGAACAGAGGGAGTATCACCATATGGAAGGAACAAAGGAAGCCTGAAATATGAACATGTCAATGGGAGGGAGTAAGCCCCATGCGTGCATGCATGCATGCAACATGTAACACTCACATGTACACATGGATGCACGCAACACTCACGCACCTATGCGGCACACAACACATGATGCAACATACACACTCACGCTCAAGTGCTCAAGCTACTCCCTTCGTCCGTGAAAGATAGTACATTTAGATATTTACACATTGACCAGCACATAACGAATGCCGAAAAGTAGCAGGCTTATGTGTGCATGCGACCATTGAGAGAAGAAGATTAAATGAAGGCCGTTGCATGCTGTAATTAAGGATAGACATGTATCCTATACCTAGAGCACAAGTAGGTGCATTAGTCAATCAATGTCGATTTATATTAAAGGCTAAATGCATTGGAAGTGTAGATGTACATCATGTATTACACTCTTTGTTTTTTAGCCGATGTACACTTTGTTGGAAGACCGAGGGAGTACACGCCAAGGAAAGAAATAGTGCGCTACAGAAAATAGCGTCAGCCCTGAAAATACGCTATTAGTGAGCTATAGCATGATAGATCATGCTATTAGCGAGGCATTTTACATTGATTTATTTAGCGAGACAATTCTCTACATGCTATAGCGTGGTATTAGCGGCGCTATAGCGCGCTATTTTTTTAATGGTACACGTGCATGCACTCACATACACATCCAAGGTGGTTCACGTGCAAGGGTTGGACTCCTATCGCGCTATTTGTTTAACTAATTTATTTGCTTTGCCAATTGACAGGTGGGACCCAGAAACCAGGTGACAATTTAACCAGTCAATAAAGTGCCTCGTCGACTATGTGGCCGGGCAGTAGGGTGCAATACAGTGCTCTACGATGAGCTAGTGATCGTATAATCACCGCAAAACTATATATAGTGACCGTAAAGAGCGTATTGTCACATACGTTGACTGCTAGTGTATTTTTCTCGTTTAAAAATAAGCCATATTAACCAGAAAGGATGTAGTATAGACTAGTACTAGTACTGCTTTGATGTGTCCCATCAACTCGCCGAACGAGGAGAAGCTTGCTTACTATGCCTCTCCCTCGCCCATGCGCGCGGTGCTTCACAAGACGAGGAGAGGGTTTTGACTATAGTGCCCTCTCCCTTTCCCTCTCCCTCTCCCTCGCCCTCGCCCTCGCGGTGGACATGCAGCAGTTCAATCGGTGTCAGATTGCTAGAAGCATATTGTACTGTAGTACCATCATTGTTGGACCTTCCGAAGAGGCGAAGAGCCAAGTGCAAGGTTCACACTAGTACAAACTGTTGAACCTCCTGAAGAGGCAAATATCCAAGCGCAAGGTTTTATAGGAGTTGTCATCCTAGTAGGAGTGTACTACAACTATAGCGAAAGATGCTACTGTATGATGTCGCCACATCACGTGTATCCAAAGCCGTGCCACCTTTTTTCTCAAAGAGCGCGTTGGAGCCCGTGCAACAACCACACAAGTTGCACGTACACATAACACATTTAATAAATTCTAAAGGACAAATGCCAGTATGCCACACAAGTTCATATCCAATTCTTGTGATAAATTTGTGCACGACTAGTCTACATATATTCATAGCGCTACCGTTCACAATTTACCGTACTCCACTTAAACGTTATAGATGGGCTACTTGTCCTCCTCCAGGTTCCAGTCCCAGGTGATCTTCATGGATGGCACGATCCGTAGCGGTGGGCAACGGGAATCATTGTCGCAACTTTCTAGTCCGGTTCCACACGATGGATACTCATCCAAGGTGAAGCGGTATAAATCAGGGATAGCGTGTTCCAGCATGTCGTTCATCCGGCGGTGCGCACTGAAGACACAACTATGCTTCATGAATGGCAGGCCTTCCATGTCACGCACAGAAGGTGGCATCCGCTTCACAATGGGGTAGCTATGCCCAATGAAAAGCGAGTACTCTCCAAGAGTGTTCCTCGGCACCCACGTAGCATCACGGGGGTCGAACTCGGCGCCGTTCATCTGGTACACGCGACATCTCAGCTCTGTACACATGGTGACGTACATAGTCAAGGTCCATGCATAATAATGTTGTGCTCAAATATGGCGGCCAGTAATACTGTGCAGCAAATAGTACTACTCTGGTATAGAGGAAGTAAAATAACCGGCTTATTATATATAGCCACTCTTGGCTACATGGATGAGATAGTAAGACATGGAAAAACAAACATGGTGGCAACTAGTGGGTTCAATTCTTCAAGGGCCTAGCTAGCTATATGCGTCCTCCAAGGTAAAAAGTACTCCTACTAGTACTAGTACAACAATGAAAGAGAAGGCGAGAGGGTTAAAAAATGGAATAACTAGGTAGATGGTGACAGTCCGACCGTGGTAGATTGTGTGACCATGTTGCACATCAGTGGTACCATGGGTAACGACTACTAAGATAGTTGATCCCAATATGCCAAAGTCAGCTACAAGGTTCCAGGTTAGACCGAATCCCGGATGCAAATGCACATCCAGGATCGGCGATCTTATTTTGATCGGGGGATGACTGGTCCCTGCAAAATAATGGAGTACCGTTAGGGATGCAAATGATGGTTTGTGCATTCCGTTTGTAATCTCCCGTACCGTAGGATGGCAACCAGATGAAACAAGTCCCCTGGCTTGTCACCGCGAAGATGCGTCCTAGATGGCACACGACATCTTCGAACATGTAGGGGTACAAATCTGCCGCCGCCAACATGCGCCAGCCTCTACCGTTACTGCCTCTTGCATTGATGGCAATCCTTATGTCGAACACCGCGATGAGATAGTAATCGTTGTAGCCACGTCGCTTTCTCGATGGGTCTGCAATTGCTATCTTCTTCAATCTCATGTAGGCATCATCATACGTATTCAAGCCCAGCCAGTCCGAAAGGCCGAACCCAATGGTGGAGATGGGATCTACCGGAACGGCCGCACTCCTGTGGATGTTGTTCAAAATGATGGTGGTATCCGGCCAGAAGTATGCAAGCCAATCTTCGTTGGCACTGATCCATACCTATATATAAGACGGTGGGTAGCGGAGAAATTACGGGATGGAATTGATCGAACTCCATTACTGACATGATCGAACTCCATTACTGACCAGCTCATCGGACTCCATTACTGACCAGCTCATCGGACAAAATCCGACTACCTCTCAACGTGGCAACTCTAGCGGAGTCAATGTGCAACCGTGGCCAGGGAGTGGTGGACTATTTGAAGGATTGTCCCATAGAAGAATCTTCTCCTCAAGGACGCATGGAAGACCAACAAGCATGGCCTTTTCCCAAGCTTGTTTAAGCACCGTCGCGAAAAAGTTGGTGCAGGAAGCACCGAGTCTTGTGGCGGTGAGGACGTCGGAGCGGCGTCCGATTTCTCCTAGAGGATCGTTGTCCAATGTCTCCCAGCCCTGACAAGGAGGAGAACCTCCTAGCGAATCCATGTGGGCAGCAACGAACTTCCTTCTCTTCGGGGGGAGGGGAACTAGCGAGGAGGAGATAAGAGCGTAGTAACCGCAGGGCCTCGTCCCTTCCAACTGTATATCGTTCCTTAGAGAAGGGGTGAGGCTTTTATTTACTACTAGTACTAGCATTATGTAACGTTATGGGATTGCATTCTACTGTAAATAATAGCACTAGTAAGAAATTTTTGGAACTAGGTAGTAGTTTTTGTCATGGATTAAGAAATTTTGGGTATGTTTTTGCTATGTTTTGTACACGCCAACTAGTGTCCAAGAAAGTCTTATATTATGGGACGGAGGAGTACGTACTCGTACTGTAGCAGTACTAGTACTACTTTTTCTCAACTAGTAGTGTGATGTACTATACTTCTAGTCTAGTATAGTATAGTGCACCAGTTTTGAACTCTTAAATCTCAGGGCCAAGGAGCTACAGTTGGAAGTGGAGGGTACTAATATTCTCTAGAACCATCATTGTACAATCAATGTACGGAAAGTACACTTGCATAGTGGCCTAGTGGGTACTCTCGGTGCTCTATTCAGCCGCTCCTCTCACGTAGCTGGCCTACTCAGCCGCTCCTCTCACGCACACACTAGCAACCTGTTTGTCAGCGACGGTTACTGCGGGGGCAGAACATTTGAGTTATTTGATACAGTGAGACTAGGCTTTTCGCTTCCATTTGTGGAGGTGTAACGAATCTCCTCGAACTTTGTTAGTAGTTCCTTCTTTATGAATGAGATGAAGCAAAGCTTTTGCCTCCGTTTCAAAAAAACACGTCAAGAGGAATTTCTTTTATAGTAGAGCCGATAATGGAGTGAAGTCCATGTGTGGAACGCCACAAGCTACAGAGTAGTAGTAGAGCACTTTACGTATAGAGCCATATTGCACACTTCCCAATGCCCCGCCAGGCTTTCTCGGCTCCTCGGGCTTAATTGGGAGGCGCTAGTTAAAATATGCTACTAGGTGATGAGGAAGCTGCAAGCGAGGTGTGGCTAGGGCGAGCACGCGAGCCACGGGATGCTGACAAGGAAAACCCGTTCACGTGGCTAGGCTATCCAGTGCACCCAAATTGTGGTGCCACACGTCCGTTTGACTTAAAAACTCAAACTACCCATGTAAAATATTGCCTCGCAGCAAAGTTACTATTAAAAAAAGGCCGTTGTGCGTTCGGCCGGTATCCAACCCACAAAACGAGGTATACACTCCCGCGACCACTAGTAGTACTCGTTGGAGTACAACGCAACCTAGAATCGCCTTTTGTCGCTAGTAGTACATACATTGTTCCTTACAAGAAACCCCTAATAATGCAAGAAACCACTAAAATGCCAAGAAACTACTACCACTTGCATATGTGGCAGAGTTAAGATAAGACTACCTTATCAACCATTGTACATGCTCTTACCAACCAGCCCTACCAAGAAACGACTACTCTACAAAGTGTCATTATAGGCACGTTTCAACCCATGGCCCTATTTTGATACATTTGTTGTCAATCTAACCCTGCCATCCAAACAACACTTTGGTTAGAGTTGGTTCAGGGTTAGAATCTAACTCTAACCTCTGACAGGGCCCATGTCGCCCATTAAGTCAACGCCTTCTATTCGACCAGGCGTTATGACTTGTGGGACCTACATGTCAGTCTGCACAAAAATCCCCGAGTGACCTCCTACCTCCGGCACGTCCACCTAGTCATCCTCGGCCATGGGACACAGCTACCGCCTTCGGCAGAAGGCGAGGTTAATACCGCCGATGGTGCGGAGCCCATGTTGCAGCAGCCCGGATGCCAGCTCCGTCTGGCGCTCGCGGCCACTAGCTAGCCAAGATAGCACTGTCCAGCTACTTGTCTGCAAGGTTTGCTAGCTAGATTGGTACGACAACACGGCGGCTTGCTCGTGCGCGCCGCGCTAAGGCCAGCCATCTAGCACGAGCGAAGGCCAGCATGGAGGCTTGCTCGCTCGGGAGTCACGCTCGGGCTAGCCTGTCAAGTCGTGCGAAGGCCAGCACGACGTCCGGCCCGTCCGGCGGAGCGGCGGCCAACTCGCTCATCACCGGCGCCACCGTCAAACACGCATCCGTACTGCTTGAAGTACTATTCAGGATACATAATGATTTGAGGGGAATAACGGGATAGAAGGTCAGATGTGTGTCCCTCGTGTCAACGGTCAAACAAAATGTGTTGGTTTAAGCTTCCTCGTCAGCATGGACGTGTGGGCCAACCCTGTCATAAATGGGTTTAAACGAACCTAATCTGTAGGAGTACAAGGTAGTAGTTTTGTCATGGATTAAGAAATTTTGGTTATGTTTTTGCTATTGTTTGTACAATAGATTCTTCCTAGGCTGGTTGAAAGTGGTAGTTTTTTGTTAAATACTCTACATATTGTAAGTAGGAGTGAAAATTAAGCTTTGGAATCCAATAAGCAAGGCTAGTTACATAGTGCATATGTTTACATGATTGTGTCACGACCGGTTTTCCAATAAAAATATTTATTGATAAACCAGTCTTTTGAGTCCAGTATGAGAGAAATCCTCCTCACTGGTAGACAATTTCTTGATACAATAAGCCAGTAGCATAAAATATATTACAGGGTTGAACTGCGACTGCTCAACCAAATTATTACAAGCACGCAAATAATCATACATAATGGCGGACAGAACACAGCGGTGTGGAGACATACTACTGACTCAAGGATAGGCTGGTGGTGGAAAAACACAGCGGGAAGGGAAATACAAGACTCTAAGAGTATCATTTCATCGAACGTCGGGGTGAGGCTCGATAAATTTATTTGGTAGCGGAAGCGGGTATAAAACAGTGGCCAAATCCAGGGTCGCACGAGACTGACTGGGACTCCTCTAAGTGTCGGACTAGCTATCGAACTCTTCATCCATGAGATCGCCTTCGTCAGCATCTGGCCAAATCAACAAGCCAGTGAGTACTTTGGAAGTACTCGCAAGACAGTTCGGACGTAAGATATAACAAATGCATGCATGGATGCAACATGATTAATTCCTTAATGCACAATAAATAAAATTGGCATAACGGGTAAGTAAAAAAGGGAAAACGGCGGTAGTCCGCCTGAAATTCCACAGAACATAAATAAGGACCGATCGGGTGTCTGAAGCGACGCCTCGAAAGGTGAAAAAATAAGAATAAGGAACAATGATGCCACAGTCGGGCATCTTAGCGACACCACATAAAGGGCTTTTAAAAGAAATGCCACGGTCGGACGTCTGAGCGACATCGCAGAAAGGGCTTTAAAAGAAATGTCACAGTCGGACGTCTGAGCGACATCGCAGAAAGGACTTTAAAAGAAATGCCACAGTCGGACGTCTGAGCGACATCGCAGAAAGGGCTTTAAAAGAAATGCCACAGTTGGACGTCTGAGCGACATCACAGAAAGGCCTTTAAAAGAAATGCCACAGTCGGACGTCTGAGCAACATC
>NC_041385.1:286816907-286821689 GCF_002162155.2 Triticum dicoccoides
CATGCCCCCTGACCGGATGACTGGCTTTAATCCAGGGCCATGGAACCATCATCACGGCCTCTCCTCTTTGGTGTGTACCATGAAAGTGGTTTGCAACTTACTAAACCATATTCCTTGCGGAAAACATGTGGTAGTACAAGGAAGGAAATGATAGGTACTGGACCGATATGGTTTGACACTGAAGTCACATGGTCTGGTGTACGACTGGCATGCTACAACACTGCCACCGTACCCATCCTCATGCCAACACATGGCCATTCATATTCACATTCATCCACGTATGGATCATCGAACTCACTTACCTCATTATCACATAAAATAACGTTCATCGGTATGCTCACCGGCATGCCATGAAACTAACTAAATGCAAAACATGCCAAGACACTCATCATATCAAAAGTTCAAACATGCTTGCCTGGTTCAGAGTAGTCGGAGCCTAGCTCGGTGAAGTTCGCGGCTCCGTCACCTCCTTCGGTATCTACGGTTTAAAGAAAATATATGCGCTAACATAAATACCAAGGAGAGCACAGAAGGTAAACCAAATATTTTTCAAATAAATCTGATAAAAAACTAGACAAAAATTTAAAGAGAACAGAAAAATAATCAATCAAAAATACTTTTCTGATTAAAAGTTATAAGGGTTTTTGTCCAGGGACTTATCTGTAATGAAACAGAAGATCTCCAGGGGCTAGTTTATAAAAACAGAAAACGCTTCGGTAGCGACTACGCCAGCCCGAAGAGAAAACGTATTCTGCCCGAAGGCGTTTCCAGAAAACGATTCGAAGAGAGAGCAGAGAGGCTGACGGTGGGGTCCCACCTGTCAGGTTCAAATGTTCAAACGGGGCGGCAGAGTTCGCCGGCGCCCGAGAGCCGCGGTGGTCGCCGGCGGCGATCCACGGCGAGGCAGAGAGATCGGGGAGTACCTCCGTGCTGAGGGTACCCTTCCGCGTCAGTTGATGGTGGTGGAGTCGGTCGGCGAGCACCACGTCGACGACGAGCTTTGCTCCGGCGGACGGCGGCTCGGGTGGTCGAGGGGCTCGTCGGAGAGGGCTGCAAAGGTTAAATTGAAGAGGGGGTTATGCTCCTGGCAGCTAGAGAAGGTAACGAACGGGGTTTGAGCGCCGGAGATGGCCTCACCAGAACGAATCGGGCTGGAGGCCGAGGCGGGGCGAGGCGGCCGGAGCTGGGGGAGGAGACCTCCTCGAGGTCCCCCTAGTGGCCTGGCGGGGTGTTGGTGAGTAGTGGGGGTGCTGCGTGCACGAGAGTGAGCTCGGGGCCCCTTTATATAGGCGGTCCGAGGCGGTTGCCGTGAACGAGGATCACCGGAGAGCGATTACGGTGGCACAGTGCTCGGTCGGGGTGGTTAGGGGGTCGAGCGTCATCACGGAGGTTCAACGGGTCCGTTTTGGTGTTAAACTGGCCGGGGTTTGGGTGTTAAGGGCGAGCTCGACGGAACGGTGAGGGTGCGGGCCCGTCGGCGGCGGAGAGCGCGTTCCGTGCTTGCCGGCCGCGGTGGCTGTGCTACGGGCGTGTGCTGGCGTGCATGAGGCCACGCGGAGAGCCAGGGAGCGATGGGCGGCGCGGAACGGCGTTCTGCCGTGGGGTGCCTCCTGTCGGCCGCCACGGGAGGTCCCGACGCCGCAGAAGACGCCGGCGAGGGCGAGCCAGCGCGCTACCGACGCCAGGAAGGCTCCACGCACGCGTGTGCAGCTTCGGACAAGAGGAAGAGGTGGCGAGGAACGTGCCAAGGGCACTGTGGCCGCGTGACTGAAACTGACGAACTGAAGATGACACTGAAACTGAATTTACTGAACTTTGAACAGTAACAGTGCCCACAAGGTGTTCGACCAAATGAAAAAGGCCTCTGGTGATTTTTCCTTGAGCTGATTTTTGGTGGAGTGGCTTCTCCTTGCTCAAGTAGGCTGCATGATTTTTGGTGGAATTTTTGGAGGAGTGTGGATATGAATTTCATCAAATTTGGCAAATCTGGTCCAAACTTGCAGAGACTGTATTTTGAAAAATTTGAAAAGGGGAGGAGTGGATCAAGATGGTTCTGGGTTGTGGGTTCAAAGGACAATCCAGGAGAATTGGTTTGAGGTCAAAACTCAAATGCAATAGGGCACTTGCTTTGAAAATCCCTCAGGCTCCAAATAATTTTCAGAATTGAATTGAGGGGAAAAATAATGAGAGAAAAATCCAAAACTTGTTTGGATTAGTTGGGACAGAGAACTTAGGTTGATCACAAGGTGTAGGGGAGGTTTTGGAGGGGTTTTACCACATGGGCAAAATGCCAAGTCATGGTGGTTCCAAGATATGAAAATCCCAAATTTCATGGAGTTTCTTTTTTTTTAAAAGAAAAAGATTAAACTCCCAAAAAAAAATTTTGAGAGAGAACCAACAGAGAAGAAGTTTCAAAAGGTCAAACACCAAAGTTTGAAGCAAGAATAAAGACCTTGCCAAAGGAAAGAAAGTTTTTTTTTAAGAGGAAGGTTTTCTGAAAAATTTTAAATGGCCTCTTTTCAAAAACCACAAAGTTTTTGCTGAAAACCCAAGTAAAATTTTTGGAGTGTCACAGATTGAAAGTAAATATCAACCATGAGTGACTAATATCTTGATGGAAAACTCGAAACTATTGAATACTAGGAAAAAATGCATGGTTGGAAATACTAGCAATGTTCATGTGAGTTGCAATGAATCATAATTAGAATACTACTTATTCACAAACTTGATACAAAACACTCTAATTTTGATATACATATATCACTAGAGGTTTATTATGTTTCAATTAGAATATATTTCTTGGGCTGTTTTGGTGAGGTCAGGGAGGGATGTGATTGGTTTTAAGATACTAATATGGGTTTTTCTGCAAATTGGTAGACAAGTGGGATTTTGGTGAGAAAAGGCAACAACTTACCTCACAGTCGTTAGATGTAGATCTAATGGTCAGAAACGACGGATGGCAGACACACCATCATCACCAACTTACTCTTTTGTAGGAGTACTAGCAAGATACGTGCATTGCACGAAACATCAAGATGCATTTTTTGATAAAACACTTGTCGTGATTGACCCATGCGGGAGTAATTCCATGTGTAAAAACTAATGATATCTCGAGAAATATCAGATAAGGTCAAGAGGAGTGGGGCACAGTGGTGATTGGTGGTCGAGCTGAGCAGAGGCATGGGGATTGACGACGCCGGCAGTGGCCACCAGGCCAGGTTGTTCCAGAGGCTTCCTTTCTTAATTGCTCAACAATGAGGTTGTTGGAGATAAGGATGAACAAGGGAAGGCCTTGTCTGCAAATGTGGAGAGGGGTGCGGGTATCTTTTAGCTTAATTTCCATCCGTCAGATATAGATCGGACGGTCTATATTGCAAGATGGCACGCGTACCATCATCACCAACTCAGTTTTTTATAAGAGAAGAAATATAAGTATGGAGATACAAACGTATTATCGATACTTGTTTCCGTAAACTAGCATCTACATTCTATTCAACGCCTCAGCATGTGGGGCCTTAGCACAATGACTTCCCGACTATGTAAAACAAAGGTTTTCCCGTCGCCGATAAGGAGGGGGTGACGGCGGCACGCTTTTTGGCTTGCTCTAGTCCTAGTACTCAAACTAGGTGGTCTAAGCACGTGTAGATTTATTCTTTTTCACGTCTCATGTTCGTCGTACTGCCATGACTGTTGATGAATAGACGGTAAGTTTTTCACAGGGAAACCCTTGTTGAGCGTGTTTGCGAGAGAGAGAGAGAGAGAGAAAGAGAGAGAGAGAGAGAGAGAGAGAGAGAGAGAGAGTGATATGTCTAGAGACTGAGGCAATGATAAAAGATTCTTTGTGTCTATGTGTGTGGAGGATAGAGAGAGACATGTACATGGGGCTTTGTGTTGTGTAACATGGAGACACATATACATAATTAGAGAGTGAGTGTGTGAGATACACATGCGGACATGGGGGAGATGAGGATCCAGATAAATGGGTGTTTGTGCGTGTCTGTGTGTGTTTGTGCACGCATTTGTGTGTGAGAGGGAGTGTGTGTATGTGGAGTAGAGAGACCACTAATGATGTAAACCTGTTATAAGGGAAGGGGGAATGGTGTGACATGTGTAGTAGCGGGATAGCATGGGCGCGGGCGGGGGGAGCAGACTATTTGGAAGAGACATTGAGTGTGTGTGTGGGAGAGGGGTGTGAGAGTGAGAGAGAGAGAGAGCTAGTGATGGAGAGAGAGAGAGAGAGGAAGAGAGGGGGCGAGAGGGGTCGTTTGTGTCCATAAATGGCGTATAGATAGGGAGACAATGTTGATGTTGTTCGAAATTGGCCTATGCACGGAGACGCAAGGGAAGCGAGTCATCGTGTGTGTGATAGGGACTTCATGAGAGATCTAGAATAGATGGTGTAGAGAACAATGTGCGAGATCGAGAACAATGATACATTAGGGAGCTATGGAAAGAGTCATGTGGTACACAAGGAGACAAAGTGTGCTTGTTTGCAGTGGGGGTGGTGTGTGAGATGAGTGCGCGAGAACCACATAACTAGGGAGATATATGTTTGGGGGCAACATTTTGTGTGTATGGGAAAGATACACTCTACATAGTGTGTGTGCTTGGGAAAGAGAGATGCCGGGAGACCTAGAGGGTTGGGGAAGAGATGTGTGCATGCCCGAGAGACAAAGTGATAGAGACCTATATTGGGGTCCGAACTTTAGAAGAGAGAGGAGTATTAATGTGCTCGTGTGTTGGTGTTTGGGGGAGAGAACGACTTCTCTATGTGTGTGGGGG
>NC_041385.1:286822141-286979238 GCF_002162155.2 Triticum dicoccoides
GACTTTAGCATAATTGTGATATTGTGCACTCATGGTTGATCAATTTGTTTCACAGTTTGGACTATGAGATAATGAGACTTTTGAACATGTGTGATATACCTTGATGTACCAGAATTACAAACCTGAGATTGGAATTTTGGAATTCGACTCCATCATTAGCTTTTGTAATTCATTTAAACGGAGGTACATTTTTTAAGCCGGGATTTCGTGATTTCAAATTCATATATCAAACCTAGAGATATACACATACGGGCATGTTCAAACTTTTTAATCATCCACTTTATTCCTACACATACACTTTTTGCTTTTGTCATCATATTTAGGATAAACACATTTGGACTTTATTTGAATTGGACCGTATGATGGTATTTGCTTGTGGTAGCTCAATGATCCATATTTGAATTGAATGGACAATCTAAGTTTTGAGTTGGAGACACTGATTTTCAAAACATGCACTTTTTGTGCATGCAAAACAAACAAATTGTCGGCCATGATATCGTAGTTGGTTGTACAAGAGCAGAATATAATTTCAGGCGCCAAAAGCTTTCAAACTTCCCGCTCACATCGAAATATCTCGCGCCCGAAAGTTTAGTCCTTCGATATTCATGTTTTACCCCTGCCACATGAACGGAAAAGGGTTGCCTTAGTAACTCCATTGTTTTCCCCTCTTTTCCCCCAACATTCTTCCCCAGAGCCCCTCCCCTTCCCCTCCCCGACACCCACCCAACCACGGCAAGCCGCCAAATCTAGTCCTTCGTCGCAGTGGTGGATGCTACGTCTTGAGCTTGCGTTGGTTTTCCTGGAAGAGGAGAGGGTGATGCAGCAATAGTACCGTAAGTATTTCCCTGAGTTTTTTACAACCAAGGTATCAATCCAGTAGGAGGCTCCTCAAGAGTCCCACGCACCTACACAAACAAACAAAGTACTCACAACCTCCGCAATAAAGGGGTTGTCAATCCCTTCATGGCCACTTGCGAAAGTGAGATCTAATGAAGATAGTAAGATAAGATAAATATATTTTTGGTATTTTGTAATATAGATGCAAAAATTAAAGATGCAAATAAAATTAAATTGGAAGCAAATATGATAAGTGATAGACCCGGGGGCCATAGGTTTCACTAGTGGCTTCTCTCAAGACAGCATAAGTATTACGGTGGGTGAACAAATTACTGTCGAGCAATTGATAGAAAAGCGAATAATTATGAGATTATCTAGGCATGATCATGTATATAGGCATCACATCCGTAACAAGTAGACCGACTCCTACCTACATCTACTACTAATACTCCACACATCGACTGACTCCTGCCTGCATCTAGAGTATTAAGTTCATCAGAACAGAGTAATGCATTAAGCAAGATGACATGATGTAGAGGGATAAACTCAAGCAATATGATATAAACCCCATCTTGTTATCCTCGATGGCAACAATACAATACGTGCCTTGCAACCCTTTCTGTCACCAGGTAAGGACACCACAAGATTGAACCCAAAGCTAAGCACTTCTCCCATGGCAAGGAAGATCAATCTAGTAGGCCAAACGAAACTGATAATTCGAAGAGACTTGCAAACATAACTCAATCACACATAAAAGAATTCAGAGAAGATTCAAATATTATTCATAGATAAACTTGATCATAAACCCACAATTCATCGGATCCCGACAAACACACCGCAAAAAGAGTTTACGTCGAATAGATCTCCACAAGAGAGGGGGAGAACATTGTATTCAGATCCAAAAAGAGAGAAGAAGCCATCTAGCTAATAACTATGGACCCGTAGGTCTGTGGTAAACTACTCACAACTCATCGGAGGGGCAAGGATGTTGATGTAGAAGCCCTCCATGGTCGATTCCCCCTCCGGCAGAGTGCCGGCGAAGGCTCCAAGATGGGATCTCGCGGATACAGAAGGTTACGGTGGTGGAAATTGTGTTTCGTCCGCTCCCTGGATGTTTTCGTGGTACGTAGGCTTATATAGAAGGAATAAGTACGTCGGTGGACACCAGAGGGGCCCACGAGACAGGTGTCGCGCCCTATAGGGGGGGCGCGCCCTCCTATCTCGTGGGAGCCTCGGCTGCTTCTTGACTTGCACTCAAAGTCCTTTGGATCACGTTCGTTCCAAAAATCACGCTCCCGAAGGTTTCATTTCGTTTGGACTCAGTTTGTTATTCCTTTTCTTCAAAATACTGAAACAGGCAAAAAAAACAGCAATACGGGCTGGGCCTCCGGTTAGTAGGTTAGTCCCAAAAATGATATAAATGTGTAAAATAGAGCCCATAAACATCCAAAAGGGTTAATATAATAGCATGGAACAATCAAAAATTATAGATACGTTGGAGACGTATCAAGCATCCCCAAGCTTAATTCCTGCTCGTCCTCGAGAAGGTAAATGATAAAAAAGAAATTTTTGATGTGGAATGCTACCTAGCATAATTCAATGTAATTTTATTTATTGTGGCATGAATGTTCAGATCCAAATGATACAAAATAAAAGCTTATAAAACATAAATTAATAATGCTTCAAAGTATACTAACAAATAATCATGTACTATCAAAATAGCATAGCCAAAGAAAGCTTATCCCTACAAAATCATATAGTTAGGCCATGCTTCATTTTCATTACACAAAAATACTCCCATCATGCACAACCCCGATGACGAGCCGAGAAATTGTTTCATACTTTTTAACGTGCTTCAGCTTTTTCAACTCTTACGCAATACATGAGCGCAAGCCATGTACATAGCACTATGGTGGTATATGGTGGTGGTTGTGAGGACAAAAAAAGGAGAAGATAGTCTCACATTAGCTAGGTGTATTAACGGGCTATATGGAGATACCCATTAATAGATATCAATGTGAGTGAGTAGGGATTGCCATGCAACGGATGCACTGGAGCTATAAATATATGAAAGCTCAACAAAAGAAACTAAGTGGGTGTGCATCAAACTCGCTTGCTCACGAATACCTAGGGCATTTTGAGGAAGCCCATCATTGGAATATACAAGACAAGTTATATACTGAAAAATTCCCACTTAGTATATGAAAGTGACAACAAAGGAGAATCTCTATCATGAAGATCATGGTGCTACTTTGAAGCACAAGTGTGAAAAAAGAGATAGTAGCATTGTCCCTTCTCTCTTTTTCTCTCATTTTATTTTTTTTTTCTCTTTTTTTTCTTCTTCTTTTTTTTCCTTTTTTTCTTTGGCCTTTCTTTTTTTTCTTTTTGGTCTTTCTCTTTTTTTTCTTTTTTCCTTTTTTGTAAAGTCCGAAGTCTCATCCCGACTTGTGGGGGAATCATAGTCTTCATCATCCTTTCCTCACTGAGACAATTCTCTAATAATGAAGATCATCACACTTTTATTGATTTACAACTCAAGAATTACAACTCCAAGCTAGAACAAGATATGAATCTATATGAATGCCTCCGGCGGTGTACCGGGATATGCAATGAATCAAGAGCGACATGTATGAAAATTATGAAGGTGGCCTTGCCACAAATACGATGTCAACTACATGATCATGCAAAGAGCAATATGACAATGATGGAACGTGTCATAATAAACGGATCGGTGGTAAGTTGCATGGCAATATATCTCGGAATGGCTATGGAAATGCCATAATAGGTAGGTATGGTGGCTGTTTTGAGAAAGGAAAATAAATGGTTCATGATACCGGCGAAAGTTGCGCGGTAATAATAAAGGCTAGCAAAGTGGAAGGATGAGTGTGCGTTTATCCATGGACTCACATTAGTCAAAAAGAACTCATATACTTATTGCAAAAGTCTACTTAGCCCTCGAAGCAAAGTACTACTATGCATGCCCCAAGAGGGATATATTGGTAGGAAAAGACCATCGCTCGTCCCCGACTGCCACTCATAAGGAAGACAATCAAAAGAGCACATCATGCCACAATTTTGTCACACAACTTTTACCATACGTGCATGCTATGGGACTTGCCAACTTCAACAAAAGTATTTCTCAATTTCATAATTACCCACTAGAATGACCCTAACATTACTACCTTTATATCTCAAAACAATTATCAAGCATCAAATTGATCATAGCATCCAATTCTCTTCCTATGATAGTTTTTATTATAGCCAACTTGGAAGCTCATCATTCTAGGACCAACTTTAAAATCATAGCAAATACCATGCTGTTCTAAAAGACTCTCAAAAATATATAAGTGAAGCATGATATACTAGAAATTTCTTCAAAATTAAGACACCACCATGCTCTAAAAGATATAAGTGAAGCACTAGAGCAAAAACTATCAAGCTCAAAAGATATAAGTGAAGCACATAGAGTATTCTAGGAAATTGTAATCAAATAGGCTTCTCCCAAAAGGTGTGTACAGCAAGGATGATTGTGGTAAACTAAAAAGCAAAGACTAATATAATACACGACGCTCCAAGCAAAACACATATCATGTGGCAAATAAAAATATAGCTCGAAGTAAAGTTACCAATGAACGAAGACGAAAGAGGGGATGCCTTCCTGGGGCATCCCCAAGCTTAGGATTTTGGCTATTCTTAAATATATTGGGGTGCCTTGGGCATCCCAAAGCTTAGGATCTTGCCACTCCTTATTCCATAGTCCATAAAAGCTTTACCCAAAACTAGAAAACTTCACAACACAAAACTCAACAGGAAATCTTATAAGCTCCGTTAGTGAAAGAAAACAAAACCACCACATAAGGTACTGTAATGAATTCATTATTTATTTATTTTGGTGTTAAAACTACTGTATTCCAACTTCTCTATGGTTTATAAAGTATTTTATTGGCCATAGATGCATCAAAATAAGCAAACAACACACGAAAAACAGAATCTGCCAAAAATAGAACAGTCTGTAGCAATCTGTAACTAACGCAAACTTATGGAACTCTAAAAATCCTACAAAAATAGGAAGTCCTGGAAACTTTGTTTATTGAAGAGAAGAAAAAATAATCAATGCAAAAGCACGTTTCTGTGATTTAACAAAATTATATTCGTGCGTGTAAATTTTCTGTTTTTCAGCAGAATCAAATCAACCATCATCATAGGTTATCCTATAGGTTCTACTTGGCACAAACACTAATTAATAGATAAAAACACATCTAAACAGAAGGTAGATGCAAGATTTATTACTAAACAGGAGCAAAAACAAAAAACATAATGAAAATTGGGTTGCCTCCCAACTAGCGCTATCGTTTAACGCCCCTAGCTAGGCATAAAAGAGAAGATAGATCTAACGAGTGCCATCTTTGGCACTTGGAGAGGAGGATCTTCTTTCTATGGAATTCATTCTTATATTTAAGGTAAGCACATGGACATTAATGGAAGAAGTAAGATTAAGCACGTTACAGAAGTTTGCCTCTAAACTAGACTTCATCTCTTTAATAATTTCATTTTGATAAAAGCACAAGAGAGTAGTTGATTGAACCTTATCATTCGTAGGGTGCCCAAATATGGTTTTCAATTTTTCATAAGTATCTATAGCATACCCTTCAAGAAAACCTCCTTCAAAAATAGAATCTAAAACTTGTTTAAAAGAAGCGGGCAGGCCACTATAGAAACTTTTTAAGTAATCTTCAATTTGATATTGTGGCACATAGCTAGCCTGAATTCTTAATAACCTATCCCAAGTATCTTTTAAAGACTCATCAAGTAAATAGCAAAAAATTCGAGAGTCATCCTCATCAAAATTATTTAAGCTCTCATTGGTGACCCCGGTGGGTCTTTCTATAGCATCATTATTCATGAGCTTAGAGAGGATAGAGGGGTTATCCAAGGTACTAGAACCTAGGAAAGGGCCCTTAGTTCCTTTTGATTCGGCCATCACAATGGGAAGGCAAATGGAAAAGAGAGGAAGAGATTGGGAAAGAGAGGGAGAATAAAACGGCAAGGGTGAAGTGAGCGAATGGCAAATAATGTAAATGCGAGGGAGATGGGTTTGTGATGGGTACTTGGTATGTCTTGACTTGAGCGAAGACCTCCCCGGCAACGGCGCCAGAAATTCTTCTTGCTACGTCTTGAGCTTGCATTGGTTTTCCTCGAAGAGGAGAGGGTGATGCAGCAATAGTAGCATAAGTATTTCCCTCAGTTTTTGAGAACCAAGGTATCAATCCAGTAGGAGGCTCCTCAAAAGTCCCACGCACCTACACAAACAAACAAAGAACTCGCAACCAACGTAATAAAGGGCTTGTCAATCCCTTCACGGCCACTTGCGAAAGTGAGATCTAATAAAGATAGTAAGATAAGATAAATATATTTTTGGTATTTTGTAATATAGATTCAAAAAGTAAAGATGCAAATAAAAGTAAATTGGAAGCGAATATGATAAGAGATAGACCCGGGGGCCAGAGGTTTTACTAGTGGCTTCTCTCAATATAGCATAAGTATTACGGTGGGTGAACAAATTACTGTCGAGCAATTGATAGAAAAGTGAATAATTATGAGATTATGTAGGCATGATCATGTATATCGGTATCAGGTCCGTAACAAGTAGACCGACTCCTGCCTGCATCTACTACTATTACTCCACACATCGACCGACTCCTGCTTGCAACTAGAGTATTAAGTTCATAAGAACAGAGTAATGCATTAAGCAAGATGACATGATGTAGAGGGATAAACTCAAGCAATATGATATAAACCCCATCTTGTTATCCTCTATGGCAACAATACAATACGTGCCTTGCAACCCTTTCTGTCACTGGGTAAGGACACCGCAAGATTGAACCCGAAGCTAAGCACTTCTCCCATGGCAAGAAAGATCAAAATAGTAGGCCAAACCAAACTGATAATGCGAAGAGACTTGCAAAGCTGACTCAATCACACATAAAAGAATTCAGAGAAGATTCAAATATTATTCATAGATAAACTTGATCATAAACCCACAATTCATAGGATCTCGACAAACACACCGCAAAAAGACTTTACATTGAATAGATCTCCACAAGAGAGGGGGAAAACAATGTATTGAGATCCAAAAAGAGAGAATAAGCCATCTAGCTAATAACTATGGACCCGTAGGTCTGTGGTAAACTACTCACAACTCATCGGAGGGGCAAGGATGTTGATGTAGAAGCCCTCCATGGTCGATTCCCCCTCCGGCAGAACGCCGGCGAAGGCTCCAAGATGCGATCTCGCGGATACAGAAGGTTACAGTGGTGGAAATTGTGTTTCGTCTGCTCCCTGGATGTTTTCGGGGTACGTAGGCTTATATAGGAGGAAGAAGTATGTCGGTGGACGCCAGAGGGGCCCACGAGACAGGGGGCACGCCCTATAGTGGGGGGGGGGGGCGCCCTCCTATCTCGTGGGAGCCTCGGCTGCTTCTTGACTTGCACTCCAAGTCCTCTGGATCACGTTCGTTCCAAAAATCACGCTCCCGAAGGTTTCATTCCGTTTGGACTCCGTTTGATATTCCTTTTCTTCGAAATACTGAAATAGGGAAAAAAACAGCAATACTGGCCGGACCTCGGGTTAGTAGGTTAGTCCCAAAAATGATATAAATGTGTAAAATAGAGCCCATAAACATCCAAAAGGGGTAATATAATAGCATGGAACAATCAAAAATTATAGATACGTTGGAGACGTATCAGTGGACCTCACACCCTGCCGGATCTACCTTCCGCACCTGGGAACCCCCAACTACCAACTCACCACTTCACCGGAGCCGCTTCAGTGACTGGCTTGTCCACCGCTCCAGATCTCCTTGATCGCAATCATGGTCCACCGCACCAGATCTGCTTGATCGACGCCCTCGTCGACCACAGTGTAGGCCCTTCACTAACTCCCTCGTGTGCCCCTTTGCTAGCCCTTCATACAAGCTCTCGTCCACCGCAACAGATCCGCCTCACTGAAAGCACTGTACAACGCACTCGCCGAAGCCTTTGTCCATTGCACCGGACCCGCTCGACGGACGCCATATTCAACTCCACCGGCCCTGCTTTACCGACGCTGCAGCCTCATCAGGTTATTTCGATTTGTACTCCTTCGGTTTTTGTCATTACCATGCAACTGTTCACTTACCACAAATGAGTTTTCTTGTATGTCGACAGGCGCCGCAACCGTAGCACCGGAGCCGCTTCAGCGACGGTGACAGTCGGCCCAAACTCAACCGCAACACGAGCACCGTTGACGATCCTTAGCTACGAAGTATGACAATGATACCCATACGCCGGTGAGAATCAGGTACTATTATCCAACGACCAGCGCCTACGTTCACTTTCCTAGCATAAGCACCGCCCCTTTGAATTTCTTCAGGGCATCATTCAGTTTTTCATGAGATGCGTTATTCTGCTTGCACCTGTAGGTCCATACTTCTGGCAGTGAACATGTTACATGTGCTAAATTACATACCAGTGCACATATAGTTAATATGCTTTAGTTTTGTCCTAAGTATTACTGTACTTCCTAGATATCACTTCCTACTATTTTACTTCTTGCATGCTATATTCATGATAATGGTGTTATTCTGATGCCACCTGTTGGTTCCATCAGACTGCTTAATGTTCTCTATGCTTAATTATACATCAGCAAACTAGCATGTGGTTCTGCTGCTTTTTGTTTGTTTTACCCTACATTTTCTGATGCTAGCTATTACATCACTGCTCCGAGTCTCTATTCATTACTAGTTTGTGTGTTCTTGATCTTCCCAAGTTACATGACTAATTTGATGCTTCTATTAATTATGGAGCTTCTACATAGAGGGAAGCCGATATATTGTCGTGTATGCACACACCCTTCTTTCATTAGTTTAGATGAACCATTGATGATCAATTCGGACCAGTGCATGCAATTAAAATTAATTTTACCTAAATAGACGGTGCAGAATAAACTACAACGACTAGATTTCCAACCACGGGATGCTGACGATATCTTCAAAGAACATTGCAATAGCAGCGAGGCTTCACAACAACATATGGTAAGCCAGTGTGTTTTAGTACATGTGAAATGTAATGCGAGTGGGCTGCTTTCTTGGCTTGTGCCCTCAACCTGTAATCCTACCAAATTACAAATAGTTCAGTTGTCTGCTTTGATGTATTGCTTGATTCGAATGCTTGTTTGTTGTTACGCTATACCTGAGTTGGCCAATATGTCAGTAGTGCGTACTGTACTATCGTAAAGAAATGCATGCCTAGTTCATTTGAGTCCTTAACTTTTCCTCTCAACATCATCACAAGACTTTCTTCGTAGTTTATATGAGGCCACACTATTAAGTGCTTCCTCAGATTATTTCAACTACTTAGATTCCTTGGTAACTTAAATATAGCGGTGGTACACTCCCTTTCAAGTAGGGATGTCAACTGGGTCCCTTCCGAAGCCCATGGTAATCCTGGTTCTTCTTTAGATTATTGTACTTGCATGTTGTGTCATGTCCCTGAATGGATTATGTTGCAAGACCCCCTATGTTGTCCATGTGTTGTAATGATCCGAATTTTTTAGGCGAGGTAATCCTCAGTACTTTTATGATTGACATAAGGTGAACTATTTTTTGTGTGAGCATATTGTATTGGATGAAATAACTATTTGACTCAGAGTGTATCCAACCTACTGAATTCGAAGATCACGACATTTCTAAATCATAATCATATATAAAGGTGGAATATATCTTTGTTGTGCTTTTGAAGAAATAAATAACCAAACGTAGAATTATCTGTGGATATTCGTAATCGAATACAAGTTAGATTTGAATTTAGTTTGCCAGGGCCCATGGCAAACGTGAATGCTAATTCCCCCAAGTTTTGGACGAAGCGGCTAAACACCCACTATAATTTGTGGGCTACCCGAAGCAAGTGTTTGCGAGATGGAAACTACTGTCCACCCCTAACACTTGACATCCTTACCGACCAGATTTACACTACTGTCGATAGGGGTAGACTAGTAACTTCAATCAGACGTGACACAATGGCCTCTGAGCCCATTCAGACATGGTGGGCGCCAAAAGTTGGCAGCAAAACACATTTGATTCAAGCTCGTCCGAAAGACATGTGTGGCTTCCTCCATTTCCCCATTCATACACGATGGGCGGCAAAACAAACTCTCCTAATCCGAAATCGATGTAGGCTAATATTTTAAATAGGGGCAGATGTGTAACTTCCCTTAGCTGTGACACAACCGCCCTACCTGTCCGCCCCATTCATATAGTGTGGGCGCCAACCGTGGGCGGCAAAACACCCTCACCACGCCCGAGATAGTTACCGGCAAATATTTGGGAGATGCGAGATTACCATCCTATCCCCAACCGACGCGATGTCCAAAATTTTATACGGGGGATAAGTTCGTAACTTTCCTACATTTCGAAGAAGCGTGTCCCAAAGTTTGAGATCCCCCTCCCCTCCATTTCCCCATTCATACATCACCGGCGGCACAACAATCTCCCCACTGCGGTCAGCCTCCTCCGTCCGCTACCCCATCCTCCACCTTGCCGGATCCGCTACCCCATCGTCCACTTCAAGAGATGGACGTCTCTCATCCACGACGTTGGACCAGGATCCTTTCATCGCGTCCTCTCACTTCATCGACGCCGTCGTCCACCTTGCCGTTGCTGCTCCTACGACCGCCTCATCCACGGCAACAGGATTTATCCCCCGACCTGGCCGTCTGCCGTCTAAAGTCTTCTTCCCCGCCGCCGATAGCCATCGCACCCGCAGCACCCTCAATGTATCGGCAGAGGCCTACACAGCATCGCAAGAGAGGTGGTACTCTTCCATATGTGCTTAAGTTATTGATCTCACCCGGAAAATAGATCTTAATTTGTTTAATGTACTTTTCTTGTCCGTACCACATCATAGAGGCTAGTTGAAAGGAAACATTGGTTGCGAAGTAGCTTTGTCTGGTTTGCACCTTTAGATCCGCCATGGCATGGGCACTATACTCGTAAAGCTTATGGTTTCCCCCTTTATATTCACTACCATCATCGTAGGTGCTTCGTGTCATGCTAGCACTACCTCAACCCAAAGCTTACGTGTTGAAATACGAATCTAATATGATGCTCATATCACTAAAACAGAGAACGTTTAATTGGTCACCCAATGTTCCTATATTTGTTTCGAAAAGCATGTGCACCACCCACTGGTCCAGCTAGTTCCACTTTCCTGATTTTTCTCTTCACTACTAGGAAAAGGCCTGTTAGTGGCGCACCTATTTTTGCTATTAATGGTGCACTATAGGTGTGCCACTATTACCACGTTACTAGTAACAAATACTAATGGCGCACATTTGGTGCGCTCTTACTATCACAGATAGTAATGGCGCATCTATAGTGTGCCATTACTATCTGACTTAGTAATGGTGCACCACATAGAAGTGCGCCATTACTAAAAAAAATCGAATTTTTTTTCAATTTTTTCTTAATTCACTATAGCTTAATCTTGGGTCAATATGCTTAATCTCAAGTCAAATCGCACTTCGTGGTCAAACTTCCCGGAAGGTCACCCATCCTCCCACTACTCCAGCCCGAGCATGCTTAACTTTGCAATTCTATCCAACCCCAGCACCAGCTCACTTAACAGGAACTTGTTGATATATCTATCAAATGAATCCTCTTAAACCTTGTTGATGTCTAGGACTTTGTTCATGTTCATGAGTGTGATGATATTTTGAAAAAAAAAATTCAAACTTCCCCGTCATATTACGTATCATATTTTGAACATTTTTTCCAACAAAAAATCGAAACCAATTTTTTTCTGTTACTAGTGGCGCACCTAGCAAATGGTGCGCCATTACTAAGTTTAATTTTTTTCCTGTTTATCCCCCTCTAGATCTTAAAAGCCCCGTATCTTTTATTCTGTTAGGTTTTAGGTTATTCTAAAAATGTTCAACGGGGTTCGCCCAGTTGAATTCGGATGTAACTTTTCGAGTAGATGATTTTTCATATAAAAAACTTTTTAATCCGAGTTCGTATGCAAAAGATATGCCCATTTTACAAATTCTAGAGAGATTTTGCAAATAAAGTCGAAATTCATATTTGTAAATTTTCCCAACAACTAGACCATATATCACATGGGAAACTTATTTTCTTTTATTTTTTTGACATTTCCATCATTTTCTTTTATTTTTATAAAACTGAAAAGGCGGTCCACAGGGGGGGTGCATTTGAAAGTTAGTAATGGCGCACCTTCACAAAGTGCGCCATTACTATGTGTACCACTTTGTCAAACCTTGGTCAAATTTAGTAATAGCGCACTTTGTATAGGTGAGCCATTACTAAGTTTGACATAGTAATGACGCACCTATGCAAAGTGTGCCATTAGTAAGTTTGACCAAGTTTTGACCCAGTCATACACATAGTAATGGCACACTTTGTAAAGGTGGGCCATTACTATGTCAACTTAGTAATGGCGCACCTATACAAAGTGGCAATTACTATGTGTATGCCTGGGTCAAACCTTGGTCAAACTTAGTAATGGTGCACTTTGCACCTGGTTCACCATTACAGTTTTGGTTACTAATGGCGCACCAACACATGGTGCACCACTGCTATATAGCAGTGGCGCACCACATGTATAGTGGGCCATTAATGTCCATATTAGCTATAGCCATTTTTCTAGTAGTGCTTGATGCTTAGGGTTTTCCCCTTTTATTTACTCTACTATGATTTGCGTAGGTGCTTTCTGAATTACTAGCATTACTCCACCCTTCAATCTAAACAACACAACACTCAGAATTCGAAAGCTTTGTTGTTCAAATATGATTGTGATATGGTACTGATATTAGTTAACAGACACATTTAATTGGTTAGAAAAAGCTCCCACTTGAGTATCCAAATGCATGTCGCGACATATAGAGAGACAACATAATTGCATTTCATTGTCACTTGTTGACTATACTTTCTTGTCCATACCAAATCTAAGTTCTTATTTCAAAGCAAACATCGGTTGCTAACTTCCCTTTGCGCGTTTTGCAGCTTCAGATCTGCCATCCCACTGCCACGGTCAACACTGTACTCATCATTCTTATGGTTTCCCCGTTTTATGATTACGACAATCAGCCTATGTGGTTCATGTCATAATAGCACTGCTCCACCCATCGAGCTAAACAGGCTTAGTTGTACAAATTCATATCTAATATTATGCTGATATTAGTAAAACTGAGAGATGTTTAATTGGTTAGCTAAATGTTCCTACTTCACTTTCAAAATGCATGTGAGCCACATATGGAGAGACCGGAAAGAATAGTATTTCTCGGTGCGCTCTGGTTCATCATGGGTGGCCAACCGACATTGTATTGAAAGACTTGTAATATCTTTAATCTGCTTTCTCTTCTGCTCTTCTTTAAGATGATCCTCTTCTCTTGCGGTCGACTGTTCGGGTCGAGTTGTTATCCCTTAGTATATTATGAATCTGTCAGGTCAGGACGACTTGTTCTTCTTTACTATATGTTGAAGTTGTCGTCTGCGAAGTGTCTTCACTTCTGGAGCTCTCAAATTTTGAGTAGTAGGCCACATTATATTAATGCACACACCAAATTACAGCATGCATGGCATCTCTTAAAAGAATTGCAGAGATAGCACAAAGGGGTTTACAGGGAGGCAGTATTGGATTAGAATCACTTCTGCATTACAAAGAAAATCTCACTTGTTTTTATATTTTCATGCATGTGAGATATTGAACATTATCAAAATGAATATGAGACTTGGCGCACGAGAGGATTTTACAATAGTACCTAAGGGTAGTGATTTGCTTTAGTATACTAACGGATCTCACAAAGTTTTTGTTAAGTTTTGTGTGGATGAAGTGTTTGAAGAACGAGGAGTTATCGATGTGAGGAGAATAAAGAGAGGCAAGAGTTCAAGCTTGGTGATGCCCAAGGCACCCCAAGTAAATATTTCAAGGACATTCAAGCATCTAATCTTGGGCATGCCCCAGTTGGCATCCCATCTTTCTTCTTCAACAATTATACGGAAAACCTTGGTTTTCGTTTTGTTCACATGATTTGTGTCCTTTGTGTTTTTCTTTTTCTTTAAGAACCATGCTAGTATGAGATAGCCCTTCATCGATTTATATAATGCTTCATGTGCTTCACTTATATCTTTTGAGTATGACCTCATAGAATGCTCTTTGTGCTTCACTTAAATCTTTTGAGTATGGTTTTATAGAATGCTTCGTGTGCTTCACTTATATATTTTGAGCTTGGATATTGGTTAGTCTATATTAATTGTAGAATGATCCATGAACTTCACCTATATCTTTTGGAGTATGAATAATACTATCATCTAAAGTGGGTTTGGAAGAGTGTCAACTTTAGGAATTAGTGATCCCACTATTTTGGAGGGTGTTGAATCCTAGTGTGATATTTATGAAAGTGTATTTGGAAGAGTGTCAACTTTAGTTAGTAATTATTCACTATTTCGGAAGAGGTTCCAATTGATTATGAGAACAAAGTTGGTATCTATGATGATTATTGTGATGACATGTATGATATAAAGAATAATGTTAACCATGAAACTTGTCATCATGATTTCAAATTTCAATTGGATTCTGCCTCACATGACAGTTATTTTGTTGAGTTTGCTCCAACTATTCCGAATGAGAAGAATTTTGGTTATGTGGAGAGTAGTAAAATTTCTATGCTTGTAGATCATGAAAAGAATGCTTTATATGATGGTTATATGGTTGAATTCATTCATGATGCTACTGAAAATTATTATGAGAGAGGAATATATGCTTGTAGGAGTTGCAATAATATCAAGTTTCCTCTCTATGTGCTTAAAGTTTTGAAGTTATACTTGTTTTGCCTTCCGATGCTAGTTGATCCTTGTTCCCATAAGTTGTGTGCTAAAAAAATCACTAGGCATAGGAAGTGGGTTGGATTTAAATGTGCTAGTCATATTCTTCATGATGATATCTTTATGTTTCAATTCTTATCTTTTATGTGAGCATAATTGAAATCATCATGCTTAGCTAAAAGGCATTAAAGAAAAGCGCTTGTTGGGAGACAACCCAATATTTACCCTTACTGTTTTTGTGTGTTCACATGATTAAGATACTATTGTAATCATGTTTTATTGCTTTTGTTTGAATGAAGGGCCAAGTAAGACCTTTGGGAAGACTTGGGTGAAAGTTAATGTGTTCTTGCTGTAAAAAAACAGAAACTTTGCGCTCACGAGATTAGCTGTCATTTTTTTACAGAAAAGAGTGCTTTTGAGTTGATTCTGTTTGCAGAAGACTAGTAGAAAAATTTCGGATGTGGGGTTCTGACAGACCCTTAAGGTTCGAACTCTGGGGTGTGCACGAAGATCTCTCCCCTACCGATCTACGCCCGATCGCCTCATGAGATCTAGGCTGAAAACGATGAAGAACATAGGGGACACGTGATATACTGGTTCGGGCCACCGTTGTGGTGTAATACCCTACTCCAGTAAGTGGTGTGGTGGATTGCCTCTAGGGCTGATGATGAATAGTAAAGGGGAAGAACAACCTCGCGAGAGGTGTTCTTGAGCTAGTGCGATGAACTGCTTGGGTGAGTTCGATCGCCTCTCTCTCTCTCTAGGGCCCTCTCTCTCTTGTTGTCTCTACCTTGTGGTAGCTAGTCCTATATATAGAGGCCCTACGCCTCTTCCCAAATATTGAGCGGGAAGGGCGCCAACAACGGCCATTTTGAAGGGGAACATCTAGTACAAGTTATCCTGACTAAAGTTGGTCTTCGGCTGCCAAAAGCACTGGCGATGACGCTGCCTTGGGCGTGACCTCATCCTGCCGCTCCGCTGTTCTTGGTCTCATTGCACCAAAATGGAAACCTTTGCTTGATGCCTCAGTACTCCACGTCTGTGCTTGCCCCCTTTGCACCAAAGAGGAAACAAGGACACTGCGCAGGCTGGCGCCCGCCTGGTCTCGATCGTCATGGCTTGCATCACGAGAACCTCACGAGGTACCCTGCATTGATCTCTCCGCCTCCTCGCGAGCCTGCCTGGTGGGGCCGTTCCAGAGGAAGCCTAGCATTGCCCGCCCCGCGAGGGTCTTGAGTCCTGCGCTGATGAAGATGGGCCATATTGGGCCACCACTTGAGCCACGCCGCAGGCCACAGGTAGGCAAGTATGGGGACCCCCGTTCCCAGAACGCCGACAGTAGCCCCCGGGCCCAAGGCGCACTCGGACTTGGCTTAGCGGAGAAGTGAAGGGGAAAGTGCGGAGCGCCGCGGGCCCCATCAGCCTGCGACCTTAGGCGCCGCGTAGCCGTTGATTTGATGTGGGCATCTCCGCTTCCCCACACTGCCTCGGCAACTGCTCGACTTGACAAGTCCCTGCATGCAGAAACGGGTCATGATTACCTGCGATCATGGTGGCTGACGGTTGGCTTCCTTACGGTTATAAATGCGGGAGGGCGCAAGCCTCCGCTGTACATCTCCCTCCTTGCTTCCTTCCTTCTCCCCATCCCAGCTACTTGCCATCTCACATGGCGCCATCGAAGAGGTTTTCGGCCGCAGAGAAGGGAAAGGCTTGTCGGGGAGTGCCTGACTCTCCCCTGCCCAAGCGCGGCCGAGGACGTCCACACAAGCATCCTATGGCTCCCGCAGTGGCTTCCTGCGATCGTGGCGGCGATCCCCTGCGCGGCGATGGGCGCCTGGTTGTCGAGGAGAGGCGCGCCGTGGATGCGCGGCCTCCCAGGCCGTGCTTCCACTCGGTAGAGGTGCTGCCATAGTTCGTTGTGTGGTCGGCGGACCCAACCAACACTTGGCTCCAGCTTCCCCGCTTCTTTACAGGTGAACTCCTGACCGGCGCTCCGGGCGGCCTCTGGCTTCAAACGGACGGTTCCTGCAGCAGGGCCTCCTGGGCTTCGCTAGAGGTCTCCGTTGTCGGGAATGTGGCCCTGACCCGCGGCTGGCAAACATTTACCTGCGCGTGTGGCCCGAGCCAGCGGTGCACCCTGCACTTCAAGTTCGATGGCGACGCCACCCTCTACGTGAGGGTGTTCAGAGAAGACGGTCGCCGCGCCGGGTGCTGTCCCAAAGGCGATGACCGCGGCTGGGTATCCATCCCTGGCGATGATCGGGATGAAGATGATGGCAGGCGCATGGTCGGCGGCATTCATGGCTCGCCAAGCTTCAGCGGCTATCCTTCGGACAGTAGCTCCTCCAGCGGCGGCCATGACCAGCCTCCACGCCGTCGCGCTCGCCTTGAGGGAGGTAGCGGGTCAGTCCGCCGTCGCGCCTCGGTGAAGCGCAAGGAGGAGTCTGACAGAGCTCTGGAGTCAGTACGAGCCCTCGCCGCCAGTTGGTGTCGAGCATGCCGTGCCTATTTTGTTTTTCTTCCTTCCCTGCGCAAAGAGAAAGTAGTGTAGGGCCCCGTGGGAGCGTGCTGGACTGTTGCTGTTAATTATCATGTTGTTTCCGCTATTTCTTTGTTGTGTTTTGGTGCCGCAAGCCCGCATGCAGGAACTACTTAGCTCGGGGGGGACTTGCTGTAGTTTTCGCTTCCCAAGGCGGAGACCCCGTCGTGCGCTTCATGTCAGAGCTCTCCACCGCCAGAGAATTGCAAGCTCCACCACCACGCCGTCGTGCTGCCAGAGCTCTCCCTCAACTTCTCCTCTCCCCTTGCTGGATCAAGGAGGAGACGTCCCTGGGCTGTACGTGTGTTGAACGCGAAGGCACCGTTGTTCGGTGCTTAGATCAGATTCGGCCGCGATCTGAATCGCTTAGTGAACGACTCCACCGACCGCGTTCTAGCAACGCTTCCGCATCGCTTTCTTCAAGGGTATGAAGATTCACTCTCCTCTCTCTCGTTGCTAGTTACTCCATAGATTGATCTTCGTGATGTGTAGACAATTTTGAATTTGTGCTACGTTCCCCAACAGTGGCATCATGAGCTAGGTCTATTGCATAGATTCTATGCACGAGTAGAACAAAAGTAGTT
Source organism: Triticum dicoccoides (assembly GCF_002162155.2). Lineage (NCBI taxonomy): Eukaryota > Viridiplantae > Streptophyta > Magnoliopsida > Poales > Poaceae > Triticum > Triticum dicoccoides. The sequence goes on from NC_041385.1 coordinate 286,839,978, forward strand.
GTGGGCTTTGGTTTGTTCAATTTGCTTACCATTACTAGTTCTATCTTGATTCGGCGGCATCGTGGGATGAAGCGTCCTGGACCGACCTTACACGTACGCTTACGTGAGACAGGTTCCACCGAGGACATGCACTTGTTGCATAAAGGTGGCTAGCGGGTGCTGGTCTCTCCCACTTTATTCGGATCGGATTCGATGAAAAGGGTCCTTATGAAGGGTAAATAGAAATTGGCATATCACCGTTGTGCCTTTTGCGTAGGTAAGAAATGTTCTTGCTAGAAACCCATAGCAGCCACGTAAAACATGCAAAAACAATTAGAGGACATTTAACTTGTTTTTGCAGGGTATGCTATGTGATGTGATATGGCCAAAAGAATGTGATGAGTGATATATGTGATGTATGAGATTGATCATGTTCTTGTAATAGGAATCACGACTTGCATGTCGATGAGTATGACAACCTGCAGGATCCATAGGAGTTGTCTTAATTTATTGTATGACCTGCGTGTCATTGAAAACGCCATGTAATTACTTTACTTTATTGCTAAACCGTTAGCCATAGTAGTAGAAGTAATAGTTGGCGAGACAACTTCATGAAGACACGATGTTCGAGATCATGATGATGGAGATCATGGTGTCATGCCCGTGACGAAGGTGATCATGTCATGCCTCAAGATGGAGATCAAAGGCGCAAGATGATATTGGCCATATCATGTCACTTTATGATTTGCATGTGATGTTTGTGATGTTTACATCTTATTTGCTTAGAACGACGGTAGCATAAATAAGATGATCCCTCATTAAAATTTCAAGAAAGTGTTCCCCCTGATTGTGCACTGTTGTGAAAGTTCGTTCTTTCGAAGCACCACGTGATGATCGGGTGTGATAGATTCTAACGTTCACATACAACGGGTTTAAGCCAGATTTACACACGCAAAACACTTAGGTTGACTTGACGAGCCTAGCATGTACAGACATGGCCTCGGAACACAAGAGACCGAAAGGTCGAACATGAGTCGTATAGTAGATACGATCAACATGGAGATGTTCACCGATGATGACTAGTCCGTCTCACGTGATGATCGGACACGGCCTAGTTTACTCGGATCATGTATCACTTAGATGACTAGAGGGATGTCTATCTGAGTGGCAGTTCATTAGATGAACTTAATTATCATGAACATAGTCAAAAGGACTTTGCAAATTATGTCGTAGCTTGCACTTTAGTTCTACTGTTTAAGATATGTTCCTAGAGAAAATTTTAGTTGAAAGTTGATAGTAGCAATTATGCGGACTGGGTCCGTATACTGAGGATTGTCCTCATTGCTGCATAGAAGGCTTATGTCCTTAATGCACCGCTCGGTGTGCTGAACCTCGAGCGTCGTTTGTGGATGTTGCGAACATCTGACATACACGTTTTGATGACTACGTGATAGTTCAGTGCGTAATGTTAAACGGTTTATAATTGAGGTAGCGTAGACAGTTTTTGAAACGTCGCAGAACATATGAGATGTTCCAAGAGCTGAAATTAGGATTTCAGGCTCGTGCCCACGTCAAGAGGTATGAGACCTCCGACAAGTTTCTTAACCTGCAAACTAAGGGAGAAAAGTTCAATCATTGATCATGTGGTCAGATTGTCTGAGTACTACAATCACTTGAATCGAGTGGGAGTTAAGCTTCCAGATGAGATAGTGATGGTTCTCCATAGTCACTGCCACCAAGCTATTAGAGCTTCATGATGAACTATAACATATCAGGGATAGACATGATGATCCTTGAGAAATTCGCGATGTTTGACACCGCGAAAGTAGAAATCGAGTAGGAGCATCAATTGTTGATGGTTAGTAAAACCAGTAGTTTCAAGAAAGGCAAGGGAAAGAAGGGATACTTCATGAGACGACAAATCAGTTGCTGCTCTAGTGAAGAAACCCAGGGTTGAACCCAAACCCGAGACTAAGTGCTTCTGTAATGAGGGGACGGTCACTGAAGCAGAACTACCCTAGATACTTGGTAGATGAGAAGGCTGGCAAGGTTGACAGAAGTATATTGGATATACATTGTATTAATGTGTACTTTACTAGTACTCTTAGTAGCACCAGGGTATTAGATACCGGTTCGGTTGCTAAGTGTTAGTAACTCGAAATAAAAGAGCTACGGAATAAACGGAGACTAGCTAAAGGTGAGATGACTATGTGTGTTGGAAGTGTTTCAAAGGTTGATATGATCAAGCATCGCATGCTCCCTCTACCATCGAGATTGGTGTTAAACCTAAATAATTGTTATTTGGTGTTTGCGTTGAGCATTGACATGATTGGATTATGTTTATCGCAATACGGTTATTCATTTAAGGAGAATAATGGTTACTCTGTTTATTTGAATAATACCTTCAATGGTCTTGCACCTAAATGAATGGTTTATTGAATCTCGATCGTAGTGATACACATGTTCATGCCAAAATATATAAGATAGTAATGATAGTACCACATACTTGTGGCACTGCTGTTTGAGTCATATTGGTATAAAATGCATGAAGAAGCTCCATGTTGATGGATCTTTGGACTCACTCGGTTTTGAAAAGATTGAGACATGCGAACCATGTCTATTGGTACATGTGCATGAAGAAACTCCATACAGATGGATCATTTAGACTCACTTGATTTTGAATCACTTGAGACATGCAAGTCATACCACATGTGCAAGATGACTGAAAGGCCTCGTTTTCAGTAAGATGGAACAAGAAAGCAACTTGTTGGAAGTAATACATTTTAATGTGTGCAGTCCAATGAGTGTTGAGCCACGTAGTGGATATCGTTATGTTCTTACTTCACAAATGATTTGAGTAGATGCTGAGTATATCTACTTGATGAAACACAAGTCTGAATTATTGAAAGGTTCAAGTAATTTCAGAGTGAAGTTGAAGATCGTCATGACAAGATATGAATTTTGTATACAATTAATACATTGTGGAAATTGTTTCACAACTAATACCGTCTGGAACACCATAGTGTGATGGTGTGTCAGAACATCATAGCTGCACCCTATTGGATATGGTGCATACCATGATGTGTCTTATCGAATTACCACTATCGTTTATGGGTTAGGCATTAGAGACAACCGCATTAAATTTAAATAGGGCACCACGTAATTATGCTGAGATGACACCGTATGAACTATGGTTTAGAGAAACCTAAGCTGTCACTTCTTCAAAGTTTGGGGATGTGACGCTTGTGTGAAAGTTTTGCCTGATAATCTCGAACCCAAAGCGGATAAAATGCATCTTCATAGGACACCCAAAAACAGTTGGGTATACCTCCTAATTCAGATCCAAAAGCAAAAGTGATTGTTTTCCACAAACGGGTCCTTTCTCGAGGAAAAGTTTCTCTTGAAAGAATTGAGTGGGAGGATGGTGGAGACTTGATGAGGTTATTGAACCATCACTTCAACTAGTGTGTAGCAGGGCCCAGGAAGTTGTTCCTATGGAGCCTACACCAATTGAAGTGGAACCTAATTATAGTGATCATGAAACTTCAGATCAAGTCACTACCAAACCTTGTAGGTCGACAAGGATGCGTACTACTTCAGAGTGGTACGTAATCCTATCTTAGAGGTCATATTGCTAGACAACAATGAACCTACGAGCTATGGAGAAGCAATGGTGGGCCCAGATTCTGACGAATGGCTCGAGGCCATATAATCCGAGAGAGGATCCATGTATGAAAACCAAGTATAGACTTTGGAAGAACTACTCGATGGTCGTAAGGCTGTTGAGTACACATGGATTTTAAAAGGAAGACAAACAATGATGGTAAGTGTCACCATTAAGAAAGCTCGACTTGTCGCTAAGATGTTTTCCGACAAGTTCAAGGAGTTGACTACGATGAGACTTTCTCACTCATAGCGATGCTAAGAGTCTCTTGGAATTATATTAGCAGTTACTGCATTATTTATGAAATCTTGCAGATAGGATGTCAAAAAACATTGTTTCCTCGACGATTTTCTTGAGGAAAGGTTGTATGTGATACAACCAGAAGGTTCTGACAATCGTGAAAGAAGCTAACAAGTACGCAAAGCTCCAGCAATCCTTCTAAGGACTAGAGTAAGCATCTCGGAGTTGGAATATACGCTTTGATGAGATGATCAAAGATTTTGGGTTTATACAAAGTTTATGAGAAACTTGTATTTCCAAAGAAGTGAGTGGGAGCACTATAAAATTTCTGATGAGTATATGTTGTTGACATATTGTTGATCAGAAATGATGTAGAATTTCTAGAAAGCATATAGGGTTATTTGAAAAATGATTTTCGATGGAAAACCTGGATTAAGCTACTTGAACATTGAGCATCAAGATATATAAGAATAGATCAAAATGCTTAATAGTACTTTCAAATGAACATATATCGTGAGATGATTTTGAAGGAGTTCAAAATAGATCGGCAAAGAAGGAGTTCTTGGTTGTAAGGTGTGAGTATTGAGTAAGACTCAAGACCTGATCACGGCAGAAGAGAGAGAAAGGACGAAGGTCGTCCCCTATGCTTTAGACGTAGGCTCGACAATATGCTATGTTGTGTACCGCACCTGAAGTGTGCCTTGCCATGAGTCAGTCAAGGGGTACAAGTGTTATCCAGGAATGCATCATAGAACAACGGTCAAGGTTATCCTTAGTAACTAGTGGACTAAGCAATTTTCTCGATAATGGAGGTGGTAAAAGAGTTCGTCGTAAATGGTTACACCGATGCAAACTTTGACACTAATCCAGATGACTCTGAGTAGTAAACCGGATTCGTATAGTAGAGCAGTTATTTGGAATAGTTCCAAATAGCGCGTGGTAGCTGCATCTAGGAGATGACATAGAGATTTGTAAAGTGCACCTGGATCTGAAAGATTCAGACCCGTTGACTAATAACCTCTCTCACAAGAGAGATATGATCAAACCCAATGGGTGTTGGATTCATTACAATCACATAGTGATGAGAACTAGATTATTGACTCTAGTGCAAGTGGGAGACTGTTGGAAATATGCCCTAGAGGCAATAATAAAATGGTTATTATTATATTTCCTTGTTCATGATAATTGTCTATTGTTCATGCTATAATTGTATTAACTGGAAACCGTAGTACATGTGTGAACACATAGACCACAACATGTCCCTAGTGAGCCTCTAGTTGACTAGCTCATTGATCAATGGATGGTTATGGTTTCCTGACCATGGACATTGGATGTCATCGATAACGGGATCACATCATTAGGAGAATGATGTGATGGACAAGACCCAATCCTAAGCATAGCACAAGATCGTGTAGTTCTTTTGCTAGAGCTTTTCTAATGTCAAGTATCGTTTCCTTAGGCCATGAGATTGTGCAACTCCCTGATGCCGTAGGAATGCTTTGGGTGTACCAAACGTCAGAACGTAACTGGGTGGCTATAAAGGAGCACTACAGGTATCTCCGAAAGTGTCTGTTGGGTTGGCACGAATCGAGACAGGGATTTGTCACTCCGTATGACGGAGAGGTATCTCTGGGCCCACTCGGTAATGCATCATCATAATGAGCTCAATGTGACTAAGTAGTTAGTCACGGGATCATGCATTATGGAATGAGTAAAGTGACTTGCCGTTAACGAGATTGAACGAGGTATTGGGATACCGACGATCGAATCTCGGCCAAGTAACGTACCGATTGACAAAGGGAATTGTATACGGGATTGCAAGAATCCTTGACATCGTGGTTCATCCGATGAGATCATCGTGGAACAAGTGGGAGCCAACATGGGTATCCAGATCCCGCTATTGGTTATTGGCCAGAGAGGTGTCTCGGTCATGTCTGCATGATTCCTGAACCCGTATGGTCTACACACTTAAGGTTCGATGACGCTAGAGTTGTTATGGGAATTAGTGTGCAGTTACCGAATGTTGTTCGGAGTCCCGGATGAGATCCCGGACGTCACGAGGAGTTCCAGAATGGTCCGTAGGTAAAGATTTATATATGGGACGTCCAATTTTGGCCACCAGAAAATGTTCGGGATTTTTTGGTATTGTACCAGGAAGGTTCTAGAAGGTTCCGGAGTGGGGCCCACCTGCATGGGGGGACCCACATGAACGTTGGTAGTCAGGGCAAGGCCCCACACCCCTGGTCAAGGTGCACCAAGATCCCCCCTTAGAAGGAATAATATCATATCCCGAAGGGATAAGATCAAGATCCGTAAAAGGGGGGATAACAATCGGTGGGGAAGGAAATGATGGGATTTCTTTCCTCCCACCTTTGCCAACGCCCCAATGGACTTGGAGGGCAATAAACCAGCCCCCTCCACCCCTATATATAGTGGGGAGGCGCATGGAAGCTTCAACCCTTCCCCTGGCGCAGCCCTCTCCCTCCCCAACACCTCCTCCTCTGTAGTAGTGCTTGGCGAAGCTCTGCCAGAGAACTGCAAGCTCCACCACCATGCCGTCATGCTGCCGGAGCTCTCCCTCAACTTCTCCTCTCCCCTTGCTAGATCAAGAAGGTGGATACGTCCCTGGGCTGTAAGTGTGTTGAACGCGGAGGCACCGTTGTTCGGTGCTTAGATCGGATTCGGCCGCGATCTGAATCGCTTACTGAATGACTCCACCGACCGCGTTCTTGCAACGCTTCCGCATCACGATCTTCAAGGGTATGAAGATGCACTCCCCTCTCTCTCGTTGCTAGTTACTCCATAGATTGATCTTGGTGATGCGTAGAAAAATTTGAATTTCTGCTACATTCCCCAACAACCTCATGGAGCTCAGCTGACGTGAGCCATGACGACCAAGGCCAGGCGGGCGCCAGGCGGGTGCAGAGCACAGGTTTCCTCTTTGGTTCAAAGGAGGCAAGCCACAGGCGCAGAGTCCCGAGGAACTAGACAAAGGTTTCCATTCTGGTGCAACGAGACCAAGATCGCCAGGACGACAGGACGGAGGTCATTGATGAGCCCACCGCTGCGTCACGATCAGAGGCTTTTCGCAGGCGAAGAATACTTTTGTTAGGATAGACTATACTACTTGTCCCCTTTCAAATCCGGTCATTGTGGGATTCCTTCCCGCCCATATTTGGGAAGAGGACCAAGGCTGCTATAAATAGGACTAGCCACCACCATAGAAGCGGGTGATGAGAAGAAGTAGAACTATCATACACCACACCAGCTCAGGAACACCTCACATCCTGAGGCTTGTTCATCCATTGTACTAGATCATCCTTAGCCCTTCGAGGAAATCCACCAAAACGCTGGAGTAGGGTATTACACCACAACAGTGGCCTGAACCAAGATAAAAAATGTTGTGTCTCTTTGTCCCTTTGATCTTGATGCGCTAGGCTTAGGAGGATCGCGAGTAGGCAGGCTGGGTAGGTTGAGATCTCCGCACGCACCCCAGAGTTCGAACCTCTCGAGGGTTTGCGGATCCCATAATCCGACAGCAGCTGAGGCAAGGCCTATACAATTGGGTGGCTGCTGGGAAGGGCTCGACAGCTGCGCCTTATGGGTAGAACTTGTGGAGATGCTCATTATTCGATGAGTTTTGCAATTGAATGCCATCTCTGGTCTCCAGATGAACTGCCCCAGGTCTGGTGACTCATACTACCCGGTAAGGGCCTTCCCACTTTGGTGTCAACTTGTTTGTACCCTTGGCCGACTAAACGCGCCTAAGGATAAGGTAGCCTTCCTCAAAACACTAGGCATGAACCATGCGGCTATGATAGCAACGCAAGGCTTGCTGATAGCATGCAGCATGTCAGGACCCCGACTCAATGGCATACCGATCTAGCATGTAACACCTCATATCACTTTGCGGCCTCACACACGGCATTCCCACGGGTGTCGCCTTACCAGGCCCGGGACCGTTTGCGCCTTTTGGCACACGTATATGATAATGTCACTAGCATCCATATGACAAGGAGCACGGGCTGACATGTCTAGTCGTGAACACAAAGTGGCACTAACTTACAGGGACATGCATACATGACCCAACAACGAACGTGTCAGTCATCAGCGAGTGAATCCAGGCTGTAGCAACTGGGCTAGCAGGACTCCGGTAGACACCGCATAACATTTCCCCAAAGGGACAGACACATGAACGAATAAGGACACATGCCGACCAGCCTAAGTGTTCCGGAGAAGTAGCAAGCTACCAACGCTTAGTGGAAGCACTAGGAGACATTTCCTGGTAAGAGAGGCTACCAAGGATAAACAACCAGATAGTCAGATCCCACACATACCAAGCATTTCAATAACATACACACAATATGCTAGATATGTGCAAATACAACATGGCATCACAACATGACTCTACAACTCAAATATTTGATTCAATAGGCTCCGAGGAGCGAGATATTACAAACATGGGTCTCATGACCCAACATTCAGAGCACACAAGTCAAAGCACAAGCGGAAGCTTAACATGTCTGAGTACAGACATCTACAAATGAAAAGGCTGAGAAGCCTGACTATCTACCAGATCCTGCCGAGGGCACAAGATCGTAGCTGAGCTAATGATCTAAACGTCGAAGTCCACGTGGAACTACTAGCGAGACTGAAGTCTCTCTGCAAAAACATAAATTAAGCAAACGCTAGTACAAATGTACCCAACAATACTTACATCAGAACTAACTACATATGCATCATTATCAACAAAGGGGTGGTGGGGTTTAACTGCAGTAAGCCAGCTTTGACTCGGTGGCTATCCTGAACTACAACTGCAAGTAACTCTTTTGAGGTGGCGCACACGAGTCCACATATTCACCATATAATTACACCACTATGGATCCGCTCCCGTCTCCTTACGAGAACGCCGTCCATAGCACTCACGCTTATCTTGCGTATTTTAGAGTATCCACTTTCAGTTGTCTATGAACTGTATAGGCATCCCAGAGGTCCTTTACCGTGGACGCGGCTATTCGAATAGATCATATTAACCCTGGAGGGGTGTACTTCTTCACACACACTCTCGCCACTTACCACCATGTACATGTCGTGTATCTCAGCCACCTTCAAGCGGAAGCCTGGCGAGGGAGTCGGCCACGACCTCACTAACCACACAAGTCTCTAGTCCAGGTTTATTGCCTATTCGGTTTCCATCCGCAAGGAGATCCGGCCGGGGTGTCGCTCACGGCCCCAAACGATGTGAGCAGGGTTCCCAGGCCCACCATCCGGGTGCCACTTGGTACACCGTGCCACTATGCCTAGTCCGTCCCAAGCCCACCTGTATCGGGTGCCACTTGGTAGACAACTAACACTACCTACAAACACCAGAAACTAGTTGCAACTCCTGGACAGAGATCGAGTTGATTAATAAGTCGAGAGGGGCACTTAAGCATTCCAATGTGTGGTAGTAGCTGTTCATGGCTCACAAACACAGAACTCAATTCCTGAGGACGGCTTCAATGAGATAACCCACCATGTACTCCTACATGGTCTCTCACCGCTACCTTTACCCAATCGTGTTCACACACTTAGCTCACACACAGTAGGACATGTTCACACACCTCCAATTCATCCCCGATGAATCAGACCTAACTCCACTGTAAGAAGTAGCAGGCATGACAAACAAGCATGAATGAGTAGGCACATCAGGGATCAAACAACTCCTACTCATGCTAGTGGGTTTCATCTATTTACTGTGGCAATGACAGGTCATGCAGAGGAAAGGGGTTCAGCTACCGCAACATGTAACAGTTGAATCGTTGTTGTCCTAATGCAGTAAAAGAGAGCAGGAGTGAGAGAGCGGGATTGTATCAGAATGAAAAGGGTTTTTTGCTTGCCTGGCACTTCTGAAGATAATATAGTTCTCCATCGGTGTCATCGAATAATCATCGGAACCACGTTTACTAAGAGGGGACAAACACCGGCAACAAAGAAAGAACACAGGATCAATGCAATGCACAATATGATGCATGATCATGACATGGAAATATGCTTGTGTTTGAGCTAATGCAACTAGAAACCAGATTAGATGAAGTTGGTTTGAACCAAGGGTTCAAATTCAAACTCCATATGTGCTTATTTAAATGTCAGTTATGCAAATTGCCATATACAGCAACCTTAGGTTGTTCAAACATTCATGCAAATGCCATAAATAGATTCCTTGAATTTTTCTGATAATTTTTCATATATAACTTACTTCATTTGGAGCTATAGATTAATTTCTCTGATTTTTCAAAGTTTTGGATATTTTCTGAATTAAACAAATCATTTAAGAGTTATTTAAACTCCAAAAAAGGATTACTGCGTCCGCCTGACATCATCATGACGTCAGTAGGTCAACGGGGCACGGTCCGGGTCAAACCTAACCAGTGGGACCCACTGGTCAGTGACCCTGTGACATTTAGTGTCACAGACAGGAGGGTCCGGTCAACGGCCACGTCAGCGAGGTCAACGCCGATGCGTGGGGCCACTGTGTTTAGATTAAACTTAAACTATTTTTGTTAGATGGTTAGTTAGGCAGTGGGGCCCACAGGTCAGTGAGCCAGGGGGGTAGTTAGTGGGTCAATTAGTCGCTAATGACGTGTCCACGTCATCCAAAACGGGGGTTAGTCGGCGGTGCTAATCGGGACACGGCGGGGTTGCCCGTCCGGCCAACTCCGGCGACAAGAGGTCACGCGGCCGAGCGCGTTGGAATGCTCACAGCAGAGCGCATCCGATGGTGGTGGTGGCTGGACCTGGGGTGTTCTGTGGCGGCGGCGACAAGTTGGGCAGTGGCCGGAGTTTGGGTGTGCACAGGGTTGCGGCTACAGTGCGGGGCAGGCCTAACGGGCGGGTGATTCGAGCTCCTAGAGACTCCCTGAGTGTGTTGACGTGCTCGAAGGCGAGCTTGCGTGGCCGTAGCCGCAGTGGCGGCATGGCCGGCGGCGAGGAGCTATCGCCTCTGGTGAAACTAGGGCTACGCGATGCAAAAGAGGCGGGGAAGAGAGGGGTTCGGAGCAGGAGCTCACAGCGATGCCGAAGAGGAGGTTAGCAAGCCCTAGGAGGTCCTGGTGGTGCTGAATCGACCGGAGGAGAGCTCGGGTGCCTGAGGTTGAAGACGAGGCAGAAACGTCGTTGCGGTGCTCCCGCAGTCGAACGGACTAGTGTAGACGGTGAAGGAGACGACGCCGGTCCTTGTGGATGCTTCGGCAAGGCGAGGGGTGGACGGTGGCCACGGTGGTTCTCATCGGCGGCGGTGGGCGCATTCGGTGAGGAGAACAGAGGAGGGGGAGAGCGTTCGGGGGAAAGAGAGGGAGAGCCAGACGGCTCTGGGGTCACGTGGCATCGTCCGGACTCGTCGAGGAGGAGCCAGGCAGGCATTGAGGGAGGAGGTGGCCGGGCGCGTGCCGCTGCGCGGTGGCCACACGCCTCGCGTCCTTTTGGCGTGAGGTGGGAGACGGTGGCGGCTCTGGTGGTCTGGGCCAGGTAAGTGGGCCACCAGGTGGGCTGCGCAGGTAACCTCAGGTGGGTTTTCTCTCTCTCTCTCTCTCTCTCTCTCTCTTTTTCTAATTCTTTTCTGTTTTTCTATTTCTTCTATAGTGTTAGGGCTTTATTACAAATACTTAGGCATACTCAAAAATCATGAAATTTGCTCAAGCCCACTGTTTGGAATATATCCAACAATAAACATTTAAGTTGATGATTATTTGGACATTGAAATATTTATAACATTTAAATGTCCAAGTGCAAATAGAGTATGATTTAATTCAGAGCCCAAATAGATCATGGAAAAATGTGCATCACCTCTGGTTACTGTTTACAGCATTTTCCATAAATGATGAACATTTTTGAAAGCCATTTGGATTTTCTGAATATATTTTACAACAAGGCTCAGTGGAAGCACTAGGAGACATTTCCCGGTAAGAGAGGCTACCATGGATAAACAACCAGATAGTCAGATCCCACACATACCAAGCATTTCAATAACATACACACAATATGCTCGATATGTGCAAATACAACATGGCATCACAACATGACTCTATAACTCAAATATTTCATTCAATAGCCTCAGAGGAGCGAGATATTACAAACATGGGTCTCATGACCCAACATTCAGAGCACACAAGTCAAAGCACAAGCGGAAGCTTAACATGTCTGAGCACAAACATCTACAAATGAAAAGGCTGAGAAGCCTGACTATCTACCAGATCATGCCGAGGGCACAAGATCGTAGCTGAGGTAACAAGCTAAACATCGAAGTACACGTGGAACTACTAGCGAGACTGAACTCTCTCTGCAAAAACATAAATTAAGCAAACGTGAGTACAAATGTACCCAGCAAGACTTACATCAGAACTAACTACATATGCATCATTATCAACAAAGGGGTGGTGGGGTTTAACTGCAGCAAGCCAGCTTTGACTTGGTAGCTATCTTGAACTACAACTTCAAGTAACTCATTTGAGGTGGCGCACATGAGTCCACATATTCACCATATCAATACACCACTATGGATCCGCTCCCGTCTACCTACGAGAACGCCGTACATAGCACTCACGCTTATCTTGCGTATTTTAGAGTATCCACTTTCACTTGTCTATGAACTGTATAGGCAACCCAGAGGTCCTTTACCACGGACGCGGCTATTCGAATAGATCATATTAACCCTGCAGGGGTGTACTTCTTCACACACGCTTTCGCCACTTACCACCATGTACACGTCGTGTATCTCGGCAACCTTCAAGCGGAAGCCCAGCGAGGGTGTCGGCCACGACCTGACTAACCACACAAGTCTCTAGTCCAGGCTTATCACCTATTCAGGTTCCATCCACAAGTAGATCCGGCCGGGGTGTCACTCACGACCCCAAATAATGTGAGCATGGTTCCCAAGGCCACCATCCAGGTGCCACTTGGTACACCGTGCCACTGTGCCTAGTCTGTCCCCAGCCCACCTGTACCGGGTGCCACTTGGTACGCTACTAACACTAACTACAAAAACCAGAAACTAGTTGCAACTCCTGGACAGAGATCGAATTGATTAATAAGTCGAGAGGGCACTTAAGCATTCCAATGTGTAGTAGTAGTTGTTCATGGATCACAAACACAGAACACAGTTCACGAGGACGGCTTCAATGAGACAACCCACCATGTACTCCTACCTGGACTCTCACCGCTACCTTTACCAAATCGTGTTCACACACTTACTCACACACAGTAGGACATGTTCACACACCTCCAATCATCCCCGATGAATCAGACCTGACTCAACTCTATGTAGTAGCAGGCATGACAAACTAGCATGAATGAGGAGGCACATCAGGGCTCAAACAACTCCTACTCATGCTAGTGTGTTTCATCTATTTACTGTGGCAATGACAGGTCATGCAGAGGAAAGGGGTTCAGCTACCGCGGCATGTAACAGTTGAATCGTTGTTGTCCTAATGTAGTAAAAGAGAGCAGGAGCGAGAGAGTGGGATTGTATCGGAATGAACAAGGAGGTTTTGCTTGCCTGGCACTTCTGAAGATAATATAGTTCTCCATCGGTGTCATCGAATAATCGTCGGGACCACGTTTACTGACAGGGGACAAACACCTGCAACAGAGAAAGAACACACGATCAATGCAATGCACAATATGATGCATGATCATGACATGGCAATATGCTTGTGTTTGAGCTAATGCAATGAGAAACCAGATTAAATGAAGTTGGTTTGAACCAAGGGTTCAAATTCAAACTCCATATGTGCTTATTTAAATGTCAATTATGCAAATTGCCATATACAGCAACCTTAGGTTGTTGAAACATGCATGCAAATGCCATAAATATATTCCTTGAATTTTTATGATAAATTTTCATATATAACTTATTTCATTTGGAGCTATAGATTAATTTCTATGATTTTTCAAAGTTTTGGATATTTTCTGAATCAAACAAATCATTTAAGATTTAATTAAACTCCAAAAAGGATTACTGCATCAGCCTGACATCATCATGACATTAGCATGTCAACGGGGGACGGTCCAGGTCAAACCTGACTAGTGGGACCCACTGGTCAGTGACCCTGTGACATTTAGTGTCACAAACAGGTCGGTCCGGTCAACGGCCACGTCAGTGAGGTCAATGCCGATGCGTGGGGCCACTGTGTTTAGATTAAACTTAAACTATTTTTGTTAGCTGGTTAGTTAGGAAGTGGGGTCCGCATGTCAGCGAGCCAGAGGGTTAGTTAGCGGGTCAATTAGCCGCTAAAGACATGTCCACGTCATCCAAAACGGCGGTTAGCCGCCGGTGCTAATCGGGACATGGCGGGGCTGCCGTCCGGCCAACTCCGGCGACAAGAGGTCATGCGGCCGGGCGCGTTGGAACGCCCGCAGCAGGGCGCATCTAATGGTGGTGGTGGCTGGACCTGGGGCGGTCTGTGGCGGCGGCGGCAAGTTTGGCAGCGGCCGGAGTTCGGGTGTACACGGGGTTGCGGCTACGGTGCGGGGAAGGCCTAACGGGTGGGTGATTCGAGCTCCTGGAGACTCCCTGAGTGCATTGACGTGCTCGGAGGCGAGCTTGCGCGGCCGTAGCCATGGTGGCGGCATGGCAGCCGGCGAGGAGCTATCGGCTCCGGTGAAACTAGGGCTACGCGGTGCAAAAGAGGCGGGGAAGAGAGCGGTTTGGAGCGGGAGCTCACAGCGATGCCGAAGAGGTGGTCAGCAAGCCCGGGGAGGTCCTGGCGGTGCCGAACCGACCGAAGGCGAGCTCGGGTGCCTGAGGTTGTAGACGAGGCAGAAACGTCGCCGCGGTGCTCCCGTGGTCGAACGGACTGGTGTAGACGATGAAGGAGACGACGCCGGTCCTTCTAGATGCTTCGACAAGGCGAGGGGTGGACGGTGGGCACGGTGGTTCTCGTCGGCAGCGGCGGGCGCGTTCGATGAGGAGAACATAGGAGGGGATGAGCGTTCGAGGGAGAGAGAGGGAGAGCCAGATGGCTCTGGGGGTCACGTGGCGTCGTCCAGACGCGTCGAGGAGGAGCCAGGCAGGCAATGAGGGAGGAGTGGGCCGGGTGCATGCCGGTGCGCGGTGGCCACATGCCTCGCGTCCTTCTAGCATGAGGTGGGAGACGGTGGTGGCTCTGGGTGGCTGGGCCAGGTAAGTGGGCCACCAGGTAGGCTACGCAGGTAACCTCTGGTGGGTTTCTCTCTCTCTCTCTCTCTCTCTCTCTCTCTCTCTTTCTAATTCTTTTCTGTTTTTCTATTTCTTCTGTAGTGTTAGGGCTTTATTAAAACTACTTAGGCATACTCAAAAATCATGAAACTTGCTCAAGCCCACTGTTTGGAATATATCCAACAGTAAACATTTATGTTTATGATTATTTGGACATTTAAAATATTTATAGCATTTAAATGTCCAAATGCAAATAGAGTATTATTTAATTGAGAGCCCAAATAGATCATGGAAAAATGTGCATCACCTCTGGTTATTGTTTACAACATTTTCCATAAATTATTAACATTTTTGAAAGCCATTTGGATATACTGAAAATATTTTAGGTGAACCTAGTGAATTCCTTTGATGCCAGGGGTTTAGGCAATCCCGATTTCAAGTTTCAAACAAATATAGACATGATGCGTGGATGCTTATAAAACTAATTGCAATCAAACTCTAAGGCTGTGACACGGCATACCTAGCAGCCCGGAGCCGGTTCTCCTCAAGTAGCATAGCGTCATCACGCTAGTGCTGATCTTGTGCTACTTCAATGTAGGCAAGAACATGAGGCGACCCGTAAATGAGTTCCATGTGGATAATTGCTTCCGCCCCATAGACCAGGGAAACGGAAGTCTACTCGGTAGCTCGTTTTGGTGTCGTTCTGAGGGACCAGAGGACTACCGGCAGCTCATCGATCCACTGCATTTCGTGCTTCCACAGCATATCAAAGGTTCTTGTTTTGAGGCCCCGCGGTATTTCAGCGTTCGCCCTCTTAGCTTGCCCATTGCTTCTGCGGTGTGTGATAGAGGCAAATGAGAACTTGCTTCCGAGGGTGCGAACATATTGCATGAAGGCGCGGCTCGATAACTGGTGCTGTTGTCGGTAATGATCCTTGCTAGAACTCCAAAATGACACACCAGTTCTTTCAAGAAGTTGATAGCTTATTGAGCAGTCACCTTTATCACAGGAGTCACTTCCGGTGGCTTTGTAAACTTGTGAATGGCAACGAACAAGAATTCAGATCCCCCTATAGCTCGGGGGAAAGGGCCGAGGATATCGAGCCCCCAGACCGTAAATGGGCATGATAAACAGATTGTCTGAAGAGCTTGGGCAGGCAGGTAGGAATGGAACTAGCATGTTTCACATTTCGTGGCTAGCTCGACCGCATCTTGGAGGGCTGTGGGCCAATAGAATCATTGATGAATGCTTTCCCAACTAATGCCCCTGATGCAATGTGGGAGCCGCACATGCCTCTGTGTATCTTAGCCAGTAGTTCCTTTCCTTCTTCCCGGCAGATGCACTTCAATTTCACACCATTGGGCCTCCTTCTGTACAAAGTGTCATCGACAAACTGGTACATACTGGACCATCTGGGCTACTCTTTCAGCCTCAGCTTGGTCATTGGGGAGTTCTCTAGTTTGGAGAAAGTGGACTATGTTCCTTGCCCAAGTTGGAGCCTGGGGCTCGGCAACGAGGACTAGCGGCACCTCCTCAACTACGGGGGCACACTCCTCATCTGCGAGGACCGTGGTCCCAGCGGGAGGGTGCGGGCCGACAAGTTGTGAGTTTCCAGCAGGGTCCCTGCCAGGAGCACGAGGCTCTATCGGGAGAGGCTTACTGGAGTCCATCTTTCTCCTCTTCCGGGCCATTGTTGTTGGGGATGCGGAGGGCTGAGTAAGATGGAGAACAAAAGTTCCTGGTTCTACATGAAGCTTTTGCGCAGCACACTTTGACAGATGATTAGCTATACTATTTTTTGCACGGGGTACGTGCTCTGTTTGCAATCCGTCAAAGTGCTCCTCCAATCATCTCACTTCCTCAACGTATGCCTCCATCAAAGGACTTTGGTAAGCCTTGTTGACATGTCACACCACAAGCTGTGAATCTCCTCGAATAATCAGCTCCCTGATTCCCAATTCTGCAGCAATCCCGAGAGCGGCAAGGAGCCCTTCATACTTTGCTGTACCGTTGGTTGCCTCTTCCCAGGAAAAATGCATTTGGACGACGTACTTCAGGTGCTCCCTTGAGGGTGCGACAAGAAGCACACCAGCACCTGCACCTTGTAGAGAAAAGGCACCATGAAAATACATAATCCATTCTTGGGGCGCTTCCTTGCCGGGGATAACTATTTTGTCACTTCCTCATCAGGGGTTGACGTCCATTCGGCAATAAATATTGCCAATGCCCTGCTTTGAAATGTTGATGTGCTCTCAAACTTCAGACCAAAACTGGACAACTTCAAAGCCCACTCCACTATTCTGCCTGTAGCCTTAGGGTTTCGGAGTATCCTTTGCAACAGAAAGCGAGCGACAACCATGATATCATGGGCTTGGAAGTAGTGGCGCAGTTTCCTTGAGGCCATAATGAGGCCAAAGATCAACTTTTGCACGCCAGATTACCTTGATCGAGCCCCCTGTAATAAGGAACTGACAAAGTACACTGGGCGCTGCACCACTTTCTTCCTTGTCATGTCCTTGGGGTTGTCATCACTGTCGTGCTTACTTCTGTCTTGATCCTTATCTGACTCTGTCGGTCATTGCTCACTCTCTGCCTCGTCCACTTCCCGTTGTGCCACCAAGGATGCACTAACCACTTGGTTGGTTGCCGCTAAGTATAGCAGCAACGACTCTTGTGGTTTGGGAGCAACCAAGGTGGGCACAGAAGATAAGTGGGCCTTCAAGTCTTGTAGCGCCGCATCTGCTTCTGGAGTCCACTTCATGGGTCCTGCCTTTTTCAAGATTTTGAAGAACGACATGGCGCGCTCGGCAGGCATGGAAATGAATCTGCTTAGCGCAGCAACGCACCCTTTCAGACACCTCACATCCTTAATTGTCCTTGGCACTTGAATCTGCTCGATGGCTTTGATCTTGTCAGGATTGGCTTGGATCCACCGATGGGACAGAAAGAACCCAAGTAGCTTGCCGGAGGGAACGCCACACACTTCTTTGGGCTGAGCTTTAAGTTGATCTTGCACAGATTTGCAAATATCTCCTCCAAATCCTGGATAAGAGTTGCTCTGTCCTTGGTTTTGACAACAGTGTCATCCATATAAGCGTCAATGTTTCTGTGCTCGAAACCAATCTGGACTGCCCTTGCAAAAGTAGACCCGCCACTCTTTAATATGAATGGCATGCAGATAAAACAGTATGTACCACATGGGGTGATGAACGAGGTCTTTTCTTCGACTTCCTTGGACATGAAGATCTGATGATATCTAGAGTATGCATCCAGGAAGGAAAGCAAATCACATCCTGAAGTGGAATCCACAATCTGATCGATGTGCAGCAAGGGAAATGGGTCCTTCGGGCAAGCCTTGTTGAGATCTGTGAAATCTATGCAAAGCCTCCATTTCTCGTTGGCCTTCCGGACTACTGCTGGATTTGCTAGCCAAGTAGGATGTAGTACTCCTCTAACCAAACTAGCAGCTTCAAGCTTCTTGATCTCTTCTGCAATAAACTGCTACTTCTCCAAGGCCTGCTTCCGGACTCTCTGCTTGACAGGTCTAGCGTGTGGGCAGAGAGCAAGGTGGTGCTCGATTACCTCCCTGGGAACACCGGGGATATCATATGGTTGCCAGGAAAACACATCAATATTCACCCACAGAAAGGCAATGAGCGCCCTTTCCTATTTGTCATCAATGCTGGTGCCGATGGTAAAGGTACCATCAATGCTAGCCAGCCCTACCAGGACCTTCTTCACTTATGGAGCGGTAACCTTGGTCCTCTTGCTGTTGGAACTCCCCGACAAATCATCAACATGCACAGTGCACTTCGAAGAGGTACGCTACCCGAATTCTTTCCCATCGTCCTACTACCCTTCTTCTTTCCTCTGCTTTCCTTCCCGGGAACTGCTACTGCCGTTGCCTCTGTTGCGACCGCATCCTGGTACATCTTGTCCACGCAAATAATAGCATCCTTCTCATCTAATGGGATGGAGATGATTCCAAGTGGCCCAGGCATCTCCAAGGTATTGTAGGCATAGTGGGATACCTCCATGAATTTGGCCAGGGCTGGTTGTCCATGGATCCTATTGTACGACAAGGGGAGGTCGACCACTTAAAAACCAATCTTTTTTGTCTAATAGTTCAACTCCCCTCCAATTGTCACATGCAACGTGATCTTTCCCTTAGGATGACTCCTACTGGGAATAACTCCTTGAAACATGGTGGTGTCCTCTAACTCCTCTTTTGCTATCTGAAGCCTGCTGATAACCTTTGGGAAAATTAGATTCAACCCGGCCCCGCCGTCCACCAATATCTTAGTGACCTTGAGGTTGCGAATTGTCTGAGAGAACAACAATGGCAAACACCCTACCATAGTGGTACAGTCAGGATGATCATGTTTGTCAAAGATGATGTGTGTGCGTGACCATTTGAGTGGTTTCTGGGCCCCTAGTGTTGGCTCCATGACATTGACCTCACGCGCCCACCGTTTGAGTTGGCGGTGAGAGGTGTGCAAGGATGCACCCCCATCAATGCACAGGGCATCAGTGGACTTCTGAAACTCTTTCTCACTGGTTTCCTCTTCAATCCCTCCATCACACTCATTATCACAAACTTCCTTCTTTTGACCTCTAGCGGGTTTACATTTGTTCCAAAAAGGTTTGCGGGGGCCATTTGCTTCACTGCCTCGACCCTTAACGCTAGTGACATTCTAAACCTTTTCCTTGTCAAGCTTCTCGTACTCAGCTCTTTGCCTCTTGACAAGCTACTTGATGACCCACAAGTATAGGGGATCTATCATAGTCCTTTCGATAAGTAAGAGTGTCGAACCCAACGAGGAGCAGAAGGAAATGATAAGCGGTTTTCAGCAAGGTATTCTCTGCAAGTACTGAAATGAGTGGTAACAAATAGTTTTTTGATAAGATAAATTATAACGAGCAACATGTAACAAAAGTAAATAAAGTGCAGCAAGGTGGCCCAATCCTTTTTGTAGCAAAGGACAAGCCTGGACAAACTCTTATAATAGAAAAAAGCGCTCCCGAGGACACACGGGAATATCGTCAAGCTAGTTTTCATCATGATCATATGATTCGCGTTCAGTACTTTGATGAAGTGTTATGTAGTCGACGTTCACATAACACCACTAGATGTTAGAAAACATACATCTTATCAAGATATCGAACGAATACCAAATTCACATGACTACTAATAGCAAGACTTCTCCCTTGTCCTCAGGAACAAACGTAACTACTCACGAAGCATATTCATGTTCATAATCAGAGGGGTAATAATATGCATAAAGGATCTGAACATATGATCTTCCACCAAATAAACCAACTAGCATCAACTACAAGGAGTAATCAACACTACTAGCAACCTACTAGCACCAATGCCGGACTTGGAGACAAGAATTGGATACAAGAGATGAACTAGGGTTTGGAGATGAGGTGGTGTTGGTGAAGATGTTGATGGAGATTGCCCTCTCCCGATGAGAGGAGCGTTGGTGATGATGATGGTGATGATTTCCCCCTCCCGGAGGGAAGTGTCCCCGACAGAACAGCTCTGCCGGAGCCCTAGATTGGTTCCGCCAAGGTTCCGCCTCGTGGCGGCGGAGTCTCGTCCCGAAAGGTTGCCTTCTATTTTTTCTCATCGAAAGACTTCATATAGGAGAAGATGGGTGTCGGAGAGCCACCAGGGGCCCACGAGGTAGGGGGCGTGCCCAGGGGGCGCCCCCCACCCTTGTGAGCAGGGTGTGGGCCCCCTGGCCTTCATATTTGGCGATGATTTTTCTTTATTTATTTTAAGGTATTCCGTGGAGTTTCAGGACTTTTGGAGTTGCGCAGAATAGGCCTCCAATATTTGCTCCTTTTCCAGCCCAGAATTCCAGCTCCCGGCATTCTCCCTCTTCATGTAAACCTTTTAAAATAATTGAGAATAGCCATAAGTATTGTGACATAAAGTGAAATAATAGCCCATAATGCAATAAATATTGATATAAAAGCACGATGCAAAATGGACGTATCAACTCCCCCAAGCTTAGACCTCGCTTGTCCTCAAGCGAAAAGCCGATAACAATAAATATGTCCTCATGTTTAGAGGTAGAGGCGTCGATAAAAGTAAAATACAGACATGAAGGCATCATGATTATTTCCATTACAGCAACATAAATATATTTTGTCATATGATTACTCATGTTCAAGTGATGATCTTTTCTGTCACGCCCAATATGCGACCCTATCCAAAAGGAACTCGAAGGTCCCACCAAAGGATAGACCCGCATATTGAAACGCTTTTGCAAGGTGGATATCATTACATCAACATTACATAATAGATGTGGATACATACAAAAGGCATACAATGCCACATGAATACAACATCACAATACATAAGAGCATCATCCGGCTATGGATGAAACACAAATAGAAACTCAAACAACATCCACCCTGCTAGCCTAGGCTGCCGACCTGGAACCTATCCCCTGATCGAAGAAGAAGCAGAAGAAGAACTCCAAGACAAGCAAACATCGCTCTCGCGTCAAGATCATCGCATAACCTGCACCTGCAACTGTTGTTGTAGTAATCTGTGAGCCACGAGGACTCAGCAATCCCATTACCATGGGTATCAAGAATAGCAAAGCTTAAAGGGAAAGGAAGGGGTAAAGTGGTGAGGTTGCAGCAGCGGCTAAGCATATATGGTGGCTAACATACACAAATAAGAGCGAGAAGAGAAGCAAAGGAACGGTCGTGAAGCTAGCAATGATCAAGAAGTGATCCTGAACTCCTACTTACGTCAAACATAACCCAAAGACCATGTTCACTTCCCGGACTCCGCCGAAAAGAGACCATCACGGCTACACACACGGTTGATGCGTTTTAATTCAGATCTGGTGTCAAGTTATCTACAACCGGACATTAACAAATTCCCATCTGCCTATAACCGCAGGCACGGCTTTCGAAAGATTATACCCTGCAGGGGTGTCCCAACTTAGCCCATGATAAGCTCTCGCGATCAACGAAGGATATACCTTCTCCCAGGAAGACCCGATCAGACTCGGAATCCCGGTTTACAAGACATTTCGACAATGGTAAAACAAGACCAGCAAAGCCTCCCGCTGTGCCGACAAATCCCGAAGGAGCTGCACATATCTCATTCTCAGGGCACACCAGATGAGCCAGACGTCGGGTTGGCATAGACCCTGGTTTCCCAGGGGGCGCCGGACATCGCTCGGTTTGGACCAACACTTAGACAAGCACTGTCCCCCGGGGGGGGGTAAAATAAAGATGACCCTCGAGAGCGCGACTCCCAAGGGAAAAAAGGGCTAGGTGAGGCAAATGGTAGAACCAAGGTTGGGCCTTGCTGGAGGAGTTTTATTCAAAGCGAACTGTCAAGGGGGTCCCATAAATCACCCGACCACGTAAGGAACGCAAAATCCGGGAACATAACACCGGTATGACGGAAACTAGGGTGGCAAGAGTGGAACAAAACACCTGGCAAAAGGCCGAGCCTTCCACCCTTTACCAAAATATAGATGCATTAATAATATAAGAGATATTGTGATATCCCAACATAATCCTGTCCACCATGGAGAAATCTTCAACTTCACCTACAACTAGCAACGCTATAAGAGGGGCTGAGCAAAAGCGGTAACATATCCAAACAACGGTTTGCATAGGAAAGGTGTCCAAGGTTAGAGGTTCATGGCAATATGGGAGGCTTGATGAGCAAAAGATAGGTAACGCAGCATAGCGATAGAACAAAGCAACTAGCATAGCAATGATAGTAGTTAGATCCAGGGTAGCGGCCATCTTGCCTGAAGTCCCGCAAGGAAGAAGAACGAGTCCATGAAGAAGATGAAGCCACAAAGACGAACCTAGCGTAGACGAACGAATCCTCACGATCGCAGCGAAACAGGAACTATCGAGAAGAATCACACAACATGGTAAACACACCACACATAGACAAGACATGATGCACAACCAAGCATGATGCATGACAAGGCTACATGAAGCTACTCATGGCAAGAGATGATGCAAACAAGAACAACACATCAAGGCAAGTTTAAATGAGGCCGGGAACAACATATAACAATTCCGGTAAGTCCCCATATGCATATTTCGAAGTTGGTCCAGATCTGAATAAACCTTATGTTCAAGTTGTTAAACAGCAAGTTAAGATGCACAGATATGATCTACACGAGATTCTAGTCAAGTTACATATAAAGTTCATTTAGTTCGGAGCTACGGCGTAGAAGATATGAGCAAAACAAGTTAAACATGGCATTGATGCAAAATGCATACAAACATCAAGCAAACCACCAAAACATGGATGCAGATGATAATATGAAAATACATGCAATTCTAAGCAAGTTTCATATAGAGCACACTCAAAACGGAGCAACAATCTGTCCAAAACAACAACTAGGCATATTGAAAGCATCAAAACAATAAGCTACAGCACCCCAACATGATAACAAAAGGCATGGACATGATGTACATGTAAAGCATTACAAAACGTGAACACTGAGCTATCTGCAGAAATCACTAGAACATGCTTAAACACACATGGTAAGATTGCAAGTTATAAAAAATCAGACTTTGCAGAAAATAACATCAGGTTGCAATGTTCAGAGCTATCAAACAACATGTTACAGGAACTTATAATGGCACACAAAGGCATGGCATGAATCTACTAATTGCATAGATCAAAATTCCTTTACTGACCATAAGCCAAAAAGGATTAGAAAATATGATGGCACCCACGTAAACATGGCAAGTTATATTACAGATTCAAACATGGCAGAAATAGAATTATGAAGGCATGTAAATGAGCTTGTGCAACTCACTACAGAGCAATACATGGCATGGCAAGGCAACCAACAGTAAGAAGACATATTTGTGAAGCTAAGCATGGCAATAGCAAGGTAATAGGGTGCATGGAACACTAGCAAAACACATGGCAACAAGTGAACTTAATGTTAACAGGCTGACAGCAACATTACGAAGCAACTTTGGAGCAAGTTATGAACAAGATACAGCAAGCTATAAATGCAACCATGGGCATGGATGGATAGAGAATATCATGTAGATCAAAACATATTTAGGGAACATATCCAGATTATGCATAGAATGATTAGTAGCAACATGTTTATATAGCATCACGAAATAACAGACTCAGCCTAGCAAAACAGCAACATCATGTACACTACTTAACAAGCTCGATTCACTCACCACAAGTCATTGCACGACAAGATAAGCATAGAATCATCAAGAAGACATGTTTGTGAAACAAACCAAGTCAAGAACAAGTTCATAGCATGCAAGGATCAACTATAGGAACCTTGTCAAAATTGAATAACATGTAAACGATCTGCCAGGAAACATTTTGAAGCAAAAGTAGAGCACGAAAATGACATTCTGGACTACTCCATAACTGCAACCAAGGGCATGAATGGATAGACAATAACCACATGTTGAAAACACCCTTACTGAAGTATCTCAAAATATGCATGGATATCTCTGTAGCATCTAGTTTACATGGCATCAAAATAACAACAGAACAGGGACTAAAATCAGCAACATCACGAGGCCTAGTTTGCATGCTTGTGCTAGTCACCACATTGATCACAAAAATACATGGTAAGCACCTCTGTAAAGAAGACATGACACAGATCAAAACACATGAAGACATCAATCTCATAGGATGCACACATCAATCATGGCAAAAATGACAAAAGAGCTCGTTCTGTTAACGGACAGCAGATAACATCATGGAGCACTCTTGCAACGATGATTCAGGCATCTAGATGACCTCAAATGAATATGATGCAATGTAATGAAATGATATACTCGTTGAGACGAACAATTTGACATATTACACGCCCAAAGCGGAGCTACGGATGTAGAGATACAATAGGTCAATCATGGCGTGATAATGTCAAAAACTTTGGGGACAGGCAAAAATCACCTCCGAGATCCGAATCTGGATCTGGACGCGGATGAAGAGGACGACCGAAGCTCGTCGCCGGAGATGGAGCCGAGGTCGCCGGAGTTGCTCGTCGCGGGGGAGGAGTGTCACGACCGGTTTTCCAATAAAAATATTTATTGAGAAACCAATCTTTTGAGTCCAGCATGAGAGAAATCCTCCTCACTGGTAGACAAATTCTTGATACAATAAGCCAGTAGCATAAAATATATTACAGGGTCGACATACGGTTGCTCAACCAAATTATTACAAGCACGCCAATAATTATACATAATGGCGGACATGACACAGTGGTGTGGAGGCATACTACTGACTCGAGGATAGGGCGGTGGTGGAGAAACACAGCGGGGAGAGAAATACAAGACTCTAAGTCTATCATCTCATCGAGCGTCGAGGTGAGGCTCGATGAATTTATTTGGTAGCGGAAGTGGATATAAAACAGTGACCAAATCCAGGGTCGCACGAGACTGACTGGGACTCCTCTAGGTGTCGGACTCGCTATCAAACTCTTCATCCATGAGATCGCCTTCGTCAGCATCTGGCCAAATCAACAAGCCAGTGAGTACTTTGAAAGTACTCGCAAGACAGTTCGGACGTAAGATATAACAAATGCATGCATGAATGCGTCCTGATTAATTCACCAATGTACATTCAAAAATTAGCATAACAAGGTAAGTAAAAGGGAGACGGCAGTAGTCCGCCTGAAATCCCAACAAGACATAAATGAATACCGATCGGGTGTCTGAAGCGACGCCTCGAAGGTTAATAAATAAATAAAAGGAAATGATGCCACAGTCGGGCGTCTTAGCGACGCCACATAAAGGGCTTTAAAAGAAATACCACAGTCGGACGTCGGGGCGACATCACAGAAAGGGCTTTTAAAAGAAATGCCACAGTCGGACGTTGGGGCGACATCACAGAGACGGCTTTAAAAGAAATGCCACAGTCGGACGTCGGGGCGACATCACAGAGAGGGCTTTTAAAAGAAATGCCACAGTCGGACGTCGGGGCGACATCACAGAGAGGGCTTTAAACGAAATGCCACAGTCGGACGTCGGGGCGACATCACAGAGAGGGCTTTAAAAGAAAGTAAAATACAACAATGCCACAGTCGGACATCTGAGCGACATCGCAGAAAGGGCTTTTATTCACAAGTAAATAATACTCATAATAAACATTTAATTCTTGAGAGTAGATGGGTTAGTCCATCCACAGGAATAATCATTTAACCGGAATTAGCACTCAAGCGAATCACCGGAGTCTCTGCCATCAAAACTGACATTTGATTAGGATAAGATAATATCGATCTGGGACAGGGAATAGATGATTTGGAGGAATATATGACTCTGCAGAGTTTGTACAAAATTTTTCCCACAGCCAATGGATTTCCGTAGTCACGAAGGACTAGTTCCGTTTACGGTATTTCGGAAGAAAACACAGCTAACCAGTACACACCCATCCTACCTCTCGATGCTAGGAATCACCCTAGACATCGTCCAAGAAAAACTTTTGAGACGGGGAGATCACAATCTCGAATAGCATGGGATCAAATTTATATACGCGCGCTCTAAGGGGTGCCCCCCTCTCGGTCCCAACCGGAAACACCCATGCCCCCTGACCAGATGACTGGCTTTAATCCAGGGCCATGGAACCATCATCACGGCCTCTCCTTTTGGTGTGTACCAGAAAAGCGGTTTGCAACTTACTAAACCATATTCCTTGCGGAAAACATGTGGTAGTACAGGGAAGGAAATGAGAGGAACTGGACCGATACAGTTTGACACTGAAGTCACATAGTCTGGCATAAGACTGGCATGCTACGACACTGCCATCTTACCCATCCTCATGCCAACACATGGCCATTCATACTCACATCCATCCACTTATGGATCATCGAACTCACTTACCTCATTATCGCATAAAATAACGTTCATCGATATGCTTCTCAACATGCTATGAAACTAACTAAATGCCAAACATGCCAAGACACTCATCATATCAAAAGTTCAAACATGCTTGCCTGGTTCAGAGTAGTCGGAGCCTAGCTCGGTGAAGTTCGCGGCTCCGTCACCTCCTTCGGTATCTACGGTATAAAGAAAATATATGCGCTATCGTAAATACCAAGAAGTGCACAAAAAGTATTCCAAATATTTCTCAAATAAATCTGATAAAAAACTAGACAAAATTTTAAAGAGAACAAAAAAAGAATCAATCAAAAATACTTTCCTGTTTAAAAGTTATAAGGGTTTTTGTCCAGGGACTCATCTGTAATGAAACAGAAGAATTCCAGGGGGTAGCTTATAAAAACAGAAAACGCTTCGGTAGGAACTATGCCAGCCCAAAGGGAAAACGCATTTTGCCCGAAGGCGCTTCCAGAAAACGTTTCAATAGAGAGAGCAGAGAGGCTAACGGTGGGGTCCCACCCATCAGGTTTGAACTTTCAAAAGGGGGGGGGGCGAAGCTCGTCGGCGCCCGAGAGCCGCGGTGATCGCCGGCGGCGATCCACGGCGAGGCAGGGGGATCGGAGGGTACCTCCGTGCTCAGGGCGCCATTCCGCGTCGGTTGGTGGTGGTGGTGGTCGCCGACGAGTACCACGTCGACGGCGAGCTTTGCACCGGCGGACGGCGGCTCGGGTGGTCGAGGGACTCGTCGGAGAGGGCTGCAGAGATCAAATTGAAGAGGGGGTTAGGCTCCTGGTAGCTAGAGAGTGTAACGGACGGGGTTTGGGCGCCGGAGATGGCCTCACCGGAGCGAATCGTGGTGGAGGCCGAGGCGGATCGGGGCGGCCGGAGTTGGGGGAGGAGACCTCCTCGAGGTCCTCCTAGTGGCCTGGCGTGGCGTTGGTGAGGAGTGGTGATGCTGCGTGCACGAGGGTGAGCTCGGGGGCCCTTTTTATAGGTGGCCCGAGGCGGTTGCCGTGAACGGGGATCTCCGGCGAGTGATTACGGCGGTGCTGTGGATGTGCAGTGGGATTAGGGGCTTGAGCATCGTCGTTGAGGTCAACCGGTCCCATTTAGGTGCTAAACGGGCTGGAGTTTGGTGCTTTGGGGTGAGTTCGACGGAACGGGGCGGCGCGGGCCCGTCGGCGGCAGGGAGCGTGTCCTGTGCTTGCCGGCCACGGTGGCGGTGCCACGGGCGTGCGCTGGCACGCATGAGGCCACGCGGAGAGCAGAGGGGCGATGGGCGGTGCGGAACGGCGTTGAGCCGCCGTTCTTGTCCCCTGTCGGCCGCCACGGGAGGTCTCGACGCCGCAGAAGACGCCGGCGAGGGCGGGCCAGCGTTCCACCGATGCCAGGAAGGCTCCACGCACGCCTGTGAAGCTCCGGACAAGAGGGAGGGGCTGCGAGGAACGTGCCAAATGCACTGTCTACGCGTGATAGAAACTGACGGACGAAAACGACACTGAAAACTGAATTTCTGAATTTGGACAGCAACAGTGCCTGCAAGGTGTTCGACAGAATGAATTTGGCCTCTGGTGATTTTTCGTTGAGTTGATTTTTGGTGGAGTGGCTACTCATTGCTCCAGTAGGCTGCCTGAATTTTGGTGGAATTTTTGGAGCAGTGTAGATATGAATTTCATCAAATTTGGCAAATCTGGTCCAAACTTGCAGAGACTGAATTTTGAAAAATTTGAAAAGAGGAGGAGTGGATCATGATGGTTCTGGGTTGTGGGTACAAAGGACTATCCAGGAGAGTTGGTTTGAGGTCAAAACTCAAATGCAATAGGGTACTTGCTTTGAAAATTACTCACGCTCCAAATAATTTTCAGAATTGATTTGAGAGGAAAAATAATTAGAATAAAATCCAAAACTTGCTTGGATTAGTTGGGACAGAGAACTTAGGTTGATTACAAGGAGTAGGGGAGGTTTTGGAGGGGTTTTATCACATGGGCAAAGATGCAAAGTCATGGGTGGTTTTCAAGATAAGAAAATCCCAAGTTTTTCATAGAGTTCTTTTTAAAAGAAAAAGATTAAACTCCCAAAATAAATTTGAGAGGGAACCAACAGAGAAGAAGTTTCAAAAGGTTCAAACACCAAAGTTTGAGAAAATAAAATCCTAGCCAAAGCAAAGGAAGTTTTTAAGAGGAAGGTTTTCTGAAAGAAAAATTTTAAATGCCCTCTCTTCAAAAACCACAAAGTTTTTAGATAAAAACCAAATAAAATTTTTGGAGTGTCACAAGGAGGAAGGGCGGCGAGGAGGAGGCCGGCCGGAGTTGCTGGCGGCGCCGGCGTCCTCCGTGGCGGGGTCGGGCGGTGGAAGGCAGCCGGAGGTGGGGCGGCTCGCGGTGGCAGGAACTTGCGGCCGGCGAGGCGCGCGGCGGCCGACGCACAGGGAGGCGGCGGCGCGAACGAGGGAGGAGCGGGGCGGCGCGGGGAGGCGGCGACCGGGCTCGAGGGCCCTCCTCGGGCCCGGGCGGGCCGCGGCGGGTGCGGCGAAGTGGGCCTCGCCCGCGGGACAGGTGGCAGGACGGGAGTGGGTGCGGCGATGTGTCCGGCGCTGGCGGACAATGTCCGGCGCGCTGAGGACGAAGGGGACTAGGGTTAGGGGTGGTAGAGATTCGAAAATCGGGGGAGGGGGTGTTAATATAGGTAGAGGGAGCTAGGAGAGTCCCAATGGGGAGCAGTTTTCGGCCACGCGATCGTGATCGAATGACCGAGAGCATGGAGGGGAGTTTGCTGAGTTTTGGGCCACTTTGGAAGGGTGTGGGCTGCAAAGAGAAGGGGGGGTTTCGGGCTACGCGGTTAACCGTTGGAGTACCAAACGACCTCCGAATGGCACGAAACTTGACAGGTGGTGTACTGGTGCTATACCAAGGCCACTTGGCAAGCCTCAGGCCATTCCGAGAAAGTTTAACACCCACTCACAATGAGAGACAAAAGGGGAACGACGGAGGACATAGGAGCGCCGGATTGCAAAACGGACAACGGGGAAAATGCTTGGATGCATGAGACGTACACGTATGCAAAATGAAATGCACATGATGACATGATAAAATGCAACACGCAAGCAAATGACATGGCAACAACAGCGAATAACTGGCAGACACCAGGCGCATCGAATCCGGGGCATTACAACACTCCTCCACTAACAAGAGATCTCATCCCGAGATCTTAGGACCGAGACGGAAGGGAAAATGGATGAGGTGAAACAAGAACTCAAGAGAAGAAGCAAGGAATCGAGAGCACTCGAAAAGAAGAGAGGAACGACGAGAATGACGGGAATCGA
The DNA here is from genome assembly GCF_002162155.2 of Triticum dicoccoides. Lineage (NCBI taxonomy): Eukaryota > Viridiplantae > Streptophyta > Magnoliopsida > Poales > Poaceae > Triticum > Triticum dicoccoides. The sequence continues at coordinate 286,870,224 of NC_041385.1, forward strand.
CAACTCACGGAATCAGATAGACTATGAAACCACTCCGGTTAGAACAAGATAAGAAACGGATAAGACTGAAAGGATTTAGGCAGCACTCCGGCTAAAACATGGAGGAAAAGAACATGAGCTTGAGAGGATGGAATGACATCTGACAAGGAGAACAGACGATGCCTCCGGAAGAATTAAAGAATGGAAAGAAATGAAATTAGAAGGAAGGATTGGATGGATTTGAATATCTGAGAAGAACGAAGAAATGCAAAACTCCAATTCAAAAGAATACGGAGAATTTAATTGCACTTCGAGATGCAAGAAGAAAAGATACTTGAACTCAACCAACAAAATCTTGATGAACTCTTGAAGAATGAATTAAATCATGAAGAACCACCATGAAGAACTCCGATAACAAAAGGTTGATGAAATAGAATGAAGGATGAAAGAATAAGATGAGCGTTGCGATGATTTAGATGGAGGTTCCGACGAAATGGCCAATGAAAGTTGAACTCTGGAAAGAAAAAGATGAAAACACTTGGAACTAGAATTTATTTATCAAGAACAAACTCTGAAAGAAGGATTACTCACTTGGATTAAATACGAATGAGATTTATTGTATGCTTATCCTTCATCAAATTAAATTGATGACAAGCAATGGATTTTGCATACTACTTATTCTTCTTGAAAAGGATTGAGAAGTGACATATCGCGAACTTGAGAAAGTCTTCATGAACCACCAGTAGGACTGGAAAGATCGAATGAATTAATATGATAACCCAGGAAAAGAATCTGAAGGAACCACCGTTAGAATTCGGAAATGACTGACAAAACAGAATGAAACACCGGGAAGGATTAGAAGAACAAATAAACTAGAGGGGATTTAGACGCAAGAGGACAAAGAGATCATGAGCTGATTAAAGAACACTTGACCGGGATAATAGAGAATGATAACTGGAATGTTGGCCTCCGGTCAAGCAAAACAGAAATCAACTCCTGGAATACTCCGGATAGGAAAGAAAGAATATCTGACAAACTGAAATAATTCGAGAGGATGATATGAAGCTAGAACCACGAATCTTCGAGAGAACGGGCAAGATTTAAGAGGAACTCTTCTTCGGTCTTCAAAGCTGTGAAAGACGACGAGAAACACCACCGAAATTGCTGAGATGCTCTGGGAAAATGTCAAGCGAAGAGGTTGAGCCAACAATGAAAAGAATTTGAAAGCGATCTTGGAGAAGGCATGTGACTGATGGAATCCATTCTTACGTCACACTTGAAAAGAATTGAGAATAACTCCGGGAAATTAGAAGAGTCAGGTAAGATCCTGGGAAAAGACCTATGGGTTAGGGCCCACTAAAAGAAGGCACCGTTGGAAAAGATTGTTGAACAGATAGGTGATGCACCGGAACAATTGAAATATTTGGATGAGGTGACAACCTCGAATCAATTGAAACACAGACGAATCTCCTGAGATGTCTTGAACACTCCGGAAGGATAAACTAGCGAGAGAAGAACGAGCAAGGAGAAAACTTGAGCTGAGGAAAACAATATGATCAACCCGAAAAACTTGAATTGAATCCACCGGAAAAGAGATGAGGAATGTCGAACGAAACGAGAATCCACCGGTTGGAATAAAGATTGAGGGAAGACTGAAGTGGTTCCGCGCGAATGAGATAGATGGTCGAGAGAGAGTCATACTCCGGGAAGAACAGGGTGGGAGGGCGGGAAAAACAAAGGCAACTTGGAAGGGGAAATCGACGAATATCTTGAAGAGAAAACACCGGTTGAAATCATTGAGGAAAGAAAGCAAAGACTTTGCACGAGTAGGATGGATACTCTATTACGGACTCCTGATCCGAGTAGAAGAAGGGTGGGCGGGTGGTAAAGAAAACAACTGAGGATTGAACTCAAAGATGAAGAGGCTCGAGTCAACTTGACGAGAAATGCATCGGATGAAAAGAGCTGAGAAACAATGATCGGAAAACCAACAGCGTGATCCTAAAGCAAAATTTGAAGGGAAGAGGAGTAGTTCAAAACACCTACGTCAAGATTCCTTACCAGAGCGACGAAGGGGAAGAGGAGTAAAAAGAATTCCTACTCTCCGATATAACTAGACTCCGAAAATAGTTTATTCTAGACTCAACATCGGCCAAACTACACGATCAATCAAGGGGGGCTCCTAGGGTCGGTCGAGGCTCTGATACCAACTTGTCACGCCCAATATGCGACCCTATCCAAAAGGAACTCGAAGGTCCCACCAAAGGATAGACCCGCATATTGAAACGCTTTTGCAAGGTGGATATCATTACATCAATATTACATAATAGATGGGTATACATACAAAAGGCATACAATACCACATGAATACAACATCAAAATACATAAGAGCATCATCCGACTACGGATGAAACACAAACAGAAACTCAAATAACATCCTCCCTGCTAGCCGAGGATGCCGACCTGGAACCTATCCCCTGATCGAAGAAGAAGCAAAAGAAGAACTCCAAGACAAGAAAACATCGCTCTCGCGTCAAGATCATCGCATAACCTGCACCTGCAACTGTTGTTGTCGTAATCTGTGAGCCACGAGGACTTAGCAATCCCATTACCATGGGTATCAAGACTGGCAAAGCTTAAAGGGAAAGGAATGGGTAAAGTGGTGAGGTTTCAGCAGCGGCTAAGCATATATGGTGGCTAACATACGCAAATAAGAGCGAGAAGAGAAGCAAAGGAACGGTCGTGAAGCTAGCAATGATCAAGAAGTGATCCTGAACTCCTACTTACGTCAAACATAACCCAAAGCCGTGTTCACTTCCTGGACTCCGCCGAAAAGAGACCATCACGGCTACACACACGGTTGATGCGTTTTAATTCGGATCTGGTGTCAAGTTATCTACAACCGGACATTAACAAATTCCCATCTGCCTATAACCGCAGGCACGGCTTTCCAAAGATTATACCCTGTAGGGGTGTCCCAACTTATCCCATGATAAGCTCTCGCGATCAATGAAGGATATACCTTCTCCCAGGAAGACCCGATCAGACTCGGAATCCCGGTTTACAAGACATTTCGACAATGGTAAAACAAGACCAGCAAAACCTCCCGCTGTGCCGTCAAATCCCGATAGGAGCTGCACATATCTCGTTCTTAGGGCACACCGGATGAGCCAGACGTCGGGTTGGCATAGACCCTGGTTGCCCAGGGGGCGCCGGACATCACTCGGTTTGGACCAACACTTAGACAAGCATTGGCCCGGGGGGGTAAAATAAAGATGACCCTCGAGAGCACGACTCCCAAGGGAAAAAAGGGCTAGGTGAGGCAAATGCTAAAACCAAGGTTGGGCCTTGCTGGAGGAGTTTTATTCAAAGCGAACTGTCGAGGGGGTCCAATAAATCACCCGACCACGTAAGGAACGCAAAATCCGGGAACATAACACAGCGGTGACGGAAACTAGGGCGGCAAGAGTGGAACAAAACACCAGGCAAAAGGCCGAGCCTTCCACCCTTTACCAAATATATAGATGCATTAATAATATAAGAGATATTGTGATATCCCAACATAATCCTGTCCACCATGGAGAAATCTTCAACTTCACCTGCAACTAGCAACGCTATAAGAGGGGCTGAGCAAAAGCGGTAACATAGCCAAACAACGGTTTGCATAGGAAAGGTGTCAAAGGTTAGAGGTTCATGGCAATATGGGAGGCTTGATGAGCAAAAGATAGGTAACGCAGCATAGCGATAGAACGAAGCAACTAGCATAGCAATGATAGTAGTGAGATCCAGGGTAGCGGTCATCTTGCCTGAAATCCCGCAAGGAAGAAGAACGAGTCCATGAAGAAGATGAAGCCACGAAGACGAACCAAGCGTAGACGAACGAATCCTCACGATCGCAGCGAAACAGGAACTATCGAGAAGAATCACACAACATGGTAAACACACCACACATAGACAAGACATGATGCACAACCAAGCATGATGCATGACAAGGCTACATGAAGCTACTCATGGCAAGAGATAATGCAAACAAGAACAACACATCAAGGCAAGTTTAAATGAGGCTGGGAATAACATATAACAATTCCGGTAAGTCCTCATATGCATATTTTGAAGTTGGTCCAGATCTGAATAAACCTTACGTTCAAGTTGTTAAACAGAAAGTTAAGATGCACAAAGATGATCTCCACGAGATTCTAGTGAAGTTACATATAAAGTTCATTTAGTTCGGAGCTATGGCCTAGAAGATATGAGCAAAACAAGTTAAACATGGCATTGATGCAAAATGCATACAAACATCAAGCAAACACACCAAAACATGGATGCAACATGATAATATGAAAATACATGCAATTCTAAGCAAGTTTCATATAGAGCACACTCAAAACGGAGCAACGGTTCAACACACAAACACTATACAAGTTATAGCAACAATCTGTCAAAAACAGCAACTAGGCATATTGCAAGCATCAAAAAAATAAGCTACAGCACCCCAACATGATAAAAAAAGGCATGGACATGATGTACAGGTAAAGCATTACAAAAAGTGAACACTGAGCTATCTCCAGAAATCACTAGAACATGCTCAAACACACATGGTAAGATTGCAAGTTATAACAAATCAGACTTTGCAGAAAATAACATCAGGTTGCAATGTTCAGAGCTATCAAACAACATGTTACAGGAACTTATAATGGCAAACAAAGGCATGGCATGAATCTACTAATTGCATAGATCATAAGTCCTTTACTGACCATAAGCCAAAAAGGATCAGAAAATATGATGGCACCCACGTAAACATGGCAAGTTATATTACAGATTCAAACAAGGCAGAAACAGAATTATGAAGGCATGTAAATGAGCTTGTGCAACTCACTACAGAGCAATACATGGCATGGCAAGGCAACCAACAGTAAGAATACATATTTTTGAAGCTAACCATGGCAATAGCAAGGTCATAGGGTGCATGGAACACTAGCAAAACACATGGCAACAAGTGAAGTTAATGTTAACAGGCTGACAGCAACGTTACGAAGCAACTTTGGAGCAAGTTATGAACAAGCTACAGCAAGCTATAAATGCAACCAGGGACATGGATGGATAGAGCATATCATGTAGATCAAAACATATTTAGGGAACATATCCAGATTATGCATAGAATGATTAGTAGCAACATGTTTATATAGCATCACGAAATAACAGATTCAGCCTAGCAAAACAGCAACATCATGTACACTACTTAACAAGCTCGATTCACTCACCACAAGTAATTGCATGACAAGATAAGCATAGCATCATCAAGAAGACATGTTTGTGAAACAAACCAAGTCAAGAACAAGTTCATAGCATGCAAGGATCAACTATAGCAACCTTGGCAAAATTGAATAACACGTAAACAATCTGCCAGGAAATATTTTGAAGCAAAAGTAGAGCACGAAAATGACATGCTGGACTACTCCATAATTGCAGCCAAGTGCATGAATGGATAGACAATAACCACATGTTCAAAACATCCTTACAGAAGTATCTCAAAATATGCATGGATATCTCTGTAGCATCAAGTTTACATGGCATCAAAATAATAGCAGAACAGGGACTAAAATCAGCAACATCACGAGGCCTAGTTTGCATGCTTGAGCTAGTCACCACATTGATCACAAAAATACATGGTAAGCACCTCTGTAAAGAAGACATGATATAGATCAAAACACATGAAGACATCAATCTCATAGGATGCACACATCAATCATGACAAACATGACAAAAGAGCTCGTTCTGTTAACACACAGCAGATAACATCATGAAGCACTCTTGCAACGATGATTCAGGCATCTAGATGACCTCAAATGAATATGATGCAATGAAATGAAATGATGTACTCGTTGACACAAACAATTTGACATATTACATGCCCAAAACGGAGCTATGGATGCAGAGATACAACAGGTCAAACATGGCATGATAATGTCAAAAACTTCGGGGACAGGCAAAAATCACCTCCGAGATCCGGATCTGGATCTGGACGCGGATGACGAGGACGACCGGAGCTCGTCGCCGGAGATGGAGCCGAGGTCGCCGGAGTTGCTCGTCGCGGGGGAGGAGGAAGGGCGGCGAGGAGCAGGCCGGCCGGAGTTGGTGGCGGCGCCGGCGTCCTCCGCGGCGGGGTCGGGCGGCGGAAGGCAGCCGGAGGTGGGGCGGCTCGCGGTGGCCGGAACTCGCGGCCGGCGAGGCGCGCGGCGTCGAGCGGTGGCGCGGCGCCCGGCGCACAGGGAGGCGGCGGTGCGAATGAGGGAGGAGCGGGGCGGCGCGGGGAGGCGGCGATCGGGCTCGGGGGCACTCCTCGGGCCCGGGCGGGCCGCCGCGGGTGCGACGAAGTGGGCCTCACCCACGGGACAGGTGGCAGGACGGGAGTGGGTTCGGCGATGTGTCCGGCGCCGGCGGACAATGTCCGGCACGCTGAGGACGAAGGGGACTAGGGTTAGGGGTGGTAGAGATCCGAAAATCGGGGGAGGGGGTGTTTATATAGGTCGAGGGAGCTAGGAGAGTCCAAATGGGGAGCGGTTTTCGGCCACGCAATCGTGATCGAACGACCGAGAGCATGGAGGGGAGTTTGCTGGGTTTTGGGCCACTTTGGAAGAGTGTGGGCTGCAAAGAGAAAGGGGGGTTTCGGGCTACGCGGTTAACCGTTGGAGTACCAAAGGACCTCCGAATGGCACGAAACTTGACAGGCGGTCTACCGGTGCTATACCAAGGCCACTTGGCAAGCCTCGGGCCATTCCGAGAAAGTTTAACACCCACTCACAACGAGAGACAAAAGGGGAACGACGGAGGGCATAGGAGCGCCGGATTGCAAAACGGACAACGGGGAAAATGCTCGGATGCATGAGACAAACACGTATGCAAAATGAAATGCACATGATGACATGATAAAATGCAACACGCAAGCAAATGACATGGCAACGAATGCGAATAACTGGCAGACACCTGGCGCATCGAATCCGGGGCGTTACATTTTTGCAAAGCCAAAGTATGAATCAGAAACCTTATTGAGCACCAACAATTTATAACCTCAGTCATTGAAGCAATTGCAATTTGTCATAACATCGGAAAGAGTCTATGTCGGAGCTTAAAATCAAGTCCACATACTCAACTGTCACTTAGTCCTTCATAATTGCTAACACTCACGCAATACTTGTGGTTACAGAGTTTTAATTGGACACAGAGAAAGATAGGGGCTTATAGTTTTGCCCCACAACCTTTTACTTCAAGGGTAATGTCAACAATAATAATTCATGCTCCCCTACATCAAATTAGATATATATATCATGTTCTTTCCAACATGCTGAGCTTGCCAAAGGACAAAATAAAAAGGGAAAGGTGAAGATCACCGTGACTCTTGCATAAGGTAGAGGATAATAATAAAAGATAGTCCCTTAGCAGAGGGAAGCAGAGGTTGTCATGCGCGTTTAGGGTTGATGCACAAAATCTTAATGCAAAAGAACGTCACTTTATATTGCCCCTTGTATGTGAACCTTTATTATGCAGTCCGTCGCTTTTATTGCATCCACAACAAGTTCGTACAAAGTTTATTTTCTCCGCACCAATAAGTCATGCATATTTAGAGAGCAATTTTTATTGCTTGCACCGATGACAACTTACTTGAAGGATCTTCCTCAATCCATAGTTAGATATGGTGGTCTCTCATGGCAAAACTGGTTTAAGGGTATTTGGAAGCACGAGTAGTATTTCTACTTGGTGCTAAGAATTTGTCTAGCATGAGGGGGAAAGGCAAGCTCAACACGGTAGAGGATCCATGACAACATACTTTATCTCGGATGTAAGAAAACATAACTCATTATGTTGTCTTCCTTGTCCAACCTCAACTCTTTAGCATGTCATATTTTAATGAGTTCTCCCAATCATAAAAGATGTCAATGATAATATATCTATATGTGAAACCTCTCTTTCCTTATTACTTCCTATTAATTGCAACGATGACCAAAGCTATATTTGCCAACTCCCAACAACTTTTAATCATAATACTCTTTATAGGTGAAGTCATTACTTTCAATAAGATCAATATGAACTCTTTCATTCTCTTTATTCTTTTTCTTCTAATCACCCAAGATCATGGAAAAATAATCAAGCCCTTGACTCAACACTAATCTTTATTATATAGCTCATGAACTCGATTACAAAGAGGGATCATAAAGCAAAACTCAAAACTAGATCATGCCATAAATTTTATTCTACTAAATAAAGATACTACTAATAAGATCGAACTAAGAAAAACGGTAAAGATAGGAGTTGTGATGGTGATACGATACCGGGGCACCTCCCCCAAGCTTGGCAGTTGCCAAGGGGAGTGCCCATACCCATGTGATTATGTCTCCTTCTTTGTTGTTGGCGGTGGAGGTGTTGTTGATGATGCAAGCTTGTCGTCCACCTTCCATGGCATAGGCTGACCATCATAGAAGGATGATCAAGTCTCCGGAATCCTCAAATCTGCAGCCAAACTCATCCTTTTGAATCTATATTCATACTCACAGTTTTGGTTTTGCAGATCATAGATTTGGGCTTGGAGGTGCTCGATCTTCTCATGTAGCTTGAAGATGGCCTCCTCGGTCTTCTTGGCATCCGTGAGCATCTTGTGGGTAGCGTTGATTCCACGCTCCACCATCCCCTGGCACTTGAAAACTTGTTGCTCCATTGCTTCCAGCCTCGACTCCATGCTTCCGGTTCCCTTTGGTCCCTCAACATCGCGGATGTGCAGCAACCCATCACGCATCTCAATGGTTTGAGGCTGTCGCAGCACCTCCGCGAGGTAAGGGTTGATCACCTTCTCAAAGAACTTGTCCTTGGAAGCACTTGGGGTCGTCATGATGATCTAGACCTGTCAGAAAAACAGCTCGAAATAAGAACACGGGCGATTTGCGTGATATGAGAGTCAAAACCTTCGGGAGTATATATAATGAATTTTTACCGACCAAAATACGTATCGTGCAAGAAAACGATGTTCGGAGGGCACACGAGGTGCTCACGAGGTAGGAGGGCACGCCCAGGGGGTAGGGCGCACCCTCCACCCTCGTGTCGTCCCCGGACTGCTACTTATTTTTCTATTTTTCTAAATATTCCAAAACAGAGAAATATTGCCTTAAAAATTGTTTTGGAGTCAGTTTACTTACCGTACCACATACCTATTCCTTTTCGGAGTCTGGAACGGTCTGTACAGTGTCCTTTATGCATTGCTCTGGGGTTACGGTTTCAATAATATTAGTTTCAACATTTATAGGATTACCTGAGATATAGTGTTTGATCCTTTGACCGTTTACCACCTTCGGATTTGTGCCTTCGAAGTTGTTGATTTTTATGGCACCGAAACGATAGACCTCCTCGATAACGTAGGGACCTTCCCATTTAGAGAGAAGTTTTCCTGCAAAAAATCTTAAACGAGAGTTGTATAGCAATACATAATCACCTACATTAAACTCACGCTTTTGTATCCTTTTGTCATGCCATATTTTAACCTTTTCTTTGAACAACTTGGCATTTTCATAAGCTTGGGTTCTCCATTCATCAAGTGAGCTAATATCAAATAACCTCTTCTCACCAGCAAGTTTGAAATCATAGTTGAGATCTTTAATAGCCTAGTATGCCTTATGTTCTAGTTCGAGAGGTAAGTGACATGCTTTTCCATAAACCATTTTATACGGAGGCATACCCATAGGATTCTTATATGCAGTTCTATAGGCCCATAATGCATCATCAAGTTTCTTGGACCAATTCTTCCTAGACCTATTGACAGTCTTTTGCAAAATTAATTTGAGCTCTCTATTGCTCAATTCTACTTGACCACTACACTGCGGGTGATATGGAGATGCAATTCTATGATTAACGTCATATTTAGGAAGCATCTTACGGAAAGCACCATGAATAAAGTGTGAACCACCATCGGTCATTAAATATCTAGGGACTCCAAACCTCAGAAAAATAACTTCCTTAAGAATTTTAATAGAAGTGTTATGATCAGCACTACTAGTTGGAATAGCTTCTACCCACTTAGTAACGTAATAAAGAGCAACTAAAATATGTGTATATCCATAGAGGCAGGAAAAGGTCCCATACAATCAAAGCCCCAAACATCAAATGGTTCAATAACAAGTGAATAATTCATAGGCATTTGTTGACATCTACTAATATTACCAATTCTTTGACATTCATCGCAAGACAAAACAAACTTGCGGGCATCCTTGAAGAGAGTAGGCCAATAAAAACCGGATCGCAATACCTTATGTGCAGTCCTATCTCTGGCATGGTGTCCTCCATAAGCTTCGGAGTGCCACTTGCGTAGGATCTGTTCCTGTTCATGCTCAGGTACACAACGTCTAATAGCACCATCTACTCCTTCTTTATAAAGATGTGGGTCATCCCAAAAGTAATGTCGCAAATCATAGAAAAACTTTTTCTTTTGTTGGTATGTGAAGCTAGGTGGTATAAATTTAGCAACAATATAATTAGCATAATCAGCATACCATGGAGTGCTATGAGAAGTTCTTATGACATTTAGTTGTTCATCAGGAGAACTATCATCAATAGGTAGTGGAACCTACATAAGTTGTCTGCAACGGGGTTCTCAGCTCCTTTTCTATCAACAATATGCAAATAAAATTCTTGCAGCAAGAGAACCCATCTAATAAGTCTAGGTTTTGCATCTTTCTTTTCCATAAGATATTTGATAGAAGCATGATCTGTGTGAATATTTACTTTAGAATCAACAATATAGGGTCTGAATTTATCACAAACAAATACAACTGCTAAAAGTTCCTTTTCGGTAGTAGCATAATTTCTTTGAGCATTGTCTAGAGTCTTACTAGCATAATGGATATTTAATTTCTTATCGACTCTTTTCCCTAGAACAGCACCTACAACATAATCACTAGCATCACACATAATTTCAAAGGGTAAATTCCAATCAGGTGGCTGAACAACCGGTGCAGAGACTAATGCTTTCTTAAGTATTTCAAATGCTTCTACACAATCATCATCAAAGACAAATGGTACATATTTTTGTAATAAATTAGTCAGAGGCCGGGAAATTTTTGAGAAGTCCTTAATGAACCTCCTATAAAATCCGGCATGACGAAGGAAACTTCTTATACCTTTGATGTCCTTGGGACATGGCATCTTTTCAATAGCATCAACCTTGGCTTTATCAACTTCAATACCTCTTTTAGAAACTTTGTGCCCCAAGACAATACCTTCATTAACCATAAAGTGGCACTTTTCCCAACTCAGGACAAGATTAGTTTCTTTACACCTCTGCAAAACTCGAGCAAGATTGCTCAAGCAATCATCAAAAGAGGAACCATAGACGGCAAAGTCGTCCATGAAAACCTCACAAATTTTCTCGCAAAAGTCAGAGAATATAGCCATCATGCATCTTTGAAAGGTAGCAGGTGCATTACATAAACCGAAAGGCATACGTCTATAAGCAAAAGTACCAAAAGGGCATGTAAAAGTAGTCTTTGATTGATCTTTAGCCGACAAAGGTATTTGAGAGAAACCAGAATAACCATCTAGAAAGCAATAATGTGTATGTTTGCCTAATCTTTCTAGCATTTGATCAATAAAAGGTAAGGGGTAATGATCTTTCTTAGTAGCCTTATTTAATTTGCGGAAATCAATTACCATCCTATAACCTGTGATAATTCTTTGCGGGATAAATTCACCTTTATCATTAGGGACAACAGTAATACCTCCCTTCTTAGGGACACAATGGACAGGACTTACCCACTGACTATCAGCAACGGGATAAATTATACCTTCCTCCAGAAGCTTGAGTATTTCTTTTCTTACCACTTCTTTCATTTTAGGATTCAAACATTGTTGAGGATCACAAACTAGTTTGGCATCCGCTTCAAAATTTATTTTATGTTGACATAGAGTGGGACTGATGCCCTTAGGTTCATCAAGAGTATATCCAATAGCGGCACGGTGCTTCTTCAGAGTTTTCAATAATCTTTCTTCTTCATGCTCTGAAAGGTTAGCGCTAATAATGACAGGATATATTTTCTTTTCATCAAGAAAAGCATATTTAAGATTATTAGGCAACGGTTTAAGCTCAAACGCAGGATCACCCTTGGGTGGAGGAGGATCCCCTAGGATTTCAACAGGCAAATTGTGTTGTAGAATAAGTTCCTGTTTAAAGAATACTTCATCTATTTCCCTTCTTTCATTCATGAACGTATAATTTTCAATAGGTTCAGTAGGTTGAGTAGGTTGAGGAGCAACTCTTTGCTCTACTGGATGGGGTGAAGATACCCCGAACAAGCCCCTCAGAAAATTACTTTCCATAGTAACAAGTGACAGAAAATTTCAGCACACTAAATAAATTTTTCCTTACCAAATTCCACCTACCAAAGGCGCTTCACTCCCCGGCAACAGTGCCAGAAAAGAGTCTTGATGACCCACAAGTATAGGGGATCTATCGTAGTCCTTTCGATAAGTAAGAGTGTCGAACCCAATGAGGAGCAGAAGGAAATGATAAGCGGTTTTCAGCAAGGTATTCTCTGCAAGTACTGAAATAAGTGGTAACAGATAGTTTTGTGATAAGATAAATTGTACGAGCAACAAGTAACAAAAGTAAATAAAGTGCAGCAAGGTGGCCCAATCCTTTTTGTAGAAAAGGACAAGCCTGGACAAACACTTATAATAGAAAAAGCGCTCCCAAGGACACATGGGAATATCGTCAAGCTAGTTTTCATCACGATCATATGATCCACGTTCGGTACTTTGATAATTTGATATGTGGGTGGACCGGTGCTTGGGTGCTGTTCTTACTTGAACAAGCATCCCACTTATGATTAACCTCTATTGCAAGCATCCGCAACTACAACAAAAGTATTAAGGTAAACCTAACCATAGCATGAAACATATGGATCCAAATCAGCCCCTTACGAAGCAACGCATAAACTAGGGTTTAAGCTTCTGTCACTCTAGGAGCCCATCATCTACTTATTACTTCCCAATGCCTTCCTCTAGGCCCAAATAATGGTGAAATGTTATGTAGTCGACGTTCACATAACACCACTAGAGGTGAGACAACATACATCTTATCAAAATATTCAGCAAATACCAAATTCACATGACCACTAATAGCAAGACTTCTCCCTTGTCCTCCCTTGTCCTCAGGAACAAACGTAACTACTCACAAAGCATATTCATGTTCATAATAAGAGGGGTAATAATATGCATAAAGGATCTGAACATATGATCTTCCACCAAATAAACCAACTAGCATCAACTACAAGGAGTAATGAACACTACTAGCAACCTACTAGCACCAATCCCGGACTTGGAGACAAGAATTGGATACAAGAGATGAACTAGGGTTTGGAGATGAGATGGTGCTGGTGAAGATGTTGATGAAGATTGCCCTCTCCCGATGAGAGGAGCGTTGGTGATGACGATGGTGATGATTTCCCCTCCCGGAGGGAAGTGTCCCCGGTAGAATAGCTCTACCGGAGCCCTAGATTGGTTCCGCCAAGGTTCCGCCTCGTGGGGACGGAGTCTCGTCCCGAAAGATTGCCTTCTATTTTTTACTCATCCAAAGACTTCATATAGGAGAAGATGGGCGTTGGAGAGCCACCAGGAGGCACTACTAGGAAAAAAGGCTACTAGCAGCGCGGGTAAACTGCTACTAGTAGCGCGGGTACTCGCGCTACTAGTATCGTGCTACAGCTAAAAGTTAGTAGCAGCGCGGGTGCATCCGCGCTACTACTAACCTAACTACAAGTAGCGCTCACTTATATCCCACGCTACTACTAACCTAACTACTAGTAGCGCTCATTTCTTATTTCCCACGCTACTACTAACCTAACTACTAGTAGCGCTCATTTGTTTCCCACGCTACTACTAATAATTTAGGAATTAAAAAAATAAAAGTTAGATGTAGTATTCATGGATGGCAATACGTCCAGTGCAAAGCAAACCAACGTCACATAACATTCTCAAGATTCCACTTAATCTCAGACACACACAAAATGATCATCGAAAGGTGGGTACCTTCCCTGGTGTTCCATCACCAACCTAAACAGACAACTTCCCTAGATGTATCTACCAAGGCTCGGAGCTTAGACGCCGGTGTACCCGAATCCTCCCTCCCCTAGACGGTGGCGTCGAGGTCCTCCACCTCGGCGATCTCCGGCGTCGAAATCACCTAGACAATCATCTAAGCGACATGGCCACCAGCTTCACGGAGAAGTCCGCCTCTGAGTGGTTCAAGAGCACAGCGCCCACCGGCTGTGCTAGTCAGCGTCGATCACCCCTGCGCCCATGTCGAGAAAGTGAAAACTTGTTAGTACGCAAATTGCATCAGTTCAACTAAATGGTATATTCCAATTCACAAGACCCATTAATTAAGGTAAGATTCTTTCTCATCTAGCAATTTAAAGGGGCTCATGCCAAAAATATATGCTTAATTCCTCACTGGCTATTCAAACTAAATGGTCCAAGAACTTTGGGATAATCAACAACCTTTCCACTTATCTCCGCTAGCTACTTTGGATTCAACAAGAAAAGGAACATTTATTTGAACTGAAAAGAACAAGCAGGCAAGCATGTTATCAATCTTCTGGCTAGAATTTCACAAAATGCACCTGTCAAGTGTACTCTAACAATCGACATGTCCCATCTCCGCATGATTAAGGACTCTAGCTGAGCCGACAACATGGAGCAAGATGTAGTCATTTCCGAGCATGAACCCTTGGTTGTCATCAATGAACCTGCAACATCCATCATGCCCATTGTAAAATATGTTAGTTTTAGATAAGAAAAGAACTGAACTCTGAACATATGATGTTATCTAAATCCTTACTTTATGGAGATGTCATCAGCAGCAAAAAAAGGAAATATATTTCACTGATTTTGGTGTTGCAACAACGTATATACTTTATCACATTATAAGTCCTCACACCATCAACTATGACAAAATCTGAGAGTATAAGTCTGGTTACATTCACCCAAGTCCAAACATAAAATTCTGTCCAACATAGTACAACCCACTTTGATAATTTCATAGTATTTAATATAACGAACGAAACCTGACAAGTGATATGTGTTTAAGTATCTACAGAACAACCTCTAAAATTTTCATGTTGTAACTTTATTTTAATACCACCTCTAACAGGGCCTAATCTCCCATATCAAAATACTGTACCCAAGAACATATATTTCGGGACAGCAAACTAAATTGATGGCTGCTCTCAAACCATACATCCAAACGACACAAATAAATACTCTAAAGAAACCTTGGAACTTTATATAAAACTTATGTAAAGGGGCCACTCAAAATTCTAAGCCTAGCTAACTCATTTTTCAGATCTAAGCTTGCTGTCCAAATTGGACAGTGCAGTTTTTAACTGAACCAAGTTCAGTTTACAGCCATGATGCAGAACTAGATGCTAAAACTAACCTCTTCCACCCTAGCCTTAGCCGCCGTCTCGCTGCTCACGCAGAGACACTCCGTCCGCCAGAGGTTGAATATCTGCAAAACCAGAAACATTACTCCTCCAAACCCATAGCAGAGAATTCGAGCCCGACCACACCCGGGCCACTACCCCCAAATCACAGAGACCACTCCTCCAAACATTTTTTTTGAATTTCATTCTCCATTACTACAAAAGGCAGAGAAACAAACATTTTTTGTGTTTTTAATTTTCTTTTGCTACAAAAGGCAGTAAAATGAACTAGCATTTTTGTGTGTGTTTTTTCCTGCACGCGCTTCGAAAGACAATACATAGAGCAAACAAACGGAATCCTCTCGAGATCTTTACTTTCTCCGTGGTGATTTGTGAACACCACTGCCAGCCTAGATATATGAAGTAATTCTTCGAAAATGTATACGTGGAGTATCAATGGTTACTATTTAAAATGATGAGAAAGATATATGTCTTGTGCGTGCAGATTGGTAATTAAATTTATTTTTTTACAGTTGATTGGCAATTCCTGTTATTCAATCTAGTCTAGAATGTGAAAAAAGACAAGGAGCATATGCACCTTGATTCCCACAGGTGAAGATACACTGCTAGCTTAGCTCAATCAGAATACTATGGTTTCTATAAAACTATAGTTTTGAAAACTGTGAGGTGTTTGGCTAAACCAACAACAATAGTTTCATATTCACTTGTATTCCTGATATAATGTTTTTTTCTAACTTCTAGAAAAAGACGTCCAGACCTCTTTTTTCTCAAACTGAAAGCTTGGTTTGTAAATCACAATTATCAACATGGCAAACTAGGCCTCTGCATAGCATGCTTCACTTATATTTCGTCCAAGCATTTAGATTCAGAGATCAGGGGATGACGGGATGAGGTACCTCTCTAAGCTGAGCAGGGGTGACGAATAATGTAATTTCGTCCAAAGCATTAATATAGCATGCTACCAGTACCTGCAAGATTTCACACAATCAGCAAAAACACTTACCTAACACCTGTACAGAACCATGCACGTACATCTGTTCTCATTTCCACATGGTCTGTCCTGCCTTCAGAAACTATCATGGGAGGCTATGTGCAGCTCATAAACAGACAGGGACTGAACTAGACGGTTCTAAATGATCCACGACTCAGCCAACATGGACTCTTGTTTAACAAAAAATGGAAGTTTCTGCCATGGAGGGCACATGCATACTGCATGTATGTTAAGTTCGCAGGCTAAACATTTTCACTTATGCTCAGGTTAATTAACCAGAGGCATACCCCAATGGCCCAATATCTTCAGCAACTCAAGAAAAATTGCATATCCTCGATTGAAAAAGAATATATTAAACTGAGGGATAGTGAGATGATTGGAGTCTAAATTTCTTAAACAGCTCGGGATTCTCACTGCTACTAGGGAGCAGCTCAAGATTAATCTCACCACTTTCTTCGTCATCAGAAACGCCTTTCGCCCTGACAGCGCCTGCGGGAGGGACCTGTACGCGCGCCTCGTCCTCAGCCACGACCTCCTCTCCCTCGTCGTCCTTTCCGCCATGCTGCTCCTCTTCTCGGTGAGGCTGACGGCCCGCACCGACGACTCCGCGGTCATTGGGTGGAAGAGTCGCGTGCTCCTCCTCCTCGCCGTTTGCCTCTCCGCCGCCGCCTTCCCCCTCGACGCCTCAAGGCAAGGGTGCAGGCCTTGAGGCACGGATCTGGGAGGAGGGGAGGGAGGGGCGGAGCTTGGGGTGCTTGGGGGTGTATTCCGCGCGGCCAGAGCTCGCCGGAACCAGCCGGCGTGGGTGCTGGCGGCGGCGAGGTGGTCATGGGGGAGATGAGTCAACTGAGGGGTGGGGGTGAGGTTGGAGAGAGAGAGTTTGGTGGGTTGGGAGTGGATTTTTTTCTTTAGGATCGGGGTGGGAGTGGTGCGGCAAGGGAGGGATACGCTCAGTAGTAGCGTGGGTATCTTTACCCCTTGCTACTACTATGGCATGTCTCAGGGAGGCACGGTAGAGACCGCTTAGTAGTAGCGAGGGTTAAAAACCCGCGCTACTACTATCAACTTAGTAGTAGCGAGGGGTAAAAATCCGTGCTACTACTATGGCATGTCCCGGGGGGCACGATAGAGACCGCTTAGTAGTAGCGAGGGTTAAAATCCCGCGCTACTGCTATCAACTTAGTAGTAGAGAGGTTTAAAAACCTGCGCTACTAGTAAGTAGCAGTAGCGAGGGTTTTTAACCCTCGCTACTAGTAAGATTCTGTGTATAGGCTTTTCCCTAGTAGTGAGGCCCACGAGGTAGGGGGGCGCGCCCAGGGGGTTGCGCAGAATATGCCTCCAATATTTGCTCCTTTTCTAGCCCAGAATTCCAGCTGTCGGCATTCTCCCTCTTCATGTAAACCTTGTAAAATAAGAGAGAATAGCCATAAGTATTGTGACATAACGTGAAATAATAGCCCATAATGCAATAAATATTGATATAAAAGCATGATGCAAAATGGACGTATCACTGCTCAACCTGATAACACTCTTGAAGGTCGTGGCCCTTGGTCCGATGGATCTTGCAATATGGCCCATCGCCCTTCCCGGCCTTCTCGGCAGCCGCAGCTTCCAGGCAGTCAGCGCAAATGGTAGCTTCCTTGCTGGGAGCTTCAGCCTTGGCTGTTTTGCCGGTGCTAGGCATACCCGATCCTTTAACAGTCATCACTGCCTAATCGCTGGGCCGGCTTGGTTCTTGATGGCTTCTAGTGAAGGCGCCAATGGAGAAGCTATCCAAAACAGCAACTAGGCATCTAGCAAGCATCAAATCAATATGCTACAGCAACTCAATAGGGAAAAAAGGCATGGACGTGAAGTACAGGTAAAGCATGACAAAACATGAACACTGAGCTATCTCCAGAAAACAATAGAACATGCTCAAAATGACATGGCAAGATTGCAAATAATAATAGTTTCAGACTTAGCAGAAATAACATCAGGTTGCAATGTTTGGAGCTATCAAACAACATTTTACAGGAACTTAACATGGCAAACAAAGGGATGGAATTCTAATACTGAAGACAAAGAACAAAACTCCCTTAGTTAACTAATCCCAAAGATCAACAGAAAACATGGTAGCATCCATGCAAACATGGCAAATGATATGACAGATTCAGACATGGCAGGAACAACGATAAGTAGGCATGTTGGTGAGCTTGTACCACGCACCCCAGAGCAATACATGGCATGGGAAGGTGACCAACAGTAAGACGACATATGGCAAAACTGAACATAGTGTTAATAGGCTGACAACAACATTATTTAGCAACTTTGGAGCAAGATAACAACAAGTTACAGCAGGCTATAAATGCAACCAGGGGCACAAATGAATAGAGAATGACATGTGTAACAAAACATCCTTAGTAAACATCTCCATATTGTGCATAGAATTACTTGTAGCAGCAAGTTTACATATCATCATGATATAGCAGATTCAGACTAGCAAAACAGCAACAACAAGTACCCTACTTCACGAGCTGGACGCACTCACTACAAGACTCACAAAAATACATGGATTGCACCACTGTGAAGATGGCATGATGTAGCTCAAAACTCATGTAGACATCAAGCTCATAGGATGCACACACAGAATGCAACGAAAAAGACAAAACAACAAGTTATGTTAATAGACAGCAGATAACATCATATAACACTCTTGCAACAATGATTAGTGTATCAACAAGGACCCAAACAAGCATGGCACAATGTAATTAAATGAAGAGCATCTCATGGTGAACATTTTTATATATCATATGCGCAAAACGGATCAGTATGCTAGGAGATATGGCATGTCAAAGTATGCACCAGAATGTAAAATTTCTAGGACTTGCAAGAATTTATACCCCGCGAAAACTGGACGGAGAAGACCCAGGATGGAGAGATGCGGGGATGGGGCAGGGGCACGTTTGGATGGATGCATTGGTGGATGTGGCCCACCTCCAGATCGAGATCGAGGACGGGTCCGGGTCCGGCCACGGCGGCTCGCCGGAGTTGGAGGGGCGGCGACCGGAGTTGGAGGAGGCGGCGGAGGTCCGGCGGGGCGCCGGTGGCTCGGGATCCCGCGCTGGAGCGTGGGGACGAGCGAGCGGGCGGCGGCGCACGAAGCTCCAGCGGCGGCCGGAGCACGCGGCGGTGGGGTCGGGCGGCGCATGGCGGCGGCATGGCGCGGGGTCACCGGCGGGACGAGGTGCGGGGCGGCGCGGACGCCGAGGCGACGGGGCGGCAAGCAGAGGGTGCGGTTCGCTCGGGTGCGGTCGGCGGCGGCTGGGCCTGGTGCGGCCTGGTGCGGGCCGGCCGTGTGCTCCGCGGGCCGGCGGCGGCTTCGGAGGAGAGAGAGGGTGCGGGTGTGGGTGAGGTGGTGGCGTGGGAGTGGCTGGCGGCGGCGGCGGGCGACGTGGCATGCTCTGATTGGCCGAAGGGACGTGGCAACTGGACATGTCCGGCGCCGGCAGACGTGTCCGGCGCAGAGAGGGTAGGTGGAGCTAGGGTTAGCGGTGGCTTGATCCGAAAATCTCGGGGGGATGCACATATATATAGGTAGAGGGAGCTAGGAGACTCCAAATGGAGTGCGGTTTTCGCCCACATGATCGTGATCGAATGACCGAGAGCATGGAGGGGTTTGGATGGGTTATTGGGCCACTTTGGAGGGGTGTTGGGCTGCACACAAAAGAGGCATTTGAGGCTACCCGGTTAACCGTTGGAGTATCAAACAGACTTCAAATGACACGAAACTTGACAGGCGGTCTACCGGTGGTGTCCAAGGACGCTTGGCAAACCTCGGTCCATTCTGAGAACGTTTAACACCCGCTCACAACAGGAGACAAAAGGGGAACGCCGGAGGGTATAGGAGTGTCAGATTGCAAAACGGACAACAGAGAAAATGCTCGGATGCAAGAGACGAACACGTATGCAAAATGAGATACACACGATGACATGACAATATGCAACACGCAAGCAAATGACATGGTAACGATGGCGAATATCTGGCGGACACCTGGCGCACCAGATCCGGGGCGTTACATACCCCAAAATGAAATACATTCTTGGAAAACATGACGCCTCGCATGGTGCCATGGTATGGCCTCAACGTGCCCTGTGTAATGTGTATTGCTATGTGTGGGATCCGACAACCTAGTTGTTTATTCTTGGTAGCCTCTCTTATGGGAAAATGTCTCCTAGTGCTTCCACTGGGCCATGGTAGATTGCTACTACTCCGGAACACTTAGGCTGGCCGACATGTGTCCTTCATCGATCCTGTGTCTGTCCCTTTGGGAAAATGTCATGCATTGTTCCTTTAAGTCCTTATAGCTTGCTACAACTTGGGTTCATACGTTGATGATCGTCACGTTTGTTGGTGGGTCATGTATGCATGTTCCTATAAGTTTGTGCCACCTTGGGTTTACGGCTAGTCATGTCGGCCCGGGTTCTCTGTCATATGGATGCTAGCGACACAATCATATACGTGAGCCAAAAGGCGCAAATGGTCCTGGGCCAGGTAAGGTAGCACCCGTGGGAATGCCGTGCGTGAGGCTGCAAAGTGATATGATGTGTTACATGCTAGATCGGTGTAACTTAGGATCGGGGTCCTGACAGCTTTTGGTATAAAAGCCTGACTTCTTGTAGGATTACTAAGCCAAACTGGTCGAAGTTGAGTCTAGAAATTCCTTAGTTATATAAGGGAATTGATTGTGGAAGGGAACGTAAGGCTCTTTTACTCCTTATACCTCATGGCCTTCTGATCCGAATCATCCTATTTTTCCGGTAGGGTTAAGGAACTAAGCTTTCTCTTCCGTCTATCAGGATCACGTGTTAATACTCTGTAGTCCCATAGGATTGGTTGATCAGATTCATATCCCAGTTTTCGTGTACTATCGGTGTAGCCTGTTTAGTATTATATCTGAACCTTTTGAGTGGTGATGTTGAGTTGTTATACTACCCCATTTTTAGCAGGATGTCTCATTCTGAGCACTTTACTGCCGTTATGCTGCCGGAATTGTCCTAGGAGTTTGAGAGATACTAATTTCCTTGTCCTACATTCTACAACCTATAGTCGATGCTGATTCCATCCTTGGTTTCGTTTCTCAAGATGTCATTAGTTAAGTGAAGTTCTATTGCTCGTAGCTAGAACCACGGAGATGGTAGGGATGAGGATCCTCCTGACCAGCTTCGTTGGCAGAGTTAATGTTAGAGATGGAGAGGAACAAGCGTGAGTCTAATCGCTTGTTGGCACTTATCGAGGACAACACCGCACATCAGTTCAAGGACTCTCCAACCATCCATGACTTCATTGGCTTGCACCCACCCACCTTCCATCATTCCATTGAGCCACTAGATGCAGATGACTGGCTCCGTAGCATCACTCATAAGCTGCATTCCGCAAACATAGCTGAAGATGACAAGGTCACCTATGCCACATACCACTTGGAAGGTCCTTCTACTCTTTGGTGGCAGAACTATGAAGCTCTGCTTCTAGCTGTCCAGATTCCTGCCTGGAGGAATTTTGCTGAGGCTTTTCGCGAGCATCACATTCCTCAGGCCCTCATCAATCGCAAGAGAGAAGAGTTCTGTAGTTTCACCCAGAGTAAGTTGGCTGTTGATTCTTATAGTAGAGAGTTTAAGAAGCTCGCCCGCTATGCAACAGAAGAGGTGAACACGGACGCCAAGAAACATGCTAGGTTTCGGAAGGGTCTCCACCCCAAGTTGCGCCGTGATCTCCACCTGCATCATTGTGATACATTCCAGGCCGTTGTGAACAAGGACATTAATGCAGAGACAGCTCAGCTCACTTACGAGGAGTCTCGTAAGCACACCCTTGATTTGGGATCTTCCTCCAGCTCTAGCTATCAAAAGCACCAGATTTGGGTTTCAAACTCTGCTCTTCCTTCCGGATATTCACCGAGGTCATCTTACGTGGCACCTCACCCAGCTCAGTCATCTGCTCCACCCAGGCTTATTGGTAGACCGCTGATAACCCGCAAGTATACGGGATAGTTGTAGCCTCTTTCGATAAGTAAGATTGTCGAACCTAACGAGGAGATAAAGGTAGAACAAATACTCTCTCATGTCCTAACGGCCACTGATACGACTCTACGCACGCTTGACGTTCACTTTACCTAGAACAAGTATTTAAACTAGAGGTACTTTGTAGGTGTTGTTGGATAGGTTTGCAAGATAATAAAGAACACGTAAATAAAAACTAGGGGCTGTTTAGATAAAGATGCAATAAAGTAAGTATAGCGAGTGTGGAAAAGTGGTGGTAGGAGTTGCGAAATTGTCCCTAAGCAATTGACTACGTTACTAGACCGGTAATCACTATTGCAATTCTATTTGAGGGAGAGGCATAAGCTAACATGAGAGGCATAAGCTAACATACTTTCTCTACTTGGATCATATGCACTTATGATTGGAACTCGAGCAAGCATCCGCATCTACTAAAGATTCATGAAGGTAAAACCCAACAATAGCATTAAAGTATCATGTCCCCTTTATCCCATACGCAACAATCCCCTTACTCGGGTTTGTGTTTCAGTCACTCACGCAACCTACTATAACCGAATCATGAACGCATTGCAACAACCTACAACGGGAATCCCTCACGCTTGCACGACACAGAGGGCACCATAGGACAACACCAATAATAGAACATGCAACTCAAACCAATCATAGCAATTCATCAATCATCGATAGGACAATGGAAATCTACTCAGACATCATAGGATGGCAACACATCATTGGAAAATAATATGAAGCATAAAGCACCATGTTCAAGTAGAGGGTACAACGGATTGCGGGAGAGTGGATCGCTGGATATAGATGGGGGAAGGTGATGGAGATGTTGGTGAAGATGACGGCGGTGTTGGTGAAAATCACGGTGACGATGATGGCCCCTGGCGGCGTTCCGGCGCCACCAGAAGCAAGGGGAAGAGAGCCCCCCTTCTTTTTCTTCTTCCTTGACCTCCTCCCTAGATGGGAGAAGGGTTTCCCCTTTGGTACTTGGCTTCCATGGCGTGGGAGGGGCGAGAGCCCCTCCGAGATTCGATCTATCTCTCTGTTTCTGCGTTCTGGAATTCTGCCCTGCCACCATTTCCTTTATATCTAGAGATCCGTAACTCCGATTGGACTGAAACCTTTGCCCAGATCGTTTTCCAAAAATTATCTTTCTTGCGGCCAAAGAAGGGCATCAACCGCCTTACGGGTCGCCCACGAGATAGGGGGCGCATCCCCCTAGAGTGGTGGCGTGGGCCACTCTCGTGGCCACCTCGGGCATTGTTTCGCGTTGATTCTTCCTCCCAAAAATCATAAATATTCCAAAATAGTTCTCCGTTCGTTTTTATCCCGTTTGGACTCCGTTTGATATTGGGTTTCTGCGAAACAAAAAACATGCAACAGACAGAAACTAGCACTGGGCACTGGATCAATATGTTAGTCCCAAAAAATAGTCTAAAAAGTTGCCAAAAGTATATAAAAGTTGAATAGTATTGGCATGGAACAATCAAAAATTATAGATACGACGGAGATGTATCAGCATCCCCAAGCTTAACTCCTGCTCGTCCTCGAGTAGTAAATGATTAAAAAGATAATTTTTTATGTGGAATGCTACCTAGCATAATCTTGATCATATGTCTAATCATTGCATGAACATTAAGACACGACTGATTCAAAGTAATAGTCTATCATTTGACATAAAAACAATAATACTTCGAGCGTACCAATAAAGCAATCACGCCTTTTCAAAACAACATGGCCAAAGCAAGCTTATCCCTACAAAATCATATATTTTGGCCATGTTTCATTTTCGTCACACAAAATGCTCCCATCATGCACAACCCCGATGACAAGCCGAGCAATTGGTTCATACTCTTTAACTCGCTTCAGCTTTTTCAGCCCTCACGCAATACATGAGCGTAAGCCATGGATATAGCACTATAGGTGGAATAGAATATGATGGTGGAGGTTTATATGGAGAAGACAAAAAGGGAGAAAGTATCACATCGACGCGACTAATCAACGGGCTATGGAGATGCCCATCAATTGATGTCAATGCGAGGAGTAGGGATTGCCATGCAACGGATGCACTAAGAGCTATAAGTGTATGAAAGCTCAAACTGAAAACTAAGTGGGTGTGCATCCAACTTGCTTGCTCATGAAGACCTAGGGCATTTGAGGAAGCCCATCGTTCGAATATACAAGCCAAGTTCTATAATGAAAATTCCCACTAGTGACAACATAGGATACAATCTATATGAAGAACATGGTGCTACTCTGAAGAACAAGTGTGGTAAAAGGATAGTAACATTGCCCCTTTTATTTTTCTTTTTCCTTTCTTTTTCTTTTTTTCTTTTTTTTTCTTTTTTCGGTGGGCTTATTTGACCTTTCCTTTTTTTTCTTTTTTTTTCATGGGGCAATGTTCTATAATGATGATCATCACACTTTTTTTTACTTACAACTCAATATTACAACTCGATACTAGAACAAAGATATGACCCTATATGAATGCTTCCGGCGGTGTACCGGGATATGCAATGATCTAGCGTAGCAATGACAGCAAAAAATGGACAAGCCATGAAAACATCATGCTAGCTATCTTACGATCATGCAAAGCAATATGACAATAAATGCTCAAGTCATGTATATGATGATGATGGAAGTTGCATGGCAATATATCTCGGAATGGCTATGAAAATGCCATGATAGGTAGGTATGGTGGCTGTTTTGAGGAAGATATAATGAGGCTTATGTGTGATAGAGCGTATCGTATCACGGGGTTTGGATGCACCGGCGAAGTTTGCACCAACTCTCAAGGTGAGAAAGGGCAATGCACGGTACCGAATAAGCTAGCAATGATGGAAAGGTAAAAGCGCGTATAATCCATGGACTCACATTAATCATAAAGAACTCATATACTTATTGCAAAAGTTTATTAGCCCTCGAAGCAAAGTACTACTACACATTCCCCTAGGGGGATAGATTGGTAGGAAAAGACCATCGCTCGTCCCCGACCGCCACTCATAAGGAAGACAATCAAAGAAACACCCCATGCTTCAAATTTGTCACACAACGGTTACCATATGTGCATGCTATGGGCTTGCAAACCTCAACACAAGTGTCTCTACAATCCACAACCACCCACTAGCATGACTCTAATATCACCATCTTTATATCGCAAAACTTTTGCAAGGAATCAAACAAATCATATTCAGCGATCTACAAGTTTATGTAGGATTTTATGACTAACCATGTGAATGACCAATTCCTGTCATCTCTCCAAATAGATATAAGTGAATCAAGAGAGTTTAATTCTTTCTACAAAAGATATGCCCATGCTCTAACAAATATAAGTGAAGCAAAAGAGCATTCTACAAGTGGCGGTTTCTATGTGAAGAGAAACATTCAATCCAAACTTCAAATGATATAAGTGAAGCACATGAAGCATTCTATAAAGCCATACTCAAAAGATTTAAGTGAAGAGCAATGGGCATTCTCTAAATCAACCAAGGACTATCTCATACCAGCATGGTGCATAAAAGAAAAGTGAAAACTAAATGCAAAAGACACTCCAAGACTTGCACATAATGCATAAACAAAATGAATACGAAAACATACCACTAGTTCCTACAAAAGTTGACAGAAGAAAATAAAATGATTTAGTATTTTTATTAAACCAAAACAAATGTTAAAAAAACACAAAAAACAAAAATAGAAAAGAAACTTACCTGTCGGCCTGGCACTATGCACCCCAGCGGCCCAGCAGGCCGGCCCAGCCGACTGGCACTGCCAGTCGTCCCCTTCCTCATGCCAGGAGGACAGAGGCACGCGCCCGCCATGCGCGGACACGTGTCCGGCCACGCCACCTGCCTGCCTGCCCTCCCCCTCGACACCCTGGACGCCTGGACATCGCCACGATGCCTCTCTCACTCTCTCTCATTCCTCCCCCTCCACTCTCTCCCTCTCTCTCTCTCCCTCTCTCACACACACACACACACATACACACGGTCGAGCGTTGCCGTCGCCGCAGCTCACCGCCGTCGTAGCTACCGCCTCCCCCTCGCCCTCTTGTTGTGTTTGCAAGCTTCGCCGCGATGCCTACCTCACGTCCATCGAGCCAGGCACCGCGGGAGGCCCTGGAGCATTGCCATCGCCATCGTCTTCACCTTCGGCGGCTCGAGATCATCGTCTTCGTTCTTCCCGCGTAGCATCTCCCCCGAGCCCGCTGACACCTCCGCCGGATCCGCTGTGAGCCCTGTAGTCGTTTCACCCTCTCCATTTCATCGTCTGCGCACCGTAGCCGTGCTACCCACCGGACCCGAGCGGTCGCACCGCCGTGGTTCCTCTCTGTCATGGCCAGAGCCACCGCGGCTGGCAACCGCGCGCATCACCCTACTCATGGTGACGCCAGGAGGCTGTAGAGCTCCTCCGCTCGCTCTCCCGTGCACCGTAGCACCCCGCTAATACCTGGTCGTTCTCCGACCGCCACCGCGAGCTTTGCTCTGGCAAACTCCGACCACCCCATGATCTCCCGCGTATTCGTTTGGATGCGCGCGAGGCTGGGCGTCGCGTAGCTAGTCTTCGCCGCCCAAATTGTGGCTGGAGCGAGGACCTCGTGCGCCTCCACCGCGTTCAGCCTCACCTGCGGCTAAACACCGGCAGGTTGACCGAGTTTGACCCCCCTATTGACCAGTTTTGACCCCTGTGGGTCATTGACAGGTGGGGCCCAGTTCTAGCTAATTATAATTAGGGTTAGAGTTAGTGTTAGTTAACTATGTTAGTTAACTATGACACTGACATGTGGACCCCACATGTCATGTTTGACCCAGTCAGCGCTGTTGACTTGCTGACGCGGGCATGATGTAGTGCTGACGTAGTTAATCATTTTCTGGTTTAAAATAAATCTGGAAAATCTAGAAAATGTTATAAACTTTAAAAAATCATATATATTCAACTGTAGCTAGATTGAAATAATTTATATATGAAAAATTATCATAAAAATTCAATCTATCCATCTATACTAGTTTCATGCATCATAAACAAACTTATACCTACTGTATAAGTGAAAACACATAAATGGCATTTATAAAAGCTTATTTTGGAGTTGCATTTGAATCCTTGGCTCAAATGGACTTCATGCAAATGAATGCTAGTTGCATTAGCACAAAAAACATCACATATTCATGCCATGATCATGCATCATATTGTTGCATATGCTTGTGTTTTGATTGTCGACAACATTCCTTCTCTGTACGTCCTGCTCCGGAGAGTGCTCGAGAGCACCTGTCTATGGAGCAGTGCCCCCTGTTGATCTACCAGGAAAGCAAACCCCCTTGTTCATTGCGATACAATCCTACTCCCTTGATCCCTCTCTCTGTTATTGCATTAGAACAACAGCGATTCAACTGTTACTTTATGTTGTGGTAGTTGAACACATTCCTCTGCATGACCTGTCATTGCCAGAGTAAATAGTTGAAACCCACTAGCATGTGTAGGAGTTGATTGAAGCCATGTTCTGTTCCCACCATGCCATGCCTGCTATTGCTTAGAGTGTGTCAGGTCTAATTCATTGGGAATGAATTGGAGTGCAGTGCTACGTTCTGATGCTTAGAGTTAAGTGTGTGAACACGATTTGGTAAAGCTAGCAGTGAGAGGCCATGTAGGAGTACATGGTGGGTTGTCTCACAGGAATCGTCCTTAAGCACTGAGTTCTGTGTATGTTGTCCAATGACTAGCTACTACCACACATTGGGTTCCGGTAACTCGACCCCTCTCGACTTATTAACCAACTTGATCTTTGTCCATGAGTCGCAAATGGTTTTTGGTGTTTGTAGGTAGTGTTATTTTTCTACCAAGTGGCACCCGGCAGGGTGGGCTTGGGACAGACTAGGCACACGTGCCCTGGTGTACCGAGTGGCACCCGGATGGTGGGATCGGGAACCCTGCACACATTGTTTGGGACCATGATGGAAACCTCGGCCAGACTCCCTTGCGGATAGAACCGAATAGGCGATAAACTTGGACTAGGGTCTTGTGTTGGTAGTTCCTGGCGGACACGCTCGCGAGGCTTCCGCTTGAAGGTTGCCGAGATACACGATGTGTGCATGGCGGTAAGTAGCGAGAGCGTGTGTGAAGAAGTACACCCCTGCAAGGTTAACATGATCTATTCGAATAGTCGGGTCTGCGGATATGGACTTCTTGGATGCTTACATGGTACATAGACAACTTGAAGTGGATACTCTAAAATGCTCAGGACAAGTGTGAGTGCTATGGATGGCCTTCTGGTAGGGAGACGGGGATGAATCCATAGTAGTGTATCGTGTGGTGATTAGTGGACTCGTGTGCACTATCTCACCTCGAAGAAGTTACTCGTAGTCGTAGAACAGGATAGCCACTGAGTCAAAGCTGGCTTGCTTCAACTAAACCCTACATTGCCTTCTTGATACAAATGCATGTATGATAGTATCTGATGTAAGTCTTGCTGAGTACCTTGGTACTCACGTTGCTTAATTTATGTTTTTGCAGAAGAGACTTCGGTCTCACTAGTTTCCACGTGGACTTCAACAAGTAGCATGTACCTCAGCTACGATCTTGATTGGATGTTGTAGATAGTCAGTCTCCTCAACCTTTTTCATTTGTAGTTGTTTGTACTCAGACATGTTATGCTTCTGCTTGTTGCATGTATGCTCGGAATGTTGGGTCATGTGACCCTGTTTGTAATAAATGATATGATGGCTCTTCTGAGTCTTTATCTATATGAGTTGTTGAGTTCTGCTGTGACTCCATGTTGTACAGCACATACTTGCATGTTATGCGTACGTGTAATGTGTATTGCTATGTGTGGGACCCGACAACCTAGTTGTTTATTCTTGGTAGCCCCTCATATGGCAAAATGTCTCCTAGTGCTTCCACTGAGTCATGGTAGCTTGCTATTACTCCGGCACACTTAGGTTGGCCGAAATGTGTCCTTCATCGATCCTGTGTCTGTCCCATCGGGGAAATGTCACACGTTGTTCCTTTAATTCCTTGTAGCCTGCTATGACTTGGGTTCATACATTGATGATCTACACATTCATTCCCGGGTCATGTATGCATGTTCCTGTAAGTTTGTGCCACCTTGGGTTTACGACTAGTCATGTCGGCCTGGGTTCTCTGTCATATGGATGCTAGCGGCAGTATCATATACGGGAGCCATAAGGCGAAGACGGTCCCGGGCTAGGTAATGTGGCACCCGTGGGAACACCATGTGTGAGGCTGCAAAGTGATATGATGTGTTACATGCTAGATCGGTGTGACCCCGCTCCTAAGTCACACCGATCTAGCCTGTAACACATCATATCATTTTGCGGCCTCACGCATGGTATTCCCACGGGTGCCACCTCACCTGGCCCGGGACCGTTTGCACCTTTTGGCTCACGTATATGATAGTGCTGCTAGGTCCCCCCGATCCTAAGTCACACCGATCTAGCATGTAACACATCATATCACTTTCCGGCATCACCCACGGTATTCCCACGGGTGCCACCTTTACCTGGCCCGGGACCGTTTGCGCCTTTTGGATCACATATATGATAGTGCCGCTAGGATCCATATGACAAAGAACCCGGGCCGACATGACTAGTTGTAAACCCAAGGTGGCGCTAACTTACAAGGACAGACATACATGACCTAGTAACAAACGTGTCGATCAACAACGTATGAACCCAAGTCATCGCAAGCTACAAGGACTTAAATGAACAACGTGTGACATTTCCCCGAAGGAACAGACACAGGAACGAAGAAGACACATGCCGGCTAGTCTAAGTGTTCCGGAGCAGTAGGAAGCTACCATGGCTCAGTGGAAGCACTAGGAGACATTTCCTAGTAAGAGAGGCTACCAAGAATAAACAACTAGGTTGTCGGATCCCACACATACCAAGCATTTCAATAATCATACACACAATATGCTCGATATGTGCAAATACAACATGGCATCATGACTCTACAACTCAAAGTATTTGTTCAATAGGTTCCGAGGAACCAAGTATTACAATCATGGGTATCATGAGCCAACATTCAGAGCATACAAGCCAAAAGCACATGCAGAAGCTTAACATGTCTGAGTACAGACATCCACAAATGAAAAGGGCTAAGGAGCCCGACTATCTACAAGACCCTCCAGAGGGCACAAGATCGTAGCTAAGATAACAAGCTAAACGTCGAAGCCCAAGCGGAACAACTAGCATGATTGAAGTCTCTCTGCAAAAACATAATTAAGCAAATGTGAGTACAAATGTACCCAGCAAGACTTACACCAGAACTATCTACATATGCAACATTATCAACAAAGGGATGATGGGGTTTAACTGCAGCAAGCCAGCTTTGACTCGGTGGCTATCCCGAACTATGATTGCAAGTAACTCTTTGAGGTGGCGCGCACGAGTTCACATATTCACCATATCAATACACCACTCTGGATCTGCTCCCGTCTCCCTATGAGAACGCCATCAATAGCACTCATGCTTATCTTGCACATTTTAGAGTATCCACTTTCACTTGTCTATGAACTGTATGGGTAACCCAGAGGTCCTTTACCGCGGACACGGCTATTCGAATAGATGATGTTAACCTTGCAGGGGTGTACTTCTTCACACACGCTCTTGCCACTTACCGCGATGTACACGCCATGTATCTCGGCAACCTTCAAGCGGAAGCCTGGTGAGGGTGTCGGCCATGACCTGACTAACCTTGCAAGTCCCTAGTCCAGGTTTATCGCTTATTCAGGTTCCATACATACGAAGTACGGCCGAGGTTTCCACATACGGCCTTGAGCTATGTGTGCAGGGTTCCCGAGGCACCAAACGAGCGACTTGATACACCGGGCACGTGCCTACCGCATCATAGCCCACCCCTCGGGTCAGCGCTGCGCATGGCCTCCAGCATACTACAAACACCAGAAACTACTTGGAACTCCCGAACAAAGGACAGGGGTGGTTAATAAGTCAAGAGGGTCAATTAAGGAGCCCAATGTGTGGTAGTAGCTGTTCATGGATCACAAACACAAAACTCAGTTCCTAAGGACGGCTTCAATGAGACAACCCACCATGTACTCCTACATGGCCTCTCACCTCTACCTTTACAAAATTGTGTTCACAAACTTAGCTCGCACATAGTACGACATGTTCATCACCATTCCAATTCATCCCCGATGAATTAGACCTGACTCAACTCTAAGCAGTAGTAGGGATGACAAACAAGCATGAATGAGTAGGCACATCAGGGCTCAAACAACTCCTACTCTTGGTAGTGGGTTTCATCTATTTACTGTGGCAATGACAGGTCTTGCAGAGGAAAGGGGTTCAACTACCACAGCATGTAACAGATGAATCGTTGTTGTCCTAATGCAATAAAAGAGAGCAGGAACGAGAGAGTGGGATTGTATCAGAATGAAGAAGGACGGTTTGCTTGCCTGGCACTTCTGAAGATAGTATAGTTCTTCATCGGTGTCATCAAACTCATCGCCGGAACACGACTACTGAGAGGGGACAAATACCGGCAACAGAGAAGGAAACACAATCAATGCAATGCATAATATGATGCATGATCATGACATGGCAAAATGATGTGATTTGAGCTAATGCCTCTAGGAACAGTTTAAATGAAGTTGGTTTGAATCCAAGATTAAAATTCAAACTCCATATGTAGTTATTCAAATGCCATTTATATGATTTGTCCTAAATAGCAAATTTAAGTTGCTTTATCATGAATGAAAACAATACAGATGGATATATTTGATTTTTCTGATCATATCTCATATATAAATCTTTGCATTTGGAGTTACATATTATTTTCTACGAATATTTGAACTTTATAACATTTTCTGGAATTTTTGAATTATTTAAAATCTAGAAAATGTATTACTGGGTAAGTTTGACATTTGTGTGACGTCATCAGGTCAACAGCGTCAGCCGAGCTCAAATCAAACGCTGGGGCCCACATGTCAGTGTCTAACTAACTAACCTAAGTTAATTAGTACTAATTTAATCCTAAGCTGGATTAGTTAAGGGCCTAGGCCCACACGTTAGTGACCCAGAGGGGGTCAAATTATGGTCAAACCTGGGTCAAATCGTCGGAGTTGACCTGCGGAGCGCGTCCCCGGCGGATCCAGAGATGGGGGAGGGCGTCGGGTTTCGCCCTTCGGTAACCAAAAGATCGGCAGAGGGGCTCTGCGTGCTGCTGGAAGTGCTCCGCATCTATTTGTGCAAGCGGTAGGGGTTGAGCGCGACGTTGACCTCAGCGGCGGCCAGAGTTTGGTTCTTGAGGGAGACAGAGCTCCGAGGCATGGAGAGATGAATGGGTGTGTGCGTTAGGCTCCTGGGAGGGTGCAGAGTGTGGTGACGTGCTCATATATGTCCAATAATTCTGTTAGTTGTTGAGGTGCTCTGGAACAATCCAAATGGCCAAAATAAATATTTATGAGCTCCTAAAAATATTGGTTTGAATTTTACCTCTGACCTATATTTTTAGAGAGGAACATGAACATTTTCTTTGACCTTTTTGGAGCAATTTTTACTTGGTCATTTCTAGAAATGATTTCTGAGGGTTTCACAAATCCACAATTCAATTTTAAAGGGAATTTAAACATGATGCACACATGACTAGCTAGTAAAGGTAATACCGGAACAAGGGATGTTACACCCTGGTAAAAATTTGAGAAAGTTTTCCTTATGTCGTCATGCACGCCTTTCATAAATGGAACCATCACCGAGGAAGTCCATGGTTTCGAGGGGGAAATCACAAAGATTGTAGGGGGATACAAATTTCCTTTGTCCTTTGTCCACGAGTTTTTTCTATGATGAACATACACCCTGCAAATCACCACATTGAAATTTGACAATTTTCCGTGTTCATTTACCATATTTAGGGGATTATTTGCATTCTCTAGGCACTAATGCACATAATTCAAATTCGAACAATTGGTGCATGAAAAGGTGCAAAAGAACGGTCTGGAAAACCATCCTTCTGCCATTTAGTAAATTCTCATGTCTTTACAAGGAATGGGCAGATATTTCGAGGAAATGTGTGGCAATAGTCAACCATAAACACGTCGTTTACTGGGTTAATAACTATAGCAAACATGAAATAAATGCTTGAAAAACATGACACATGGCGTGGTGCCATGGTATGGCGTCACCATGCCCTGGTAAAAATTTGAGAATGTTATCCTTATCATGCACTCCTTTCATAAATCGAACCATCACCGAGGAAGTTTCATGGTTTCGAGAGGGAAATCACCAAGATTGAAGGGGGATCCAAATTTCATTTGTCCTTTGTCCATGAGTTTTTTATATGATGAACATACACCCTTTAAATCACCACATTCAAATTTGACACTTTTCTGAGTTCATTTACCATATTTAGGGGATTATGTGCATTTTCTAGGCATTAATGCACATAATTCAAGTTCAAACAATCGGTGCATGAAAGGGTGCAGAAGAATAGTATGGAAAATGATGCTCGTGCCATTTAGTAATTTCGCATGCCTTTTACAAGGAATGGACAGATATTTCGATCAAATGTGTGGCAATAATCAAACACAAATGTTTGTTTATTGGGTTTTCAACTTTATAAAAATCAAATAAATGATTCAAAAACATGACGCCTGTCATGGTGCCATGGTATGACCTCACAATGCCCTGGTGAAAAGTTGAGAATGTTTGGCTTTTGTCGTCATGCACGCCTGAGGGAGTCCTATACTGGGGGTGTCCGGATAGCCGAACTATCATCATCGGCTGGACTCCAAGACTATGAAGATACAAGATTGAAGACTTCGTCCCGTGTCCGGATGGGACTTTCCTTGGCGTGGAAGGCAAGCTTGGCAATACGGATATGTAGATCTCCTACCATTCTAACCGACTCTGTGTAACCCTAGCCCTCTACGGTGTCTATATAAACCGGATGGCTTTAGTCCATAGGACGAACAACAATCATACCATAGGCTAGCTTCTAGCGTTTAGCCTCCTTGATCTCGTGGTAGATCTACTCTTGTAATACCCACATCATCAATATCAATCAAGCAGGACATAGGGTTTTACCTCCATCAAGAGGGCCCGAACCTGGGTAAAACATCGTGTCCCTTGTCTCCTGTTACCTTCCGCCTAGACGCACAGTTCGGGACCCCCTACCCGAGATCCGCCGGTTTTGACACCGTTAGGCTCAATGGCTTCTTCGGTCATCAACAACGACGTAGTGCAGGGTGAGACTTTTCTCCCCGGACAGATCTTCGTATTCGGCGGCTTTGCACTGCGGGCCAATTCGCTTGGCCATCTGGAGCAGATCGAAAGCTACGCCCCTGGCCGTCAGGTCAGATTTGGAAGTTTGAACTTCACGGCTGACATCCGCGGGGACTTGATCTTCAATGGATTCGAGCCACAGCCGAGCGCGCCGCACTGTCACGATGGCCATGATTTAGCTCTGCAGCCGGACAGTGCCCTGGAGGCCGCACACGAGTCCGCTCCGATCCTCAATTCGGAGCCGGCTGCACAGATCGAGGACGGGTGGCTAGACACCGCCTCGGGGGCTGAAACCTCTACGGCGATGGAGCCGAACACTAACCTTGTCCCTCATGAAGCTCGTGACTCCGAGGTGCCGGACTCCTCTCCGGACTCCGAACCTCCCGCACCCCCTCCAATCGAATCCGATTGGGCGCCGATCATGG
Organism: Triticum dicoccoides; assembly: GCF_002162155.2. Lineage (NCBI taxonomy): Eukaryota > Viridiplantae > Streptophyta > Magnoliopsida > Poales > Poaceae > Triticum > Triticum dicoccoides. The sequence continues at coordinate 286,905,394 of NC_041385.1, forward strand.
AGTTCACCGCTGCGGACATCTTTCAACACTCACCTTTCGGCGACATCTTGAGTTCGCTAAAGTATCTCTCGTTATCAGGAGAGCCCTGGCCGGACTGCGGTCAGGACGGTTGGGATGCAGACGACGAAGAAATTCAAAGCCCACCCACCACCCACTTAGTAGCCACTGTCGACGATCTAACCAACATGCTAGACTTCGACTCCGAAGACATTGACGGTATGGATGATGATGCCGGAGATGACCAAGAACCAGAGCCTACTGGGCACTGGAAAGCCACCTCATCATATGACATATATATGGTGGAAATCCCAAAGGATGGGAACAGCGAAGGAACAACGGAGGATGACCCCTCCAAGAAACAGCCCAAGCGCCATCGTCAGCGGCGCCGCTCTAAATCCCGCCACAGCAAGAATGGAGATTCCGGCACCGGAGATAATAACACCCCAAACAGTGCCTAAGACAACCCCCTCCAGCAAGATTCATCACAGGAGGACGGAGACGCCAGCCCTCATGACAGAGCGGCAGACGAAGAGGTAGTGGATTACATGCCTCCCTCCGGAGACGAGCCAAGCCTCGACGACGACGAGTTCGTCGTGCCTGAGGATCCCGTCGAACAAGAGCGTTTTAAACGCAGGCTTATGGCCACGGCAAACAGCCTCAAGAAAAAGTAGCAGCAGCTTAGAGTTGATCAAGATCTGCTAGCTGACAGATGGACTGAAGTCCTTGCGGCCGAAGAGCATGAGCTCGAACGCCCCTCCAAAAGCTACCCTAAACGCAAGGTGCTCCCCCCATTAGAGGAGGAGGAATATGAACCTGCATCACCAGCAGACAATACGGCTGACCGACCACCCCGTGGCCGCGACAGAGAGGCCTCTAGGCCCTCCACTAGGACCGTACCCCGGCAGCGCTCGAGAAGCACAAGGCCACAGGGGAACGCTCTGGACTTGTGAGATATATTGGAGGATAAGGCAAGACAATCAAGATCGATCTATGGATCGTGTGGGAGCCCCATGATACGTGACGACAACCGTCGCGCCGGACACAGTAAGTCCGGCCGGGCCGAACACAGTAGACAAAGCTCTCTTTAACTTCGTCGTGATATCTCCCAATATAGAGGCGCCGCACACCCACTATGCTTCACAGATGAAGTAATGGATCATCAAATCCCCGAAGGGTTTAAACCCGTGAACATTGAGTCTTATGATGGCACAACAAACCCCGCGGCTTGGATCGAGGACTATCTCCTTCATATCCACATGGCCCGTGGTGATGATCTCCACGGCATCAAATACCTTCCACTCAAGCTTAAAGGACTAGCCCGGCATTGGCTTAACAGCTTGCCAGCACAGTCAATTGGGAGTTGGGAAGACCTAGAAGCCGCATTCCTCGATAACTTCGAAGGCACGTATGTGCGACCACCAGACGCTGACGACCTAAGTCATATAATTCAGCAGCCAGACGAATCGGCCAGACAATTCTGGACACGGTTCCTAACTAAGAAAAATCAAATCGTCTACTGTCCGGATGCGGAGGCCCTCGTGGCCTTCAAACGTAACATCCGCATCGAGTGGCTTGCCCGGCACCTAGGACAAGAAAAGTCGAAATCCATGGCAGCCCTCACATCACTCATGACCCGCTTCTGCGCGGGTGAGGACAGCTGGCTAGCCCGCAGCAACAATCTCAGCAAAAATTCTGGCAGTCTAGATATCAAGGACCGCAATGGCAGGTCGCGTCTCAACAAAAACAAACGCTGCATTAACGGCGACAATAGTGAGGATACGGCAGTCAATGCCAGATTCAGAGGCTCCAAACCCGGTCAGTGGAAAAAGCCATTCAAAAGAACTACTCCGGGTCCGTCCAATTTGGACCAAATACTCGACCGCTCGTGCAAGATACACGGCACCCCCGAAAAGCCAGCTAACCACACCAACAGGGACTGTTGGGTATTCAAGCAGGCAGGCAAGTTAATTGCCGAAAACAACGACAAGGGGCCGCATAGCGATGACGAGGAAGAGACCCGACCGCCGAACAATAGAGGACAGAAGGGTTTCCCCCCACAAGTGCAGACGGTGAACATGATATACGCAACCCACATACCCAAAAGGGAGCGGAAGCATGCACTCAGGGATGTATACGTGATGGAGCCAGTCGCCCCAAAGTTCAATCCATGGTCTTCCTGCCCGATCACTTTTGATCGAAGGGACCACCCCACCAGCATCCACCACGGCGGATTCGCCGCATTGGTTTTAGACCCAATCGTCGATGGATTTCACCTCACCAGAGTCCTGATGGACGGCAGCAGCAGCCTGAACCTGCTTTATTAGGATACAGTGCGCAAAATGGGCATAGACCCCTCAAGGATTAAACCTACAAAGACGACCTTTAAAGGCGTCATACCAGGTGTAGAGGCCAATTGTACAGGCTCAGTTACACTGAAAGTGGTCTTCAGATCCCCGGATAACTTCCGAAGCGAGGAGTTAATCTTCGACATAGTTCCATTCCGCAGTGGCTATCAGGCTCTGCTCGGACGTACCACGTTTGCAAAGTTCAACGCGGTGCCGCACTACACATACCTCAAGCTCAAGATGCAAGGCCCGCGAGGAGTCATCACGGTCAATGGTAACACTGAACGCTCTCTCCGAACGGAGGAACATACAACGGCTCTCGCGGCAGAAGTACAATGCAGCCTCTTAAGGCAATTATCGAGTCCGGCCGCTAAGCGACCGGACACTCTAAACGCGCCCGGAGTAACCTACAACAAGACCACCTGGCACATTCCGAGCACGCGTAGCAATGCGGCCCCAACCCCAGCCCTTGCAAAATTTCAAGACAGGTCCTTCGTGTACATCATTACGCTCTGGAGATACCATGGGCATAGGGGGAGGGGCACGACCATGATAGGCCCAGAATGCGGCTTAACCACACAAGGGGCTCTCAAGTGTGTCGTTCTTTTTTTTTCTCTCTTTTTTTTACCCACAAGACTCCGTTCATCAGAGGCCCTGTTCGGTAGTAGACCTGCCGAACTCACGATGCAACAGCCAGGGAAGGAGAAAGGCTACGACGAATATCCAGGTGGTCTCCATTACGATCATTAAATCTGTTTAATACACCATTCCGCAGCCTACCCCTGGAGGGGGACATGTTTAATAGTCCCATCCCTTTCTTATTGCACCATTTGTATTGTTCTGCATTCACAGCAGTATTTCTTGAATAAACAATGCAACACCTTTTTGCTTATAATTGCATTTCTTTCTTATACATATATGACATGTTGCATCCGTACACTTTGGTACGGCTAAATACACCAGGGGCTTATGCTTCCCTCATCATGGTGTGATAAGTCCGAACACTTTCACAAGTGCGGCACCCCGAACTTATAGCATTATATGCATCGGCTCCGAATCATGTCTTGGGTCAATAGTTGGGTTTGCCCGGCTCCCATGTTTTGGTACCTTATGTTCCGTTGTATCGGCTAAGGTAGCACTGGGAGAACCACTGTGATTGTGCCCTAGTTGAGCTGGGCGAGCGCCTCAGTGGAGAAAGCTAAAACTGACTGTCATGATGAGGCGAGAGCCGGTCACTGTTCGAGAGGTTTTTTTGAGTACCTAAAGACTTATGCCGCTTAGAGCAAGGAACCGGCTTTGTCCGGCCCAGGCGTGGAAAGCGCCCCAAATTCGGCCTTCCGAACACTAGGGGCTTCGCCGAAATTTAAAATTATAGAATTCTGGTGTTCACAATCTTCTATAAATTATTCGGAGAAGGAAACCGCCTTGCAATGCCGAAGACAATATGCGTGCCGGACTCGTCGACATTAAAGCCTGGTTCAGGGGCTACTGAGGGAGTCCTGGACTGGGGGGTGTCCGGATAGCCAAACTATCATCATCGGCTGGACTCCAAGACTATGAAGATACAAGATTGAAGACTTCGTCCCGTGTCCGGATGGGACTTTCCTTGGTGTGGAAGGCAAGCTTGGCAATACGGATATGTAGATCTCCTACCATTGTAACCGACTCTGTGTAACCCTAGCCCTCTCCGGTGTCTATATAAACCAGATGGCTTTAGTCCATAGGACGAACAACAATCATACCATAGGCTAGCTTCTAGGGTGTAGCTTCCTTTATCTCGTGGTAGATCTACTCTTGTAATACCAACATCATCAATATCAATCAAGCAGGACGTAGGGTTTTACCTCCATCAAGAGGGCCCGAACCTGGGTAAAACATCGTGTCCCTTGTCTCCTGTTACCATCCGCCTAGATGCACAGTTCGGGACCCCCTACCCGAGATCCACCGGTTTTGACACCGACAACGCCCTTCATAAATCGAACTATTGCCGGGGAAGTTCCATGCTTTCGAGAGGGAAATCACTAAAATTGAAGGGGAATCCAATTTTTTTTGTTCTTTGCCCTAGATTTTTTTTCTACGAAGAACATACACCCTGCAAATCACCGTGTTCAAATTTGGCAATTTTCCGGGCTCATTTAGCATATTTAAGGGATTATGTGCATTTCCTAGGCATTTGGTGCATATAAAGCCAATTCAGCTATAGCTGCACGGATGTGATGTGAGGGACGTGGATTGCCATTCGATCGCAGCGCATCCTACGATGCACATGCGCGATCCATGTCGCTAGGGTTCCGGCCAATCATAATGCAACACACAATAGCATCAGCGCACACTGTTTCCGTAAGCGACCGAGATGACCCGTGTGCGATAATCAACAAGCAAAATTGTAAGGGAAGCCAAATATCCTTTATCGTTTGTGGTTGAGCTCTTAAAAACCACAACACTATACGGCTGCCCGGCCCCTCCATCCCAGAGCTCTCTCCAAGCGTCGTTCATGGCACCGCGGTGCACAATAACTGGTAAGGAAGCGATGGCATCCCGCTACGCCGCGTTCCTCGCCGCCCGCGGCCACACACATCATAAGGAATCGATGGCATCTTGTCGCGCTGAGTTCATTGCCGCCAGCGGTCACACAGTTACTTGGGCGGACTTTGAGGCTGCCATGGCCGAATGGGCGGTGGATCTAGAGGCGGCCAAAGCAGCACAGGAGGATCGGAAAAGGCAGAAGGCAGTCAGGAAAAGAGAGTCCCACTGCCGCAAGAAAGAAGAGGCCGCACATCGTGATGAGGAGAGCTTGGCGGAGATCGAAGCACGGTTGGTTGCCGCCTAGAAGGCTGGGAAGGAGAACGCCGGCGTCTGACAAGCATGCCCCGATGGTAACGTGTGAGAAGTAGTTTAAGTTTGTAGTATTAGAGCAATTTACCAGTAGTACTTTAAGTTTGTAGTATTAATGTTAAATGCCGGTAAGAGCATCCCTTCAGGGCTTTAAGCGATCATTAGCATGTGAGACAGTGTGTGGTTTTTTGCGTTAATCATTAGAACATCACAAAACACACGGTTTCTATGCCGTACCCGTGTGCGCTTTTTTGCATTAATGATCCATAAGTCTGTTACCTATGCGATGGTTCCTAATAAACCAGGTGTAACATTGACCGAAAAAATTCGTCTACACGTGTAATTTTTTTTGGAGACGGGAGCTGCCAATTTTCTATTTTCTCACACAAGAGTATTTTATGCGCTTCGTCTTTGTTGTGTGTTTCCCCCGCCCATGATTCAAGTTTCGCACCGAAATTTTCGTTAGGCGCGTGATTTTAGAATTTATTCCTCTAACCACATCCCCACCCATCAAATTTCATCGGTATCCCCCCCATGCCTCCCCCTACCGGCAGCTCAAAGAGCCGCCGCCACAACCACAGCTTCAACCACATCTACGTTCTTCTCGGATCCAGTCAGGTAACCCACCGATCTCTATCATGGCCCCGTCTTGATTGCTTAAATGGCGCCTGCAAAACATCCTCGTGCCTCCAAATCCCCACCGTCCCTACCTCCGGAGCATCGCCACACAAGCAGAACCACATATCACATGGAGGTCGAGGAGCTGATGGCGGTCCATGGGGAGATGGCCGCTGTGCGTGTTGACCTGGAGGAACACCTCGCCTCTGCCGCCGCCGACATGGTGCAGGCTCTGGCCCAAAAGAAGTGCCCCGGCAACTACCCCCAGAACTTAACAGGTATGATTTAACCAGCTAAATTTTAGCAATACCACTTGCAATGGCTATGTTTTGTATGGTTGATGTATTAAGCATGTTTGTGCCTTGTTTATTTCAGTACTGCACAGTGTGTGATGTTCAAGTGTTAACTATTCAGTTCAATTTCACCAATACCAGCAAGAAACTTTGCTACCATGCTACTCTCCGCAAAGAAGATATACTACAGATGCTGCCCATTTGCTATTTTTGGTGGATGCTAACCCTGTCGTACTTAACATGACTATCCATGTACTTACGCAGGGCCATAACAGGCGATGCTGTCGTTTGCCGTTCAGGTTAGCTGCATCCCATGTCTTACAGTATTTTACATCATTTGTGCAATTGCAGTTTGGCTTCTAACATTTACTTGCTTCTTGTAGGTACACATGTCTGGGGCACTAATCCACGCTTCTACCCGGAGGAAGAGCTTGCCTCCGCCGCTGCTGACTTTGGGCGGGCTCTCGCCAAGATGAAGTGCCCCAGCAACTACCTCTAAGGACCTACCAAGTATAAACTCACCAGTTCAATCTTACCAATACCAGTTGCAATTAATGGCTATGTTGTGTACGGTCGATGTTTAAGCATCTTGTAGTAGACATGCCTAACACGTTTTAGCCATTTTCCCTACCTTTTTATAGACATCTGGGCCATTATCTGTTCTGGAAGCACCTTCCTTCTGATGTTTAACTCTGCCAATTAAATTTTTATCAGTACCGGTTTTAATGGCCATTAAGCCTGTTGCAATTGACAGTTGTATCCATTTTTAAACAGATGTATTTCAATGGCTACAAACTTACAAAACATGAATTAGGATGTTGTTAAGCCTGTTGCAATTAACAGTTGTATCCATTTTTTAATCCATCCCTTTGCTACCATGCTATGCTTTCACAATGAAGATACCACTACAGATGCTGTCGTTTTATTACCATTTGCTATTTTTGGTGGATGTTAACCCTGTTGTAGTTAACATTAGCTTCCATGTACTTACACAGGCCAACAATGGGCGATGTTGTTGTTTGCCGTTGAGGTTAGCTGCATCCCATGTCTTATAAGCCATCTATTCCTAAATTATAGTATTTTTAGAGATCCCAATATAGACTAAATAAGGAGTAAAATGAGTGAATCTTGATTCTAATCTAAACTATATCTATAATTCTATATACATCTATATGTTGTTCATATTAAAATCTCTAAAAATACTTGTACTTAGGAATGTAGGTAGTTGTATTTTACATCATTTGTGCAATCGCATTTAGCTTCTAACATTTACAGGTTGCTTGTAGGTATGTATATGAGCGGTACTGATCCATGCTTCGATCCCTTTTGCGTATGGGGCAATGAGATATTCATGAACAAGCGTCAAGTGAGGAAACTAAGAAATATTGTTAGGCGAAAGAAACGGGTGATGGGAATTAAGCTCTTTATTTGTAAGTGCATCTAGTGCCCCTTAGTGATATTGGTGTATTGAAGACTTATAGGTTAAGGGACTGATACGTTTGTGAGTGCACACAGGTCTATAAGTCTATGAGGAGTTTGATATTTACAGAGAAAGTCGACCCCTAAAAATGAAGTTCTTCAACCAAAGACTTTGGATTTCTGAAGACTTTCTGAAGATTTTGAAAGTGAAGAAATTGGTGTAACCTTGAAGACTTGGCAATCATTTGAGGAACATGAAGCGTGACGACTTTTGTTTTTATAGTTTAATTTTCTCTTTCTTGAGTCATAGGAAACACCGTACTATTAAGGGGGTCGAGGAAATACTTCCATGTGATGCTCAACTCAAAATCCTACACCTACCAATCCCTTCGAGTGAAGCTATTGGAAATCTCATACAATTCAGTCATATTCTTCAGTGACAGAGACGAAGTTCTTCTGGTCTCTGAGGAATTTGTTCTAACTGAGGAGTTAGGAATTCGCTAGTATGAATTGCCCACACTGTGAGGAACATGGTAGCGCTGAGGAATTTGAGAGTCAAATATTCCGACCGTTGCTGTGCTATGCTCCAGCTGTCCCAAAATATCTACCCACCTAATGGTCATATCAGACAAGGACATTTATGTCTTATCATGTTGGGCTGCTCCCTAGGCCATAAATAGCCACCCCTTCAACCACTAGCTGGTTGGCTGCTCCGAGAGAAACTGACACTTGTCATTTGAGAGCATCCCATCCTCCGAGGACTTTGAGCGAAAATCATCAAGTGAAGAAAACCCAAACCCAACACCTACAAAACCAAAGTGATTGAGCATTTCTGAAGAGATTGATCCTGCGTGGATCCGACGCTTGTTTCCTTTGAAGACTGTGCTTCTTCCAGACGGTTAGGCGTCAAGGTCTAGAGCATCCAAGAGGAATTCTGGATCGCCGAGTGACCAAGTTTGTGAAGGTTCGGAAGTCACCTGAAGACTTACCATGAGTGATTGGGCAAGGTCTGTGTGACCTTAGCTCAAGGAGAATACGGTGAGGACCGTGTGTCCGAGACTGGGTGTCCTCGAGTTTTAATACTCAACCACTCCAACCAGATGTACAACTGAGATAGCAGTTGGAACTGGTCTACCAAATCATTGTCTTCATCGAGCTTACTGGTTCTATTTCCTCAACTACTTCATTTCCTCATCTCTGTTGTTGTGTGCTTGTTCGTATCTGTTTGAAGACTTTGACTGAAGACTTTCTCAGTTTCCTCAGTTCAATTTCTTCAGTCTATTCATCTTCTTTCCGTTTTATCCTGTGTTTACGCTTTCTGTACTCTGTGCTTGTCTTCATTCCATTATGACAACTATGCTTGTGTTCTGTTATGTTTACTTCTGAGTACTTATTCCTTTGCAAGTAGTTCTTTGCTAAGGAATTTCCTCACCAGCAAATTCCTCAGTGAAGAATTCATAAAAATCGCCCATTCACCCCCCCTCTAGTCAATATAACGCACTTTCAATTGGTATCAGAGCAAGGTACTTCCATATTCTATGTGATTTTGGTTTAACCGCCTGGAGTTTAGTTCTGTCGACCGTAGGTGTGATCAAGGTCTCTGCTGGGGGTCCTACCTTCGATGGAACGGACTACCCCTACTAGAAGAATAAGATGCGCATGCATCTTAAGGCAATTGATAACGATCCCTAGTATGTTGTGGAAAATGGTGTTCCCTTAGTCACACCTTCTCTAAATGCTACTGATGTGAAGAGATTCAAGCATCTCGATTCTCAAGCGAAGAATATCATTTGTGACCATCTGAGTAAAGGACAGTATGGAAGAGTGAGTACTTTGGAGACTGCTAAGCTTATCTGGGATAGGCTGGCCAAAGTGAATGAAGGAGTCTCAACTCAACGTGACTGTCGTGTTGACGTCCTTCGCAATCTCTTCAACCGCTTCAAAAGACACGACAATGAAAATGTCCAGCAAGCCTTCGATCTCCTCACTGACATCTCAAATGAGCTTCAAGCGCCGGGCGCCACTGACATCACCGATCATGAGGTGGTGAAGAAATTGCTGAGATCGCACGGTTCTTCATTTGATACTCTCGCACTGATGATTCAAGAGCGTGCTGACTACAAGTCACTTGATCCCGCTGATATCCTCAAGAGCCTAAATTCTCATGAGTTCCAGCTTGCTGAGAAGAGAGATCTCTATGGTTCGAGCTATGGCAGATCACGTGCTCTAAAGGCCAAGGCAGTCTCTGAGTCTGAAGACGTGGGCTCTGCTAGCAGCCTTGGTGACCCTGAAGAACTGAGCCAGGAACTAGCACTGCTCGTGAAGAAATTTCAGAATGTCTCAAGACGTGGTCGCTTTGGAAAACCCTCAAGGAGCAATGATTCCTCATCCAGTGACTACAAGAAGAGGCTATGCCAAAAATGCAAGAAACCTGGTCACTACATCCAAGATTGTCCTCAGTGGGATAAGGAATCAAAGAAGAAGAAATACAAGGATTACAGTTCTGATGGCGCTAAGAAGAAGAAGAAATCTTCAAAGTCTTCATCATCAAAATCCTCGAGGTCTTTTCCTCAAAACAAGAACAGCTCCAAGAAGGCTCGGACATTCATTGGCAAGAAAATGGACTCCGAGGCTGAATCTGAGGAACATGAGGACGAGGAGGCATCCGAGGAGTCAGAGTCTGGTGTGGCAAGCCTAGCTCTCGCTACTGCATTCATCAGCAAGTCTATCTTGAACACTAAATAAAATGGCTTCACCAACAAGGCTGATGAAGGCAATGATGACTACGCTCCCACCTATTGCTTCATGGCAAAGGGTGCCAAGTTAACTAAATACGCCTCCTCTCAATCTTGTGAGGATGAATTTGATGAAAACCTCAAGCCCAGCTACTCTAAACTTGCTAAGATTGCTATGAAACAACAAAAGGCCTTTGAAAAGGTTCAAAACATGCTACATAAAAGTGATGATATGTTGGGTGAAGAAATGGATCACACTGAAACCTTGACTAAAAATCTTCAGAGACTTCAGTCCAAGTTTGGCAACCATCAAGGTCATCATAACACTCTCTTATCTAATCACGAGAAGCTTTCTTATGAATTTCTTCAAAGAAAGCAAGATCTTGAAAAGCTAAGAGTGGATTATGAAGATCTTCAAAAGGAGTGTGATTCATTACTTGCTCAACAAATTAGCGCTACTCAGGAAGAATTTGCTCCTCCATGTCTGAAGTGCATTGAACGTGAAACTGCTAATTCTTCACCTGAATGTTCAAATGCTTCTAATGCTACAAATTCTTCATCTATCTCTGCTATCACTAATTCCTCATCTGAGGACATTGCTAGTATCACTGATGATGCAAGGCTGAAGGAATTGTACATGACAGGGATGTACAAAAGCCTCAATGGGCATCAGACTCTTTGTGATGTGCTCAAAAAGCATATTCTCAACAGAAACCCTAGGAAAGAGGGTATTGCCTTTTAGAGGAAACTCAATGCTGATGGAACATATTGGAAGCCTGAGCAGTATGCCGAAACCTCATGAGTTGCTGCAAATGGACCTCCAGTTGATCCATCCAATTTATTTAGCTTTACATGTGAATCTCCTCATTCTTCTGATGAGTCATTCGACTCCAACTATAAACTGTTCAAAAATCACAATGGTGAAGTATTTGTTAGATATGTTGGCACTAACTGCAGGAACAGTTCCCCTATGAAGAAAATCTGGGTTCCCAAAAGTTGCCTTGAAAGTCTTCAGGTGAATGTCCTCATGAAACCACCTGTGAAGAATAGGAACTGCAGATCAAATTCTTCATATGAATCAAATTCTTCATATGGATCCAAGTCCTCATACGGACCAAATTCGTCACGTGGATCAAATCCTCAAAAGGATCAAAGTCCTCATATGATCATCATCGTGCTAACCCTTTGTTTCGCAGGGTAGAGCTAAGGGCTATGAATATGAGCATTATTCTTCAAATCATTATGTTCATAAGTCCTCGAAGAATTTCTCTACTTATTCATATGCTTATCCTAACCCCTCTTATGTGAAACAAAGTGGACTGGCTTCTATGCCACCTTTCTAATATGGTGCTCGCAGAGTGATGAATTCTTTGCCACCCCTTCAGATGTGGGTGGTAAATAAAAATAACTAATCTTGTATGCAGGGTCAGGTCTCCAGACGTGCTCAAAATGTCTGAAGAATTTGCTAGACCTGAATAGTGCCTGATAGGACGCAGGCTAATCATGATGAAAAGAACTTTCATTTCACACGTCCTTATACTGTTTATCTATTCTATTGCTCAAAGAAATTGATCTGATGATATTGATGTCATATTCTTCACTTATGAAGTATTTGAGTTCGTAAGTTGCACTAATTCATCTGAAGGATGAACAACCCAAAGCCAATGAGTGGGTCCTCGATTGTGGATGTACAAATCACATGACTGGTGACAAGAATCTATTGATGGATGCTCCTTTATCACCGTCACATCTAAAGCATATCATCTTTGCTGACAAAGGCAAGAGTCAGGTATTGGGTCCAGGTAAGATTGCGATCTCTAAGGACACACACATGGACAAAATCATGCTTGTCGAGTCCTTAGGATACAACCTCATGTCTGTCTCAATGCTTTGTGATCTTGATATGGTTGGTGCCTTTCGCAAATATCATTTTGTTGTGATCATGGAAGCTGACAATTCCAAAGTCTTCGAAGGCTTTAGGAGAGGAGACTTGTACATTGTTGATTTCTCTACAGGACCACAACCGGCCGTATGTCTACTTGCAAAAGCTTCAGAAGGCCGGCTATGGCATCGACGACCTGGTCATGCTGGCATGAGGAATTTGCACACGCTTGCGAAGAAGAAGCATGTCATTGGCATTGAGAATGTGAAATTCCTCAAGGATCACTTATGCGGAGCCTGTGAAGCTGGAAACATGACCAAGGCCAAGCATCCAGCGAAGACTATCATGACTACCACTAGACCATCTGAATTGCTTCACATGGATCTCTTCGGTCCTAATCATTATTTTGCTATTACAAATGATGCATCTCTTTATGGCTTTGTTATTGTTGATGATTATTCTCGTTACACATGGGTGCACATTGTCACTTACAAACATGAGGTGCAGGAAGTCTTGAAACAATTTTCCTTGAGGGCTTCAACCAACTTTGGTGTGAAGATTAAGCACATCAGAAGTGACATTGGGACTGAGTTCAAGAATTTCGGTCTTGATGACTATCTTGATGAACTTGGTATTACTCATGAGTTATCTTCTGCTTATACTCCTCAGCAAAATGGCGTCATGGAGCGCAAGAATAGAACTCTTGCTGAGATGGCTTGCACTATGCTTGATGAATACAAGACACCTCGTCGTTTCTGGATTGAGGCAATTGATACTGCATCCCACATCATCAACAGAGTATATCTTCACAAATTCTTCAAGAAAACTGCCTATGAACTCCTCACTGACAAGAAACCCAACGTGAGTTACTTCAAAGTCTTCGGTGCTAAATGTTGGATCAGAGATCCTCATCACACTTCTAAATTTGCACCGAAAGCACATGAGGGTTTTATGCTTGGTTACGGAAAGGACTCGCACAACTACAAAGTCTTCAACAACGTTCTTCACAAGGTTGTTGAAACTGTAGATGTGCGGTTCAATGAAACTAATGGCTCGCAAAGAGAGCACCTACCTTCTGTGATAGATGAACCAGCACCTGAGGAATCCATCAAGTTCAAAGCTACTCAGGATGTCATTCCCACCGAAGAACTACTGAAGAATTCATTCCAAAACATGATGAACGTCGAGCTAGCGCACCTGAACAAAATGGTGCTGAGGAAAATGCTCCTGAAGAAAATGCAGATCAAATTCCTCGAAGACAACCCGCTCATCCTCGCATTGCAAAACGAAGTGCAAATTGAGAAGATCATCGATGACATTGAAGCACTAGGTCCTCTCACACGCTCAAAACCTTCTCATTTGTCTAAATTTTGTGGGCATTTTGCTTTTATCTCTATCACAGAGCCCACTAAGGTAGATGAAGCATTTCTAGAGCCTGAGTGGATTCAAGCTATGCAAGAAGAATTACATCAGTTCAAGCTCAACAACATCTGGGAACTGGACAAACGTCCAGATCCTCGCAAGCACAACATTATTGGCACAAAGTGGATCTACCGCAACAAGCAAGATGAAAATGGCCTTGTGGTGAGGAATAAGGCACGGCTTGTAGCTCAAGGCTACACACAGGTTGAAGGAATTGGTTTCGATAAAACTTTTGCACCTGTTGCTAGACTTGAGGCTATCTGCATATTACATGCTTATGCTAACCATCATGATATTATCTTACAACAAATGGATGTGAAAAGTGCATTCCTCAATGGTAAGCTTGAGGAAGAAGTATATGTTGCTCAACCCCCAGGTTTTGAAGATCCAAAGAATCCTGACAAAGTCTTCAAGATCAACAAGGCCCTGTATGGCCTCAAGCTAGCCCCTCGGGCGTGGTATGATACTTTGAAGGAATTCCTCATGAAGAAAGGCTTCAAACCCGGTTCACTCGACCCAACTCTTTTCAGTAAGTCCTATGATGATGAATAGTTTGTGTGCCAAATATATGTTGATGATATCATTTTTTGCTGTACTGACCAACAATACAGTGATGACTTTTTCTATATGATGAGTGAAGAATATCAAATGCCTATGATGGGAGAACTGCAATTATTTTTAGGTCTTCAAATTCATCATCAGCGCAATGGGATATTCATTTCTCGGGAGAAATACCTAAAGGACGTATTGAGAAAATTCGGCATGCAAGATTGGAAAGGGGTCAAAATTCCAGTGCCCACAAATGGCCATCTATGCACTGATGAAAATGGTAAAGACTTTGATCAAAAGGTATACCGTTCCATGATTGGCTCTTTATTGTACCTATGTGCATCTAGGCCGGATATTATGCTTAGTGTTTGCATGTGTGCCCGATTTCAAGCTACACCGAAGGAATCACACCATAAGGATGTGAAGCATGTTCTTCGATACTTAGCTCACACACCAACACTTGGACTATGGTATCCCAAGGGATCTTTGTTTGATCTCATTGGATATTCAGATTCTCACTCTGCTGGCGATCGCGTGGACCGCAAGTCAACATCAGGCACATGCCATTTCCTCGGACGATCTTTGGTCTGTTGGTCCTCGAAGAAATAGAACATCGTATCACTCTCCACTGCAGAAGCTGAGTACATTGCTGCTAGATCGTGCTGTGCTCAACTACTATGGATGAAGCAAACACTCAAGGTCTATGGCCTCAACGTGAAGAATGTGCCTCTCTACTGTGATAATGAGAGTGCTATCAAGATTGCTCATAACCCAGTTCAGCACTCGAAGACCAAGCACATCCAGATTCTTCATCATTTTCTTCGTGATCATGTGTTGAAGGGAGACATCTCCATCAACCACGTTAGCACTGAAGATCACTGGACGATATCTTCACTAAGCCCTTGGATGAGAAGAGATTTAGCAAGTCGCGGTGTGAGCTACATATCCTAGAATCTTCGAATGTTCTCTGAAATGGACACACATCCTAACACTTATGCTGACTTGATGACTTAGATGCGCAACACACGAAGTAACGTTTTTCTTCAATCAATGAAGACTAACCCTCTAAGTGTGAAGAAACTAATGAAGAAATTGATTTTTAGAGGCCTACGACAATTGTACGCGGTGTCTGAAATCAGCTTTCTTATCCGGTGGGTTACGCCACCACGCAAAGTTGGAAATCCTCAATTTAAGTTTTTCTTTGTTTTTTGAAATTCCTTAGTTTTTCAGATTCTTCAACTTTGCATTGTGTTCACTCCTTCCGGTGTTGTTCTTCATGTGAATATCTATATATGAGTTTTATGTCCTCTACAGCATTCACTTATTTCTATTTCTTCAAGTTGATTTCTTCTGCTAAGTGAATGTGATCGGACCCTTCCCCCTCTATGCTATACTCACCCCAGTCTATTCACAAATTCTTCATGTGCGTTCTATTTGAAACTCATGCAAAATCTTCACTGTGTCTTTGACAGCTGAAGAAATTGCCAATGGAACTTTTAACTTATCTTATCAAAAAAATTGGCTTTGCCGCTCAAACCGTTCCGCTTCTCACGACAATACATAACTATTCATCCACGATCCTACACGATCGTCGCCTCTCAATACGTGGGTAACACATGTCAAGAGAATGAGAAGGGCCAGGGGCACGTTCGTCCGATTTCCTCGGGCGTACAGTTTTTCACAACCTCTATAAATACCCCTGCCTCTTCCTCACTTCACTTTCACCTCGCTCGCTCTCACTCCCGCTCGATCTCCCGAAATCCTAGCGCTGCCGCTACTTCATCGTCGTTGGTGAGGAAGAGCTTCACTGCCTCGACCTCATCGCCATCGTACTTGTGCCGATTGCGGATTTCTTCACTCCGTCGCTGTCGTAGCCATATTCCTCTACCAAGTTAGGGTGTGGAAGATATGAACTGACGAACTTCACATCTACACTTCCCAGTTCGTCATGTTCTTCACTTCGGATGATCAAAAATTACTTTTACTGCCCTCTTTGATTCTTATGTTTTCGTGAAAATCTTCAAAGGTGTTTATTCTTCAAATCTTCACACACATGAACACCTCACATGTCATCTGCTCTTGATTCATTTCTCTTAGCAATGATTTTCTTCAAGATTCCTCAATTGTGTGGATTTCCAATCTATACAACTCTGGAACCTAAGACAAAGAACACTTAGTGAAATTCCTCAAGACTCATCTGGTCAAATTCGTCAAACCTTTTCTTTTTGAAAAACCTTCTGAGAACGCATATGACCTCTCCAAATTCCTCGCAACTATACTCTGATCACAGGTACAAATGTCCACTACTGAATCACTAGGTTCTCATCAACTTAACTCATTTGCAGCATTCCTCAAAGAAAAGTTGCACACCTCTTCAGAAACCTCAGTTTTTCATATTCCTCAGCTGAAGAAAATGGCTGATAAGAAGCCACAGAAAGGAGAAAAGAGGCCTAGGGTCAATACTGCGTTTGAAATCCTTGAGGACATTTATGTTGGATACTGCACTCCTGATGAGGCCAAGTTTGGCAAGGAGGACAAGAATCAGCGCAAGTTGCGCATACAACGGATAGAGAGTACAGGTATGTTACTCCCAAGTATATGAAGAAATTCATGCTCAACCCTCCATGCTCAAGACCTCCATTGGCACCAGGCCAAGTGGCCGATACCACCAGCCTCAAGTGCGGTGAGGACTATGCTGATGAATGGGCAAAGCGCCAGGACAAACTGGCCAAGCAAGCAAAGGAAGCAGTGATGAAATTCAACGCAGACTCTGCTGCTGCCTCTGCTGAGGCCTCTACTAGTCAGTCGAAGAAGGCGATGCATAGGAAGCCTGCACATAAGTCAAGCGCTTCTCCTTCAATGCCCTCACGGCCAAGATCCTCTACAATGGCCTCAAGGCCAGATTCTTCAAGGCCCTCACGGCCAATCCCTCATACCGCTCCTTCAAAGTCCTCAACTCCTCCTGCAAAGTCTTCAGCTGCTCCGACCAAATCCTCTGCACCTCTGCATCTTGCCATGTGCCAAAGGACAACAGGCTTCTCAATTGCCTCAGGAGCATCTGCAAGCTCCTCAGCCGCACGAAATTCTTCAGCTGGCCCCTCTCTGCTGAAGAAAAAGGCCACTGCTGGACGAGGCCTTCGACCAAGTTCTCACAAGAAGCAGGTCGCCTTCCAAGTTCCCTCTGATGAGGATGAGGCTGATGGTGAAGACCTTGCGGAAATCATCACAGACAGGCAAGCCAGGGCCGCTAGAGCCAAAGGCAGCAATGTGCCACTGATGTTGGATCCAAAGTTGACCCTCGATTACATTGACCTATGGCACAAGGACCCTAACATGCCTTTGCCAGAGATGAACCTCACTCATGGTCATAGTCATGTTTTGACTGCCTTCATTGAGGAAGAAAAGTGGAAATTTGAACAAGGCAGAAGTTTGAAGAAAGCAAAGCACAAGAAACAGCGCTACCTCAAGGACAATGTCCTCACTCTCACCGCTGATCAGCTCATTGCTTTGCAAGCTGAAATCAAGCAACTAAATGATGAATTCGATCGCTACCATGCTGATTGGAAGGGTGCCAAGGTTCGATTCGTCAATCTGATGAAGAAATTCACTTCAAGTGTTGCTACTCCTGTGCATGTTGAAGTTCCTCAGGCTGAAGCATCTGCTCAGCCTACTGAAGAACATGCCAGCACGGCTGATGAAAATCAGGCTGCTTAAGAAACTAAGAGTACCAGGGATGATGACTCCATTCCAGCCGCTGAAGATATTACCAGGGCATTCACTAGTGGTGCGCCTGAAGAAACTGAAGAAGTCAGGGCAACTGTATCAGTTGCGCCTGAAGAAAATGATCCAAAGTCCTCTACACCTCCTACGCCTACACCAACTCCGATCCTTCCATCTGCATCAGATGCGAAGAAGACTAAGGCTGCAGAGCATGCAGCCGTGCAGAAAAGGAAGGCATCAACTTCATCAAATTCTTTAGCTCCGAAGAAGATGAAGCCTCTGACTAGTTCAATTGACAACCCAATTGATGTTGTTCCAGTCTCCTTCATGCCATCAAAGGACCTTGTTCCTTTTGGTGAAGATTATGTGATTCCCAATGAATCTGATGAAGAAACTCCTTCTGCTGCTTTGACAGAGCAGTTGGATGAATAAATTGAAGTGGATGCAATCCCTTCAACCCCAGTCATTTCCTCACCTATGCCTCAATTCACAGCTGAAGAGGCAGGTGTTGAAGAAATGGAAGATGAGGATGTGGACATTGGTTGTACCACTGCTGTTCTCAATGATGACTTTTGGGAAAGTCAGCACCCCAACTCTCCAATGTTCACTCCACTTCAAGCAATTCCTTAGTCCCCAGCTGCTACTGAAGTGCAAATGGGATCTGAAGAACCTCGTGCAACCCCAAGTGTTCATGAAGAAATTCCAGCCACTAGTGCTGAAGAAATTGCCAATGAAGAACTGAAGACCCAGGATGAAGCTGTAGAAGAGCCTGAAATTCCTCAGCCTGCGGAGCCTGAGATTGTGATTCCTCAGGTGGTGATGCAATTGACTGACACTCCTCAGCCCAAGCTAAAGGATCCCTTCTCAAAGAAGCAAAAATTCAAGGCTGGTGATTTCTTCGGCGAGCACGTGTTCTTCACTGAATTCAACCCATATGACAATGCTCGTCTTAGAAGGAAGCGTTTTTGGACTGCCAGCCAGGCCAACTTCTATTCCTCACTTCTTTTCAACAAGGAAATAGTCTTCGACCACGAGCACATTCCTCATGTGGACATGGAATCTATGCCTTGCTTCTCTCAAGTCCTCAGTATGCTTCATTATGCAGGCTTGCTCAACTTTTGCTCTGACATAGTTGACTGGTATGAAGAAGTCATTCTTCAGTTCTACGCAATGTTGCATATCATAGGTGATGCTGCTAACATCAACTCTCGGGTGTTGGACTGGATGACTGAAAACACACATTACAAGGCACTAGCCTCTAAATTGCTTCATGCCCTACCGCTCAGTCCTCCACCTGAAGGTGCTCGTTGTCTGTATGATGAGCCTGAACTCACTTCTCACTATATGCATGTCCTCATGAAGCCTTTGAAGGCTGGTCAAGCCCCAAGGACCAAATTCCTCGTGAAGGAATTGCTCTATGTCCCAAGAACCATCTATCGCATTATGACGAAGACCATGAGTCCTATCAAAGGCCATGACTCATCCGATGAAGAAATTATTGGAATGATGAAGAATATGCTATTCAACATAATGCATGGCATCCCCATAAACTATCATGATTTCTTCATGAGGACTCGGGCAAATGTTGCACTTTCACCATTTGATCTGAAGCCTTACGCGACGTGGATCATGAGATTCCTTAGATCAAGGTCTTCACTCAACTACAAGGCTGATTTTTAGAATCATCTCAGCTACTTGCCCCCTATTGAAGTCCTCAAGCGGACATTTTCCTCATCTGATGAGAAGGGCAAGTCACCAGCCGTTATCGATGAAGGCATTTGTTCATTGGATGGTCAGTTCCGCAAAGCTGCATCTTATTCCACCAATGATGACTCTGCCAATCATGATTCTGCTGCCAATGCTACCAAGTCAAGTCCTCAAGCTACTGCTCCTCGTGTGATGACTGACCGTGAACTGCTGCTAAGTCTTCACCAGAAGGTGGATCGAAACCACAAATGGGTTAAGCGTCAGTTTGGCTCTATTCTTCACAACATGACTTCCACACATAATGTAGTGAAGAAATACCATTACTACCTCCATGAAATTTTTGATCGCACCTGGGCTATTCTATCATATCTATATGGTGAAGAAGATCTGAGGCAAATGGGCTTCAAGGAAGACTTTGACTGGTCTGCTGCTCCACCAAAGAATTTCAAGAAGGTCATGGTTCCTTCCTTGGTGGCCAGTTCATATTCTTCATCGCGCGAATCGGACGATTATGAAGACTTGGACGACACGGCAACAGGCCCTACAACGACGCAAGACCCTGACAACGCTCGCACTCCTCCATCACCATGCTATTCTTCAGGGGCGTTAGTCCACATTTTCATCCCTTTTGGTCATTGGATGACAAAGGGGGAGAAATTTGAGTTAGTCTTCAAGCGGGTCTATCTTATGGGCGTTTTTTTGCTAAGTTACAACTCTCGTTCTTCTGATGACTTTGTTGGATCGAGTTGTAATCTTAAACTCTATGGTGGCCTGATACTTTTGTTGTGTTCTTGTGCATGCTTATTCCTCATTAATGTTAATGCACGCATGCTGAATTACATCAGTAACCATATTTCATCATGCATTTCAAATTCTTCATATTATATGTGAAATGCGTGTATGAATTACAAGATATAGGGGGAGATCTCCATGATTATACTCTTCAAGTGTGTAGTGCTTCAAAAGCAAATTCCTCACTATGCACATCTTCAGGGGGAGTTCTTCTATATCTTGCAATCAAATTCCTCAATATCAGTATTTACACTTCATATGTTTATCCACGTTGAAAACTTAACCTATATTGTCAATAATCACAAAAAAGGGGGAGATTGTAAGTGCATCTAGTGCCCCTTAGTGATTTTGGTGTATTGAAGACTTATAGGTTAAGGGACTGATGTGTTTGTGAGTGTACACATGTCTATAAGTCTATGAGAAGTTTGATATTTACAGAGAAAGTCGACCCCTAAAAATGAAGTTCTTCAACTGAAGACTTTGGATTTCTGAAGACTTTCTAACGACTTTGAAAGTGAAGAAATTGGTGTAACCTTGAAGACTTGTCAATCATTCGAGGAACATGAAGCGTGAAGACTTTTGTTTTTATAGTTTCATTTTCTCTTTCTTGAGTCATAGGAAACACCGTACTGTTAAAGGGGGTCGAGGAAATACTAAGGAAAAATTTCCATGTGATGCTCAACTCAAAATCCTACACCTACCAATCCCTTCGAGTGAAGCCATTGGAAATCTCATACAGTTCAGTCATATTCTTTAGTGACAGAGACAAAGTTCTTCTGGTCTCTAAGGAGTTTGTTCTGACCGAGGAGTTAGGAATTCGCTAGTGTGAATTGCCCACACTTTGAGGAACATGATAGCCCTGAGGAATTTGAGAGTCAAATATTCCGACCGTTGTTGTGCTATGCGCTAGCTGTCCCAAAATATCTACCCACCTAACGGTCATATCAGATAAGGGCATTTATGTCTTATCATGTCGGGCTGCTCCCTAGGCTATAAATAGCCACCTCCTTTAACCACTAGCTGGTTGGCTGCTCCGAGAGAAACTGACACTTGTCATTTGAGAGCATTCCATCCTCCGAGGACTTTGAGCGAAAATCATCAAGTGAGGTAAACCCAAACCCAACACCTACAAACCCAAAGTGATTGAGCATCACTGAAGAGATTAATCCTGTGTGGATCCGACGCTTGTTTCCTTTGAAGACTGTGCTTCTTCCAGACGGTTAGGCGTCAAGGTCTAGAGCATTCAAGAGGAATTGTGAATCCCCAAGTGACCAAGTTTGTGAAGGTTCGGAAGTCACCTGAAGACTTACCACGAGTGATTAGGCGAGGTCTGCGTGACCTTAGCTCAAGGATAATATGGTGAGGACTGTGTGTCCAGGACTGGGTGTCCTCGAGTTTAAATACTCAGCCGGTCCAACCAGATGTACAACTAAGATAGCAGTTGGAACTGGTCTACCAAATCATTGTCTTCACCGAGCTTACTGGTTCTATTTCCTCAACTCTTTCATTTCCTCATCTCTGTTGTTGTGTGCTTATTCATATCTGTTTGAAGACTTTGACTGAAGACTTTCTCAATTTTCTCAGTTCAATTTCTTCATTTTGTTCGTCTTCTTTCCATGTTATCCTGTGTTTACGCTTTCTGTAGTCTGTGGTTGTCTTCATTCCATTATGACGACTATGCTTGTGTTCTGTTATGTTTACTTCTGAGTACTTATTCCGCTGCAAGTAGTTCTTCACTAAGGAATTTCCTCACCAGCAAATTCCTCAGTGAAGAATTCATAAAAATCGCCTATTCACCCCCCCCCTAGTCGATATAGCGCACTTTCATTATTTACACTTTGTCCAAGACATTAGTGAACTTTAGGATGGTAAGTAATATGTTGCCATTTCCCCCCGCCCACAGCAAGTTACTTTATTAGACCTCATGATCTGATATTTTTCTCTTTTCAGTGATTTCCGAAGCTTTTTACTGATGATTACCTTGTAAAGTACATAACCGGACTGGAGGCAACTAAGGTTGAAGTATATATTTCACAATACCATGATAATGCTCTAGAAGTCTTCCTGAAGGCGGTGAAGGATGAGCGGGCGATCGTCACAAGGGGTTGGACAAAAGTTGTTCGTGCCTATGGCATGCAGGAAGGAACATTATGGGCATTCTGCTTCTTCAACAACATCGGTAGTCAAAATGATATACACTTCTCTCTTGACCTTTACTGCCTGTAAATATTGTGGTTCATCTTAGTCAATTGATGTCTAATCCTGTAATTACTGAACATATTGTACTGACAATTTTATCTGTGGATTCGTTGCTGAACCATTGCGCTGAGAATTTGAATTACACGTTTAATATTTCAAAATTTCCAATTCGAATAATTAATTATAGCCAAAAAAATTGTACAGGAGCGAATAAAATAACGTGCACACGGTTAGAAAGAAAACAACGTGTGCAATGAAAAAATAAATGAGACGGTTTATTGACGTGAAATGTTTCCAATGCCCGTCGGACGCACACACGGTTTTGTCTCTTATGCGTGTGCGATTCATGGTAATACGGCAAATGTTTCAAACCAGTGTGCATGTGTGATAGGAATACCAATCACACACAGTTACGAAAATGTACACGTTGGCGTTAGTAGAGGCATCGCACACATTTTACAGTCTTGAACCGTGTGCGATAACGTAACTATCATAAACATATCGGTAGGTTAAATGTTGATGTCCACCTTTTTCACACGACTATAGCAGCCTAATCGTTTGGGATGTACATACGAACGAAAACGTTTTCCGTGGATTGATTGTGTGGGATGTACATACGAACGGAAACGTTTTCCCTGGATTGATTGTGTGGGAAGTACATACGAACGGAAACATTTTCCCTGAATTAACTGCGTGGGATGTACATAAGAACGGAAATGTACTCCTTCGATTGACTGTATGTGATATACATACGAACGGAAATGTTTTCCTGGGATTCACCGTGTGGGGTGTACGTACGAACGGAAACAATTCGGTTCCGATGCCTCGCCCGATCCCACATGAGCCAGCTTGCATGCGAGGAGGGCCTATCCCCGACAGTTTGTGGGTTGTGTGGGTAGGACCCCCCCTATCGACCACACTCACTTGGCGACGGTTCCAAGTGCCATGCAACTTACACATACCAAGTTTATAAAGTTCTGGCGACGATTTGTAAAGTTCTGGCGATGGTTTAAGTAGCACCACCCAACTGTCCTTGATCGCGGACACGGCTAGTCGAATAGTTTGACACTCTGCAGAGGTTGTGAACTTTACCCACAAGAACCGGGGAGCTTTCGTGTCAACCATGATCCCGCAGTACATCAAGTACTCGGGGGAAGCACTCGATCACCATCTTTCTCTAGACGACACTAACAAAGGGTCCACTCGTTGGTACACGTCCCTCGTGTATAATCACAAGTTCTTGGGATGCTGCCCTTTTCATTGTTACACATACACGAAGGGACCAGCGGTGTGTTCGGTGCCTGGTGAAAACAGTCATGGACGCATATCCAAGCACGACCCCGTCCTGAGAGTGACCTCATGTCACCCCCGTCACTAGTAATGTGGGCACCATGCTAGTATTGGACTAGGTAATTAACAATGCCCATCCCACAAGGGGTAGAGTGGTTGCACATGTTTGGTTGGGACGGTAATCATACCTTAAATCTATTCCATCATTTTACTCACACAAATGCCTACTCTGGTACACCACTTCTTTTTCAAGTGGTGACCTAGTTTAACATCACCCACAGGCATTAGGGGCACCCGGTGGGGTTTTCAAAAGAATGCAACCCCGAGGGGAGCACCCACGAGCATTAGGCGCACCCGGTGGGGTTTTCGAAGGAATGCAACCCCGAGGGGATCATAGCACACATGCAACATCGAGCGTCAATGCCAAGTGTTTTTCATTGCATCTCTAGCACATGGTAGAGATATGAACATGCATGTACCAACGGGCACGCATCAATGCAGTGATCATAGCAAGATCATAATCAATAACATCATCATGCATACGGATTTTTTTATCGATGAACAAGAGAGGTGTATCATGGTCAAAGGGCTGCTTGCCATGGTTGGCTTGGTCTTCAAAGTCTTCAAGTTCTTCTCCTTCTTCTTATCCAACTACTTCGTCAAATAGAGGATCTATTCATCGCAAAAGAAACAACGAAAAAATAAGGCAATAGTAAAACAGAAAAACCAAAGTGTTCAGAAAAATGTCAACATATTTTTGTTAAATACTAGGGGGAAAACTAAGAAGGGGAAAATTCCTAGCTTTGGATTTGGAGTTAAGGAATAGTGGAAATGGATTTCCAGAGAGGAAAATAAATGCTCAAATTTGAATTTAAATTTGAACTGTACAGAAAAGTGTGATAGATTTGTATGAAAGTTACATCATTAAATAGGTGGGATTTTCATAAGGATATAGGAGTTGGAATTATTGCATTTGGACACTTATTTAATCCTGTAGAATTTTTGCAAGTTTTTACAAAAAAGAAAAGAGAAGGGGCCTTGTGCGACTGGGCCAGAATGGCCACGGTGCAGCAGGACTAGAGGGAAAGAGGCCCAGGCGAGCCAAGGCGCGCGCTTGCCAGGTTTCAAACCTGACGGGCGGGGCCCGGTCATCAGCGGGAGAGAGAGGGGCAAAGGGGAGGAGAGGATGATGGGCGGGGCCTGCCTGTCATCTCTGACCTCACGACCAGAGGGCTGGCGAGCTCACCAGTGACGATGCAGGGTACAACGAGGTCGGGCGAGGGCACGACACGGCTTAGCATCGAGTCGCCGTTCAGGTGGTGGTGGTCGCCGTCACCGGAGTGGCCTTGTACGTCGGCGACGAGGTCATGCGGCGGAGGAGCTTCGGGCATCAATGGCTCCTACCATTTCTGGCTCCAAAAGACGCAGGGAGGAGAGAAGAAATGATCGGTGAGCCGAGGGGGTTCTAGATCGAGGAAGTGTAGAGGCGGAGAGGGCCTGTACCATGCGAACTCCGGCTAGCCGCAGCAGCGAAGCTCGATCTTGAGCTCAGGCGGCCCTGGAGACAAATGGGTGATGCGGGAGGTTGATTAGGAGTGTGGGGGAGCGACAGGGAGTGAGAGAGAGGCTTGGGGTGGCCTTATATGAGCTGACCGAGGTCCACCATAGGTGCGGCCTATGGGTGCCTGCGGGAACAGCTATGGTGGTTCTTAGAGAGGGAAAGGAGGGCTCGAGGGTGTTCATGGGGGTGTTCTAGGGTTCCAAGGAGAGAGAGGAGATGCAGGCGAGCTGCAGGCGGGCCACAGGAGCGGCGCAAACATTGGCCGAGCGGGGCGGCGCTCAGGCGCGAGTTGCAGGAGAGAGCGGAGGGCACGGGAGCAAGGGGGCGGCCTGCTGGCGTGGAGCGGACATCGAGGGGCATCGACTGGCGCGCGGGGACACTTGAGGTGGTCGGGGGACACCGCGTCAATGACCGGGAGGACCCTTACGTGCTCCAGAGCGTGTTTTTGGCCGGCACCCGCGGCTTTTTGCGTGCGTCTGCACGTCCACTTGTGTCTGGCAGTTGCAGGGGGCATGGGCAAAACCTGGGGAGAGCCTTGGATGCTCTGGAAAGTCAAGGAGGGAGAGAGAGGCTGAGAGAGAGAGAGAATGCTGCTATCCAGAGAAGAAAAATGGCGTTCTCTCCCCTTCATCATTGCTCTTCCAGCAAAAAACCATACAGGGGCTAGGGGGAAAACTAGATGAGACTGAGGGAAAAGTTTCAGCTCATGGAGATTAGTGGAAGGGGTTGAAACATGAATTTTGAAATTCTGTCAGAAGGTGTTTGATGTTGGTTTTGGCAAGAGGATGAATTCATCTTGGCATGAGACTTGACAGGGTCAACTGGCATGAGGAAATAAGGTGTTCCACCAAGTTTGAGTCCACTCGGGCAAAGTTGCCAATGCAAGTTTTGTAAACCTTAGAAATCAGCAGAAATGGACTTGCTTAGATCTAGCTAAGCTAAACTCTTCTCCTTGGTGCACCACTTGTTGTAGTGACATCATTCGGGTATTTAAGCATGCCCACAAAGTTTGAGGTCAATTGGAAAAAGTTGGTAATGCAAAGTTGTTCAAACTTGAATCTGGATAGAGAGGGTTTTGGTGCACTTTTGAAAATATTTCAAAAGCTTGAAATATCTAGGAAGGGTTTTTGAGAGATTTGACCACTATTTTGAACATGGCCGTATGTTGAAACTCATATATATGAAAATATATGTCCACTGAGTTTCCCCAAATTTTGACAAATATTTTTAAGGCATTAAAATAATTCTATCCTATTAAAGACCATTTCTGGCCTTAAAAAGCATTTAAATAAAATAAGAAATTAGCTTTTAAAATTTTATTCTTGTGGTTTATGGGAGTCCTGTACCTAATAGGAGTCAAACATTCTCTTTGAAAGATTTTTCATACCCCAAATCAAGTACTTGTAGTGCAAACCTCGACTCAGGGGTTTTTGGAAAACTAAATTTGGAAAATACTTTTTGGCCAAATTATTTTTGTAAGAAAATTCTATACTATATTATACACTTGGCATGGTCATTGGGGCAAAAGTTTGGAGCAAGGAAATGAAGTATAGAAGGTGGAGCTAGAATATGGTTTTCATGAGCACTTGAAACCACAGACCAAAATCCAATTCAAATAAATGCCAAATAAAATGCAAAAGTTTTTGTTGGACCAAATTTTCATGCTTTATTAATGCAAATAACATCTTACAAAACACTGGGTGTGACAGACCTAACCCCCTTACAAGAATCTCATCCTCGAGATTCCTAAACTAGGCTTTAAAGAGATCTAGAAACTTGGTTCTAAGGTAGTCTTCACATTCCCATTTTGCTTCCACTTCAGTATAGTTGCTCCATAGGACCTTGAGGTACTTGATGGTGCGGCTTCGAGTGCGTCGTTCTACTTCATCCAATATGCAGATGGGCCTCTCTCGGTAGGTCAGATCAGGCTGAAGGTCAATGGCTTAGTGATCGATGTCCATTTAGAGATCAGGCTTGTCCTGAACTTGGAGACACTTTCGGAGTTCTGACACGTGGAACACGTTGTGCAGGTCAGATAGTTTAGGAGGCGGTTCCAACTGGTAAGCAACTTCTCCCCATCTTGCAGAGATCTTGAAGGGCCCAATAAACCTTGGTGCGAGCTTTCCCTTAGCGTGGAAATGCTTAGTCCACGTGAGTGGAGTGACTCACAGGTAAACATGGTCCCCAACGTGGAAGCTCACTTGTCGGTAACGAGTGTCGGCATTGCTCTTCTGCCTTGACATGGCGGCCTTCAAACGCTCTTTGACTAGCTGAACTTGCACTTCGGCTTTGCGGTGAACATTAGGTCCAAAGACTAGCCCTTCTCCGGTCTCTGACCAGTTGAGGGGTGTGCGACACTTGTGTCCATACAACACCTCAAATGGTGCCATCTGGAGACTTGATTGATAACTATTGTTATAGGAGAATTCAGTGAACAGAAGGCCATCTTACCACTTAGCTCCATATGCTAGGACACATTCTCATAGCATGTCTTCGAGTATCTGATTCACTCGTTCTGTCTGACCTCCGGTCTGCGGATGGAAAGCGGTGCTGAAAGACAACTTGGTTCCCATGGCCTCTTGGAACTTCTTCTAGAACCTTGAGGTAAACTGGGCTCCTCCATCTGACACAATCTCCTTTGGAACACCATGAAGATTTACGATTCTGTTGGTCTAAAGAGTTGCCAGCTGGTTGCCATCATAGGTAGTTTTGACAGGAATGAAATGGGCTACTTTGGTCAAATGGTCGATTATAACCTAGACGGAGTCATGACCCTTATTTGACATGGGTAATGCAGTGATGAAATCCATTCCGACTTCATACCACTTCCACTCGGGACCCTTTAGTGGTTGGAGTAATCTAGCAGGTCGCTGATATTCAGCCTTGACCCTTTGGCATACATCATACTTCGCAACATAGGTGGCAATCTCCCTTTTCATCCCGTGCCACCAGAATCTTTCCTTTAGGTCTTGATACATCTTGCTTCCTCTAGGGTGAATGGAATACATGGTGTCATGAGCCTCTTGCAAGGTCAAATTCTTGAGCTCAATTTTGTTGGGTACGCAAATGCGATTCCCAAACCACACAACTCCTTGCTTACCCTCTGAGTAACTTGGGGATTTGCTTGTCTTCATCTTCCTCTTGATGCCTTCAATACTCCCTTGTCCCTTTTGAGCTTCCTTAACACCATCGATCAAGGTCGGCTTGACTTCGAGGTTGGCCAGGAATCTTGGTGCAACCAATACAATACCGAAGCTTTCAAGTTCTTCATACAAGGCGGGTAGCCTTTCCTTAAGCATAGCATTCAAGGAACAAGCCTTCCTTCTCAAGGCATCTGCAACCACATTAGCCTTTCGAGGGTGGTATTGAACATTGAGGTCATAGTCCTTGATCAATTCCAACCATCTTCTCTGCCTCATGTTCAATTTCTTTTGAGTGAACATATACTTCAAACTCTTGTGGTTGGTGTATATTTCACACTGCTTCGCTAGAAGGTAATGTTGCCAGGTCTTCAAGGGGTGAACTACAGCTGCCAACTCGAGATCGTGAGTAGCATAGTTCTCTCCATCAGGACGTAGCTGTCTAGATATATATGCTACGACTTTGCCTTCTTGCATCAGAACACCTCCAAGCCTGGTTCTTGATGCATCATAATATATCACAAATTTCTTGTGAATATCGGGGGTGGCCATAACTGGGGCGGTGGTTAATCTCTTCTTGAGCTCTTGGAAGATCTCTTCACACTTTGGTGTCCATTCAAACATCTTTTCCTTCTTCAAGAGCTGAGTCATAGGTCAGGCAATGCTTAAGAATCCTTTGACGAACTTGCAGTAATATCCCGCGAGTCCGAGGAAGCTTCTGACCTCCTTCACATTGCTCGCACTACAGAAAAAGACACATCTGTGACATTTTGGGCTGAACGAATTTTTCTCTGTCATACTTATGACAAATCTATGACGATAATTGTGAAAAAACCTGGTATCATCATAGATGTGGTGGGCTCCTCCTTCTATGACAAAAAATCATGACAAAAAATGGCTTTTCGTCCTGGGCGGGCCAAAGACACAACTGCATGAAATTCTTTGGGCCATCCATGACTGAAAAAACTATGGTAGAAGCGAGGGCGAGGAAAATATCAGGGTGGTCCCGGTTACGGTCGATGGTCGGGGCCGAGCGACGCACAGTGGTTTGCGTGTTTCTCTCATACACGCACACGCGTGGGTGCGAGGCATTGGACTCTAACTAAACCCGAGCGAGGTGTCCGCCTACTGAACCCGAGCGATCGCACTTCAGGCTACGCGTTGCTGAACCCGAGCGGTCGATTGATGACTGTTAACTGAACCCGATCGAGCGATTCCTTCGCTACAACTTCTAACTGAAGCCCGATCGATCGAGTCGGTTTGGGCTGGATGAATAGGACCCCGTGGAGGGCTGGATGAACTGGACGACCCCGTGGAGGGCTGGTTGAACAGTAGAAGGTGGAGGGCTAGATGAACAGTAGCCCGTGGAGGGGTGGTTAAATAGGAGCCCATGGAGAGGGTTGGTTGAATAGTAGTCGGTGGAGTAGCGCACGGTGGAGGCTGGATGAACAGGAGCCCGTGGATGAACAGTCGCAGGTGGAGACTGGAGCAGGTCGATGGTGGATGAATAGTAGCCCATGGAGGTTGGAGGAGGTCGACGGTGGAGATGAACAGTATCCCGTGGAGTCCCGTTTTGTGGTATGCCACACCCGTCTCGATGAACAGGACCCCCGTTTCGACCATAGTGCTCCAGCACAAGTTTGTTTCCTCCGTTTTGCGGTACACCACACCCCTCCCGATGAACAGGACCCCGTTTCGACCATAGGAGGTCCAATAGAAGTCTGTTTCCTCCATTTTGCGGTACACCAGACCCGTCCCGATGAACAGGATCCCGTTTCGAACGTGGCCGGTCGAACACAAGGCCGTTTTAGCCGTTATGTGGTACGCCAGGCCTCATTTCCATCGGCTGTTCCATCCAAGCCGGTTGGCTCCCATGCGTTCCGTTGCCTCCCGATGAAGGCGAGGCATCCCGTTGGTTCCCCATGAACACGACGACATAGTTTCTCCGTTCCGACCCAGGCATTTACGTGAGCCCTGGCCGTATGTATGCGCGAGTAGGCGTTCGAGACCCCACCCGTATGTACGTACGTGGCCATATTTACTTTCTTGCACCCTGGCCGTTGTACATACGTGTACAAGCTACGTGTACGCCTCTACTATGACACGTGCACGTCTACATCGACCAGTATGTACGTACATGTTGGTGACCAGAATGACAACACTACGTATGCTTCGACCAGGTGGGTCCTGACTGTCAGGCACTTCCTTGCGTGCGAAGATGTAGCTGGTGGGTCCCAAAAGTTAGGGGGCGAATCAATTTTTTTTGCCCGTAATATGGACGCACTTCCTTGCATGCAAAGATGTAGCTGGTGGGTCCTAGCAGTCAGGAGGGAATCTTTTTTTCGTGAAATACAGTGGCCCATTTGGTGGGACCCTGCTGCCAGGTGGAGGAATAATTATTTTGCGTGTAATAAGGAGCCAATTCATTGCGGCTGCCATGGACCCAACTGTCATCCTCTCAACATACAATACTCTTCTGATGGAAGTCGTTACTTGACCATGTTGACCACGCTGCGTCGAGAGCACCAGGGCAGCAGACGACGGAGAGGCCTAGGAAGGGGACGACGCGGAGCCGAGGAAGATGTGGCAGTGGATGCCCATGCGTTGAGCAGTATGAGGGTTCACTGGTTCGGCTGCGGTGTGAGGCTGCCGTCGTCGGAGAATAACAGGGGGTGTGGGTGAGTAGAGGGATGGCCTGGGCAGTGGTGGGAGTAGTAGGGGGCGGTGAGGCCTCCGCAGTATCACAGCCGGCCATGGGAGGCAGGAGCACGCGACACGACCAGCGCTGGTTTGGGCGGCTAGAGCAAGAATACCAAAGGTTGAAGAAGCACTACGACCATTGGATGGACAACATACGGTCACTCGAGCTAGAATCGTTAATATTGACTAAGTTGACAAAGCTCTCCATCCCTGTCAGCTTAGTAGGCCCACAAGTCAGCCTCCCACCAAGGTGGGTCCGAGCTAGCAGGGGAAGTATTCATTTTTTTGTGCGTAATAAGGAGGCACTTCCAGTGGGTCCGAGCTAACAGCGAGGGGAACATTTCTTTTGCGAAATACGATGGCCCGTCCGGTTGTTCCTAGCAGTCAAGGGGGAAACAATTTTTTCACGAAATACGGTGAATGGGTCCCTGCTGTCACGTGGAGGAATAATTATTTTCCGCGTAATAAGGAGGCACTTCCTTGCGGCTGCCGTGGACCTAGCTGTCAGCCTGTCCACGTACAGTACTCTTCCGATGGAAGTCGATCATTGACCACATTGACCATGCCGAGCCGAGTGCTCCACGGCGGTGGACGACGGCGAGGCCTAGGAAGGGGATGACGCGGAGCCGGGGAAGACACGAGAGTGGATGCCACGCGGAGAGGAGTACGAGGGTTCACTGGTTCGGTTGCGGTGTGAGGTTGCCGTTGCCGCAGAATAATAGGGGGTGTGGGTGAGTGGAGGGATGGCCTGGACAGCGGTGGGAGTAGTATGGGGGTGGTGAGGCCTCCACGGCAGCACAGCCGGACACGGCAGGCAGGAGCAGGCGGCATGACCGGTGCTGCTTTGGGCGGCTGTAGCAAGAAGACTAGATGTTGAAGAAGCACTATGGCCGTTGGATGGACGTCGTACGGTCACTGGATCTAGAATCAAGCATATTGACGAAGTTGACAAAGCCCTTCGTTCCCGTCAAATTAGTAGGCCCACAAGTCAGCCTCCCACTACACTGGGTCCCAGCTAGCAGGTGGAGTATTCATTTTTTTTGTGTTTAGTAAGGAGGCACTTCCTTGCGTGCAAAGATATAGCTGGTGCGTCCGAGCTGTCAGCGGCGCTAACGTTTTTTTTGCGACATACAGAGGCCCTTTCGGTGGGCCCCAGATGTCAGGTGGAGGAATCATTATTTTGCGCGTAGTAACGAGGCATTTCCTTGCGTGCGCGTAGTATCACGGATCGGGGACAAATTCAAACCGGTTTTAAAAATAAATGTATATCAATATAAAATCCAACAAATTGACCATGCATAAAAATTAATGCAATTTAAAATGTCGAAATGAAAGTAGGAAATTTGAAACTAATTGCCGGTTTGATGTGTTTTAAAAATGTACAACCCATTTCTCATTACTAATAGGCCATTTTCTCGGCCAGCTAAATGAACCTCTCCTTGTCTTGAAAGATTTGCATCACAACAGGCTTGACAAAGCGACTTACTTGACAAATCACAAAAAAACTGGGCTAGCCATTTTCAGAAAGAAAAAAAACTACTGGGCTGGTCTGTGGTAAACATAAAAGAAAAGGTTGTCTAGCCAGGCCAGAGTGCCCGGCACAGCCCAGTTGGCACCCCCCAACCCCTCAAAAAAACAGGTGACACCCTGCTTCTGTCTCAGAAACAAATTAGACAAATGCCACTCCAATTATGGCGATTCATAAAAATGCCACTACAATTTCCAAACTTGAAAAATGCCACTGCAATTTTTGCAAACTTTCAAAAACGCCACTGCAATTTGCAAACTTTGAAAAACGCCACTCCAGACTTCAGAAAATGCCACTGGAAATGGCATGAAATGGCATTTTTCAAAGTTTGGAAATTACAGTGGCATTTCTCGGTAACACCAGATTTGGAGTGACATTTATCAATTTAACCCAAAACAAAAATAACTGGGCGAGCTGCTGGGTCCCTGGTGTCAGCCGCTCATTGTGCAATTCTCTCGTTCATTGACTACGTTGACAATGGCATGGGACCCAGATGTCAGAAATCCATTAGGAGGAGCCATTTTTATTGGCTTGAAATAAGGAGGCACTTGCTTGCATACTGCCATGACCTTGGCGCACTACTAGGGAAAACCCTAGCAGTAGCGCTGGTTTTGTGCTCACTAGTAGCGCGGGTAGGCGCGCTACTAATAAGGCGCTACAGCTATTGCTTAGCAGTAACGCGTGCCCGCACGTGCTACTACTAGGATAAATAGCTGCAGCATTTGTTCATTCCCACGCTACTGCTAATATAACTAGTGGCAGCGTGTTTTCTCTCCATCGCTACTAGTATTCTTTTTTTATTTTTTTATTTTTAGTGTATTTATGCGCCATCGCACAAATATTGGTACAATACCAGTTATGAGGTTTACATCATTATGTCGACAACAGTGTGTCAAATGAAGGTGGATTAGGTTGAAGTGGAGGCAATATGTGGTGCATGTCAAAAGTATACTACTAATCCAAACTTGATTTAGTTTGGACTAGTAGTACTTTCGATGTACACCACATGTTGCCTCCATTTGAATCTAATCCGCCAGAACAATCTATTTACTCATCATCATAGGCATTACCACCAACAATATTTATTTAATCACCACTAACACTAGCTAATAATAATCATCATAGTCATTACCACCAACACTAGCTATTTTATCATCATAGTAATAGTGTAGCACATCATCATCCTCAAACTCATTTCTAGCTAGCTAATCACTCCTGCTTCTCTCTCTTAGGTAAATAACATAAAACATGTATAGCTCTCCTCCTTGATCAAGTTGGAGCATGCAGATGAACCTGTCTCCTAATCGCGGGTAGCGCATCTGTTTGCTGCCCCCTATTACTTCTCTGCGCTCCCCCATCACATATTTGGTCCAGTCTTGCACTATTAAGCATCTATCACTAATCTTGAATGCACTAAAGTAATCTGTAGGATATATTGGTCGTAAGCTAATAATACTCATGGTGCCTTTAGTCTCGATCCCATAAGGCGCAACATTCATTGGGAGTCCCTGTTGAAGAACACCGTATGGTAACATACTTAGCAATGAAGTTTAGCTTCAAAAATAATGTATGGAAAAGATGCACTGAGGACAAATAGTAAAAATCTTACCATCCTTCGTAAATAGATGTGACCATAGTTCATTACGAACACTATTGGTCGCACATTTTCAGTACTAACATTTCTAAATGCAGGAAGAAAATTTATCTTCATAGTATCAAGATCCGCAAGCCATGAAACATAATGACTGAGCTCCACCCATTTGAGTTCAGCCCCGGCACAGTATACGACCCTGTCTACCAAGCGCTGGACATGTTTGCTTGCACTGAAATAAGCTGACAATACAAATTAGTTGTCACCTATTTTTGAATAAACAATATCAAAGACATAAATATGGCTGAAAAAATTACATAATGGTATAACTGGAGGCGTCTGCACATCGATCCAGATGTCGGTATTACCTTCAATATCATCTTCTGGACGAATATCAGTGGTGATAACCATATCAGGCTCGAATAAATAAGTCTTGCATAGTGCTCGCCATGTTTTGCATCCAAAATAGGTGTAGTCGTCTGAATTGTATAATTTTACGTTGAAAACATAACCATGCTCGGTCTTCAAGTAAAATTTCTTTTCCTCCATAGTATGACTGAAACCTATCTTATCCAATACAAAAACTCTTGCATGGCAGGGGATACGCTAGTAGAATAGTAAAAAAGAGACTTGTCATGCTTAATGTCATGCTTAAATTATAAGTTGAAGAAAATGAAGCAAATGTCATGCTTAATTACGAAAAAAGACTTGTCATTGTGACTTACTGTATCCACTTCGAAGTTCTTGTCCAGCTTGATGCTGAAGCGCCTATCATCTTCTAGGAAGATTCCGTCGCACAGGCCGTGCTCTTCTTCGCAGTTATTGCAAATACCGAAATCCTTTTCGTTGTCAGACATTTCCTATGGTCATAGTTAAAACATTAATTGAAAATCGATCGAAGACAACTACCAGGATACTCAACACACAAATCCGGGGCACTCAATATTTCCTACATATTCCGGCACATGTCATGCAAAAATTCACGGAAAAATATGGCATGACCTTTGCTAAAATAGGACATATCGAGCGCCTGAAATTTACCGGAACGGAAATGAATCAACACTCTGGCAAAACATAGGCCACTCGGAGGTGTAACCTGCAAACATGACCGGCCACTTGGACAAGCACATATCCTATTTGAGCAACACTAGCTATACATTTCAAAATATAGTCCATTGGACTCAAATTAGCATGCATTCAATAAGCAAATGTAAATCATCTCATGCGTCCGTACATCGTCG
The DNA here is from genome assembly GCF_002162155.2 of Triticum dicoccoides. NCBI lineage: Eukaryota > Viridiplantae > Streptophyta > Magnoliopsida > Poales > Poaceae > Triticum > Triticum dicoccoides. The sequence goes on from NC_041385.1 coordinate 286,940,961, forward strand.
AATATTATCACTAATACATCCTAAATAGTGTCATACATATAACATCACTAATATAACTAAAACCCTAGCACACGACGGGTATCGGCGCGGGTAGTGGACACCCACAGAGAAGGAACCATCACGGGATCATAGCTCCAGTGAGATCCTTGGAGAACCTGCCAGGTTTTGGAGAACCTGTGCTCCAACGCAAACAAATAGCGACGGACGTGCGCATCCTCCTCACTAACACGGTGACGCACCACCTCCGCAGGGTCCTCGTGCCTCTGGACCGTCACTGGCCCATGCGACCGCCACCAAAGAAGGTTCGGGTCAACGACAGGCTGGCTCCTCACCAACCTGCGCCCCCGGTAGGTAGCGCCTCCCAGTACCACCCCGGCGGAGCCCAGTCCCGGACATGGCCCGTCTGGTCAAGCAGGTGTCATCCTCCACCGACTCGACGACGAGGATACGGGATAGGCATCATCGACATCGATGCAGGAAAAGTTGCTTTAACTAAAAAAATAGCAACAAGTTCTTACTAACGAGTTCTATTAATTCAATTAGTTCTTACTAAAAATAAACTTACTATAAATAAAAATAAAATAATACCTAATTAGTACCTAGTTCTTACTAACTAATTAGTACTTAGGAACTACTGCCCTAATTACCATATAAGTAATTAACTAACTAGCACTAAAAATAGCCTAGGGTTGATACTAACTAGCACTAAATAGCTAGGGTTCATACTAAGTAGAGAAGAGGGATCGGAAGGGGAGAGTGCTTACAGAGGGCGGGGAGAGAGATGGGGTCGGGGGAGATGGCGGCACCGAGGCGCAGCGAGGTGGGGTGGGGGGAGACGGCGACGAGGCGGGGTCGGGGGAGACGGCGGCGAGGCGGGGTCGGGGGAGATGGCGGCGAGGCGGGGTCGGGGGAGACGGTGGCGAGGCGGAGGCGACAAGGAATAGTAGAGGAGAATTGGTGGAGGAAGCAGAGGAGAGGGAATCAGGCCGCGCGGGGGGTTAGGTGAAAATAGCTTTAACAGTAGTGTGGGGAGGCAAAACGCGCTGCTGCTAAAATCCCTAGTAGTAGCATTGTTCATAGAAGGGCGCTACTACTATACCTAGCACATCGGGAACGGTGTGGCCATTATAGTGGTAGCGCGTTCTGTTCCCGCCGCGCTACTGCTAAGCGGGTAACAGTAGCGCCGTTCTAGCAGCTGCGCTACTGCTAAGTAGCAGTAGCGCCTCATTTTAACAAACGCTACTGGTAACATTCTGTCTATAAGGTTTTCCCTAGTAGTGGCGGGTCCCTGTTGTCATCCTCTCCACGTACAATCATCTCTTGATTGTGTACGCGTCAACTTGGTAGGCCCACAAGTCAGCCTCTAAACCCATGGAGGACAAATACAAACCAGTTAAAAAAATAACAGCCCATTCCATACGTTCAAACGGAAAGTTCAGCATTCAGAGCAAAGTAACAGGTCTGATGTCAGGACCCCGATCCTATGCCACACCGATCTAGCATGTAACACCTCATATCACTTTGCGGCCTCACGCACGGTATTCCCACGGGTGTCGCCTTACCAGGCCCGGGACCGTTTGTGCCTTTTGGCTCACGTATATGATAGTGTCGCTAGCATCCATATGACAAAGAACCCAGGTTGACATGGCTAGTCGTGAACCCAAAGTGGCACTAACTTACAGGGACAGGCATACATGACCCAGCAACGAACGTGTCGGTCATCAGCGAGTGAATCCGGGCTGTAGCACTGGGCTAGCAGGACTCCGGTGAACCGGGCTATCGCGGGCTAACAAGACTCCGGTATTCATCGCGTGACATTTCCTTGAGGGGACAGACACAGGAACAAAGAAGGACACATGCCGGCCAGCCTAAGTGTTCCGGAGCAGTAGCAAGCTACCATGGCTCAATGGAAGCACTAGGAGACATTTCCCGGTAAGAGAGGCTACTAAGGATAAACAACTAGATAGTCAGATCCCACACATACCAAGCATTTCAATATCATACACACAATATGCTCGATATGTGCAAATACAACATGGCATCACAACATGACTCTACAACTCAAGTATTTTATTCAATAGGCTCCGAGGAGCGAGATAATAAAAACATGGGTCTCTCGACCCACCATTCAGAGGATACAAGTCAAAGCACAAACGGAAGCTTAACGTGTCTGAGTATAGACATCTACAAATGAAAAAGGCTGAGAAGCCTGACTAACTACCAGATCCTGCCGAGGGTACAAGATTGTAGCTGAGGTGACAAGCTAAACGTCGAAGTCCACGCGGAACTACTAGTGAGACTGAAGTCTCTCTGCAAAAACATAAAATAGGCAAACATGAGTACAAATGTACCCAACAAGACTTACATCAGAACTAACTAAATATGCATCATTATCAACAAAGGGGATGGTGGGGTTTAACTGCAGCAAGCCAGCTTTGACTTGGTGGCTATCCTAAACTATGACTGCAAGTAACTCTTTTGAGGTGGCGCACACGAGTCCACATATTCACCAACCAATACACCACTATGGATCCGCTCCTGTCTCCCTACGAGAATGCCATCCATAGCACTCACACTTATCTTGCGTATTTTAGAGTATCCACTTTCACTTGTCTATGAACTACACAGGCAACCCAGAAGTGCTTTACCACGGACACGGCTATTCGAATAGATGATGTTAATCCTGCAGGGGTGTACTTCTTCACACACGCTCTCACCACTTAACCCCGTTAACACGACATGTACTCGGCAACCTTAAAGCGGAAGCCCAGCGAGGGTGTCAGCCACGGCCTACCTAAACAGTCAAGTCTCTAGTCCAGGTTTATCGCCTATTCGGGCTCCATCCGCGAGGAGATCCGGCCGGGGTTTCGCTCACAGCCCCAAACGATGTGTGCAGGGTTCCCGAGACACCAAACAGGCGCCCGGTACACCGTGCCATGGTGTATCTACCGCATCATAGCCCACCCCTAGGTCCAGCGCTATGCACGGTCTCCAACACATATCCTACAAACACAAGAAACTAGTTGCAACTCCTGGACAGAGAACAAGGGTGATTAAGAAGCCGAGAGGGTCCATTGGTTTCGGGCCCAATGCGTGGTAGTAGCTGTTTCATGGATCACAAACACAGAACTCAGTTCCTGAGGACGGCTTCAATGAGACAACCCACCATGTACTCCTACATGGCCTCTCACCGCTACCTTTACCAAATCGTGTTCACACACGTAGTTCACACATAGTAGGACATGTTCACACACCTCTGATTCATCCCCGACGAATCAGACCTGACTCAACTCTAAGCAGTAGCAGGCATGACAAACAAGCATGAATGAGTAGGCACAACAAGGCTCAAACAACTCCTACTCATGCTAGTGGGTTTCATCTATTTACTGTGGCAATGACAGGTCATGCAGAGGATAAAGGGGTTCAATTACCGCAGCAAGTAACAGATGAATCGTTGTTGTCCTAATGCAGTAAAAGAGAGCAGGAGCGAGAGAGTGGGATTGTATCGGAATGAACAAGGCGGTTTTGCTTGCCTGGCACTTCTGAAGATAGCATTGAGTCTTCATCAGTGTCAATGATCACAACATCGGTACAACGTCTACCGAGGGGGAACAACACCGGCAAACAGAGAAGAAACACGATCAATGCAATACACAATATGATGCATGCCATGACATGGCAATATGATGTCGTTTGGGATAATGCAAGATAGAATAGATTAAATGAAGTTGGTTTGAACCAAGGGTTCAAATTCAAACTCCATATGTGCTTATTTAAATGCCAATTATGCAAATTGCCATATACAGCAACCTTAGGTTGTTCAAACATGCATGAAAATGGTACAGATGGATAGATTGGATTTTTCTGATCATTTTTCATATATAATTTGTTTTATTTGGAGCTACGGTTGATTTTCTATGATTTTTAGAAGTTTTGTTTATTTTCTGGAATTTCCTGAAAAAGAAATAAATCCAGAAAATGAGTTATTGCGTCAGCAGTGCGTCAGGGTGACGCCAGTGGTCAACGGGGCTGGTCCAGGTCAAACTGACCTGTGGGCCCTCCGTGTTAGTAGTTAGTTTAACTAACTAATATTAGTTAGCTCCAATCTAAGTTAATTAACAGGGGGGGTCCCACTTGTCATAGACTCCGGGGAGTCAACTTGGGCCCACCCGGTCAAGGTCAATGGGTCAAACCCGCCGGCCTTCAACCGCCGGCGAGGCCAGACGCAGCGGAGGAAGTGCAAATTCGCGCTCCGGCGACCAAATGGTCGGCGGAGACCATCTACGGGCAGCTGGGAGCAAGCCGCAACGTTTGGTGGCAGTGGTTGGGCTCGGGGTGGCCGGGAACGTCGCCGGCGACGACCTTGCCGGTCGCCGGAGTCGGGTGAAGATGAACCCGAGACTACAGGGCACAACGAGGCACGTGATGAGGTGCGTTGGACTCGTGGGGGTGCGGTGGAGTTAGTGGACAAGGTGGGGAGGCATATGGGTGGCCGGAGTCACGTCGGCGACGAGCTCCACGGCGGCGCGTGCGCGTGAGCTTCGTGCAGTCGCTACGGTGCACGAGAGAGAGAACGGACAGGATGGGGAGGTGGATAAGCTCACGGCGATCACGTTAGAGCAGTCGGCGAGGTCGGGGACGAGCCGATGCGGCGGCGACGGGGAAAGGGATCTGCGGCGGTGCTCGGTGAAGATGATCTCGAAGAAGATGAAGCAGGGCTCGCGAGCGCTCGGGGCTCGTGCTGCTCAACGGAGTCGATCACGGCGGAGTTGTTGGACATGGTGGCTCGGTACGGGGGCGATGGTGGACGCGGTTATCACGGTGGCGCGAGCGCAGCAGCGTCGGCCATGTCGGGAGAGGGCGAGGGAGAGAGGCAGGGGGCGTGTGAGGTGTCTGTAGAGTCGGGGCGGCAACGTGGAGCCTGCCCAGGTGTCCACGGGCGCGGGTGGCAAGCAGGTGGCGACGTGGCGAGCTCGCGCTCGTCGGCGTCACCTCTGTGCCTGCCTGGCGTGGACGAAGCAGCTGGCTGGCATGGGCCAGCACAGTGCTGGGTCTGCCAGGTGGGCTGCCAGGTGGGCTGCGGCCAGGTAAGTTCCCTCCTTCTCATTTATTTTCTGTTTTCTATTTCTCTGTAACTGTGTGGCTTTATTAAAAATACTGTGGCATCTTTAAATATCCTGAAAATAATCAGGGGCTCTGTTTAGATTATTTCCAACAGCCCACACTTATTTTCAGAATTATTTGGGCATTTAAAATATTTTATAGCATTTATAAACCCAAATGCAAATAGTAATGATTTAATCCAATGACCTTATGTGTCCTAGAAAAATGTGAACCCATTTTGTCAGAGGTTCTAATCCAAAACAAAAAGGGTAGACTTTTTAGAAGGAATTTCAGGTTCATTGAAAATGATTTTATGTTGAACCTATTTGATTTGATCTGGTGCTAGGGTTTGATCAGTCCCCATTTCAAGTTCATTTGAAAAGTTAAACATGATGCACTCATGAAGGGCTAGCCTACTGCATACCAGGACCAGGGATGTGACATCTGATCCACATATAGAGTACTAAACTTCCACGTTGACAACCATCATAGCCAAGTTAACTATCTACTCCCACTAATACTCTAGTAGCGTACAAGTACTAACTTACTCTTAGCTAACTACACGAAGTCGAACGCCATCTGCAGTACATGCTAAACACCGGCACCGGCGTCCTCCGCCTCGCCTTGGACTTGCCAGAGGTGAGATAGGGCGCGTTGCTCGGGCGCGTTGGCCCTTTCCATGCCGGCGTGGTCCACCAAAGCTTCGGCTTCTAAGAGGGAAACCCAATTGACGAGATGGTAGTAAAAATCGGTGTCGCGAACGCGTGCATGCCCGACAGCCTCCAGGGCTATTTGCCGGGCGCCGGCTTCCACGTAGTCAGTCCAGTTGCGGACGCTCTACTTGCGAATCAGAGCATCGGTGCGCTGCTGCTCCATGTCCCACTGGCGGCGCAAATCGGCGATATGCTGCTCCTCTGCTAGGCGGTCGCGCTCCAGCAACTCCTGCTCCTCCGCGAGGCAGCCACATTCCAACAAGTCCTTGATCTCCGCATTGCCATCTAAAGACCGATAGAATGCCTCCTCCCTCCATCTGCCTATCGGTGAAAAACCGAACACTAGTTCCGGTGGTAACCGCCTCCGGCCTCGCCTATCGCGGACGGGCGGGGGCATGGCGGACATGGCGAGAGAGAGGATAAGTGGCGTGCGATGTCGGGCCGGTGGGGGCTTATGAGGATATGGCGAGTTGGGTCACGGTGCCACAGGAGAAGGCCCGGAAACAGTACTTATAGGCGAAAGGTAGCGCGATGGTCATCGGAATTCAATGCATAAGCAGGCATGGCTTAGCGCGCCAGCCTTCTGTGGAAAACTAGAGAAACCAAAATTATGACTGTGCCATCCCGTCCCATCCGTGCTGGGTAGCACGCCAGCATGACGGTCAAACGAGTGCACTCGAATCATCTCCCTCCTTGTCAATAATGATTCCACGGATTTAAAAGGCCCACAACAATTAAAGCGCATCTTTTTTCGCATCAGTTAGCTGCGTTAATTATGGCCGGCTGCATGCAGGCACTCAGAATCGCTTGCAGCTTGTACGCGGAGCAGCATGCAACGAGTCGCAGCCGAGGGCGCGCATGCAGCCACTTGAATCACTGGAGTTAATTAGGCTTAAACCTCTGCATGTAGTTAATTATTGCCATGTCTTGGTCTTGCTGCTTTGGCTCACGTGACTAATAAACCCGGACGGAGGGAGTACCTTGGTTGGTGAGATTTTTGAATTAAGCCCTGCAAACTGGAAAGGAGGTAATAGTACATGCGTGATCCGCTATTTATTCGTGTGGGATCGAGTAGGTCGTTTATTCAATTGATCCCTGCAAACCGGAAAGGATGTACTACGTGCGTGATCCGATATTTATCCATGTAGGATCGAGTAGGTCGGATAGTTTATGTGTAGGATCGAGTAGGTAGTATGGTGTACATCTACGATAGCATTAGTTGATGAACGTCAGCTGGGAGATATGGCATTTGCGTATGCTTTTGATGGCAGTTTCTTCAAATTCGCATGGCATTTTCTTCAGAGCAGCTTGTCAGTTTCTTTAGAGGTAGGCATTTTTATTCAAAAAAACTGCCACTTTGGATCTTGCGTCACAACTAAAACTGTCAGGAGCGCATTGGTAGGCTAGCTAGTGATCGATCACTAACTTGTAAACACATACCATATACAAATATGTAGCTCCAAAATCAAAGATAAGCCACTTCAGATCTTGCATCGCCACTAAGACCAACTAGTACGATTCCCATACATAAGATCAACATGTTAATGCATCTTATTGATTCACACATCATATACAAATATGTAGCTCCAAAAGCAAAGATCTAGAAAACCATATGTTCTTCCTACTAACATGGATGCTTCTCTTGGCCAACATTCAGTACAGACTGAAAGACAAATTTTTTTGTGAAGTCTACAATTCCTCTTGCAAATGTAAGTGGTTTCACGAACAGCTGGAACCATGAGATTGAACCACACATGATGGAGGAACATCCACTGCAATATGATTTGGTCTTCTCTCAATCACACGGCAAGACTATTTTCGAAATACAAACTTTAACTCAGGCAAAATGATGCCCATTATTTAATCATACCAAAGCAATGAAGCACCTAGTGTTGGCCAATAAATAGTACAGTACTACTTTTCTGCAGTCCATGAAGTGACTATCCAATCTTTCTGTGCCTATTTTCAAATGGCCCTGCATGTAGTGACTATACTATTCTCTTGTGCATTTCAACCAAAATTGCGGTCACTTTGTTTGTTTGCCAAATAGCAATGAGCAGACATCTCCGTCTGCACAAATATCAAGCAGCTAGTAAACATCTACCCCACCTTGTATTTTTGGTTTAAACATGTCTCTTCCGCTTAGCATCTGTCATGTTTTGCACTGGACAATTTGATACAGTCATGTTTTGCCCTAGACAATTTCATACTGAATTGATTTGCGGGTTCAGAGCAGAAATATAGTGCCTATTCTTCATTAGACCAGGGATATCCATGTTTGCATTGATGGAAGAGGTGAAATCGATACAACCGAAATTGAGCATCCAATCATTGAATCTTGTCCTCCACCTCCAATGTAGGTCCACCCTGCCAATAAATTCACATGCAAACCACTAGTATTACTATCTAATGACAGTACCAAAAGAGTAGCAAGATAGTAGCGAACCATGTACCTTCGTAATGAACAGCTCATAGTGCCACCAATTGGATATTAAGGTTTGGAAGTAAACATGCTCCTAATGTTGAACCATTTGGACTTTTTGTGTAGTTCCACTAAAATCGAGCATCCCTGTTTGCATAGATATTGATAGTGTGATTACTATAAAAGTGGCACTAGTTGAAGCATAGACTGACAAATATAAGCATTCCAATTTCTTAATGGGATAAGGTAGCAACACTATTTCTAACCACCCATTTGAAGGAATAAATAAGGCAACAACGACTAATGTCAGGAAGGCATATATAGTTCTTTCTGAAAGAATGATCGATTCCTGACCTTTCCTCTTCTTTTAAGCATATTTTGTGCAGTTGAACTAAAATAAAATGCCATCACTGCCTTGACAATTTAGTGACATTGTACAAAAGGAAATGACTTAACACTACATCATGATGTCAGGTATGTAGTCGACAAGCATTAGAGACAAACATACATACCTCCTCCGATAACATAATGAACATTAATTTTCACAAAGGTGTGACTAGCTTTACTGGGATAATTTGAGAAAACTCTACAACCCCTGTTCCTTAATAGAAGATGTTTTCACAGTTCAATTTAAAGTACCCAAACATCTACTATTTAGAAAATAGGTAGTAGTTTTCTTGAGCACTGTCGGTGTCAAAACCGATGGATCTCGGGTAGGGGGTCCGAACTGTGCGTCTAAGGCTAATTGTAACAAGAGGTGGGGGACACAATGTTTACCCAGATTCGGGCCCTCTCTTCGGAGGTAATACCCTACTTCCTGCTTGAATATGGGTATTAAAAGAGTTGATCTACCACGAGATTGTAATGGCTAAAGCCTAGAAGTCTAGCCTATGAGGATATGATTGTTGTGACTAAACCCTAGAAGTCTAAACCCTCCGGTTTATATAGACACCAGGGTAGCTAGGGTTGTACAAATTCAGTTATAGAGAAAGGAATCTACATATCTGAATCGCCAAGCTTGCCTTCCATGCCAAGGAGAGTCCCATCCAGACACGGGACGAAGTCTTCCATCTTGTATCTTGATAGCCCAGCAGTCCGGCCAAAGTATATAGTCCGGATGTCCGAGGACCCCTTAGTCCAGGACTCCCTCAGTAGCCCCTGAACCAGGCTTCAATGACGATGAGTCCGGCGCGCAGATTGTCTTTGGCATTGCAAGGCAGGTTCCTTCTCCGAATACTTCAAAGTAAATTCCAAACACAAGAATCATGTCCGGCTCTGCAAAACAAGTACCACACACAACTATAGAGAGTATAATATTTCACGAGTCCAATCCACCGTCAACTTTTTGTAGCGTGACATCATGCGACTGCCCGGTCATTATTCGGACCGGTTTTTAGCCTGCCGCTCCGTATTTCAAGGTGCGGTTTTACTGGCACCTGTTGTCAAAGTAGAGATCGTGTCCCCCTATCACGGGATTCTGCTCAATACGGGCATGGGAAACCCAACCGTGCCATCTGCACGGCGTTTGGGGAATAGGCTGATTTTTAGACGAGCACGGAGGCGCATAACTCTTACTGTCTTCACAAGTGGATAAGGATTCATCCTTGTTCACCCACGCCTTCTCCTTCCTCTACCCCTCCATTCTCGAGCTCCAGCGCCCAAGCTCTTGCCTTCTCCGCCTAAGAAAGCACTCCAATCATGTCCAGATCCAGAGCTGGAGGCAAGTGGATGGCCTCCTCCGTCAAGAAGGAGGACATCAAGATGCTCTGGGAGGCCGGGTACTTGGCCAAGGACATCGCTCATCGACTTCCACCCAAGGGACAGATTGTCCACACCCCGGAGCCCCAGGAAAGGGTGGTGTTTCTCACCCACTTCATCCGCGGGCTGGGATTCCCCCTCCACCCATTCGTCCGCGGACTAATGTTTTACTATGGGCCAGACTTCCATGACTTGGCCCCCTACTCCATCCTCAACATATTGTCATTTATTGTTGTGTGCGAGGCCTTCCTCCGCATCCCACCTCACTTCGGCCTATGGCTGAAGACCTTCAATGTGAAGCCAAAGGTGGTGAGCGGCTAACAAGAGGATTGTGGAGGCACCATGGTGGGCAAGATTCCAAATGTCACCTGGCCCGAAGGCTCCTTTTTGGAGACCGTAAAGGGGTGGCAATAGGGGTGGTTCTACATCACCAAGCCATGCAGCACTTACTGGGCGGCGGCCCCCGAATTCCGATCTGGAGTTGCAATGCGGCTCACCTCCTTGCAAGAGAAGGCCTGGCCTGGGGCTCTTTGGACGAGCTGACGGGGCTCCATACGTGTGTCCAGAATATGATAAGCATGAGAATCACGATTATCAACATGGTCCAGGTTATGATGTTCCGTCGGATCCTTCCGCGCCAGCGCCGCACTTGCAATTTGTGGGAGTCCGACCCGGCGAAGCACCAGACGCTGCTAGAGCTCTTCGGTAAGATGCACGAAGACATCTGGAAGGTGCTCTTCAAGTCCGGCGAGGTACCACCGCCCAGGATCGAGGATCGTGGGCTTAGCTCAAAACGTCGGCCTAATCCGGTAAGTTCTTTCATGTTTTCATGGTATATCCTTGACTGGCATATCTGAGGGAGGAATCTAAGCCTCCCTACCAATTTTCCGGGCCTGGGTAGAGATAGCGGAGCAGATTAATTGTCCGGCTCCGCTGCCCGAAGATCCAGAAACGCCTCTTCTAACGAAGATGTTGTTTCCGGCGCCTTATGAGGTGTCGGTGAAGAAGGCCAAAAAGAAGGCCACGGGGACCAGAAGTGGTCTTCGTCGCAATGGAACTTCGGACATGACATCCGAAGATGCCGAGATGCACTCCTCCACCAAAGACGACGAGGAAGAGGAGGAGGAGGAAGAAATCCATCCCCCCCTGCTGGGGGAGAAAGAAGAGGAAGGCCTCCACACATGTGGAGGCCAAGGCGTCCAAGAAGGGGAAAACTTCCCTTCCAGACAACTCCGCAGCAGCCGCCAACAGCGGTGGGGAGTGGGAGTCTAGGGTCAAGCCCCTAGACAACTCGTAAGTGTCCGGACACAGCAATACACCTGACATTTTACTTTATTGTTTTTGATGTGCTGGATTGTGCACTTGCAGCCCGGCCCAGTCCAACATCATGTTGTCCTCCTCTTCGGAGGGGTCACTAGACCCGTCGGCGATGAACAACCCGTCCCTTTCAACGGCCTCTATCGGTGTCAAAACCGGCGGATCTCGGGTAGGGGTTCCCGAACTGTGCGTCTAAGGCTAATGGTAACAGGAGGCAGGGGACACGATGTTTTACCCAGGATCGGGCCCTCTCGATGGAGGTAATACCCTACTTCCTGCTTGATTGATTTTGATGATATGAGTATTACAAGAGTTGATCTACCACGAGATCGTAGAGGCTAAACCCTAAAAGCTAGCCTATGATTATGATTGTTCTTGTCCTACGGACTAAACCCTCTAATTTATATAGACACCGGAGGGGGCTAGGGTTACACAGAGTCGGTTACAGAGAAGGAAATCTACACATCCAAATATCCAAGCTTGCCTTCCACGCAAAGGAGAGTCCCATCCGGACATGGGACGAAGTCTTCAATCTTGTATCTTCATAGTCCAACAGTCCGGCCAAAGTATATAGTCCGGCTGACCGAGGACCCCTTAATCTAGGACTCCCTCAGTATCCCCTGAACCAGGCTTCAATGACGATGAGTCCGGCGTGCATATTGTCTTCGGCATTGCAAGGAGGGTTCCTTCTCCGGATCCTCCATAGAAGATTTAGAACACAAGGATCATGTCCGGCTCTGCGAAACAAATTCCACATTCCACCATAGAGAGTATAATATTCCACAAATCTAATATGCTGACAGCTTTTTATAGCATGACATCATGCCACGGTTCAGTCATTATTCAAATCGTTTCTTCACAACCAGCCATTGCACGTAATGCGAGGCGGTTTCCTTGTCACATCTTATCGAAGCAGAGATCGTGTCCCCTTATAACGGGATTCTCATCAATACGGGCATGGGTAATTCAACCACACCATCATTCGTGGCGCTTGGGAAATAAGCGATCTTAACGGGCTAGTGAGGAGGCGCACAGTTTCTACCGCCTTTATAAAGAGATAGGAATTCTCATCTTTCACCCACGCCCCCTTCCTTCTCCGCTCATCCATTCTAGCACACTCGAGCTCCAGCGCCCCAAATCTCACCATCTCCGCACAGCCAAACATGTCCGGAGCGGGTGGCTAGTGGGTGGCCTCCTCCGTCAAGGAGGAGGACATTACGAAGCTCCGGGCGGGCGGATATTTGGCCGCATATATTGCGCACCGGCTCCCGGACGCAAGACAGATCATTCCGACTCCAGGAACCCATGAGAGGGTCGTGTTCCTCGCCCACTTCATTCGCGGACTATGATTCCCCATCCACCCATTTGTCCGCGGGCTCTTGTTCTTTTACGAGATGGATTTTCATGATCGAGCCCCTAACTTCATCCTCAAGATCTCGGCGTTTATCGTCGTATGCGAGGCCTATCTCCGCATCAGGCCCCACCTCGGTCTGTGGCTAAAGATCTTCAACGTGAAGCCGAAGATAGTGGTCGGCCAGCAGGTGGAGTGTGGCGGCGCCATGGTGGGAAAGATGCCTAACGTCACCTGGCTCGAAGGCTCCTTTGCGGAGACCGTGAAGGGGTGGCAATCGGGATGGTTCTACATCACCGAGCCGCGCGACGCCAAATGGGTGGCGACCCCCGAATTCCGATTTGGCATCCCTGTGTAGCTCACTTCCTGGAAGAGGAAAGGCCTAGCCTGGGGCGCATCCACGGAGCTGACTGGACTCCAGAATTGTGTCAAGAATATTATAACCAAGAATATCAATCTTGTCAACATGATCCAGGTCATGCTATTTCGCCGGATTCTCCCGTGTCAAAGACGGACATTCAACCTGTGAGAGTTCGATGCGTCCCAACACCAGACACTCAAAGAGCTCTTTGACACGACGCACAAAGACTTCTGGAAGGTTTTGTTCAAGCCCAGCGAAGTCCCTCCTCCCACCTCTGAGGACCGCGAACTCAGCGCCAGGTGCCAGGCCAATGCGGTAAGCATTCTACAAGATGTGCCTTTCCTCAGTGTATTTGTGGGAGAAACTTAGGCCACTGTGCTATTTTAACATGAATATGTGGTGATGGCGGAGCGGATCGACTGTTTGGCTCCATTGCCTGAGGACCCAACAAATGAACTCCTGACGGAGATGCTGGTTCCGGCACCCTATGAGGTGCCAGAGAAGAAGGCCAAGAAGAAAGTTGCGGGGACGAGAAGAATTTCCCGGCGCAACGTAGTGCCGGACTCATCGTCCGAAGACACCGGGGTGGTCTCGTCCAACAACAACGAGGAGGAGGAGGAAAACCCTCTCCCCCAAAACAAGGGGGAGAATAAGAGGAAGGCCACCCCTTCCAGGGAGGCCGAAGGGTCCAAGAAGGGATGGACCCTCCCTCCGGACCACTCCACAACCGCCGCCTATAGAGAGGAGGAGTGGCTACCCAGGGCCAAGCCCCTGGCGAAGTCGTAAGTATTCGTATGCCAGAATACTTCTGTCGACGTTCTGGGAACGAGGGTCCCCATACTTGCCTGCCTGCGGCCTGCGGTGTGGCTCAAGGGGCGGCCCAGCATGGCCCATATTCATCAGCATGAGCTCAAGACCCTCGCGAGGGGCCAAGTCTGATGGGACGGACGACAGGAGGCCTCCTCAGGCACGGCCTCGTCAGGCTGGCTCGCGAGGAGGCGGAGAGATCAAGGCAGGGTACCTCACGAGGTGCCCAAGACGCAAGCCATGACGACCAAGGGCGCCAAGCGGGCGCCAGCCCGGCAGTGTCCTTCCTTTCCTCTTTGGTGCAAAGGGAGCAAGCGCAGGCGAGAGCATCAAGCAAAGGCATCCATTTCGGTGCAACAAGACCAAGACCAGCAGAACGGCAGGATGGAGGTCATCTTGGAGGCCAAGCCAGCGTCACCACCAGAGCCTTTGGCAGGCGAGGACCAACTTTAGTCAGGATAAGTGTACTAGATGTTCCCCTTCAAAATGGCCAATTGTTGGCGCCTTTCCCGCTCAATATTTGGGAAGAGGCCCAGGGCCTTTGCCTATAAATAGGACTAGCCACCCACAAGGTAGAGGCATCCGGTCATCACCAGGAAACCAGTAGAGAGAGCGACTAAACTCCCCCCAGAGGTTCATCGCACCAGCCAAGAACAGACCCTCGCGAGGCTGTTCTTTCTTCTATTGTTCATCATCAGCCCAAGAGGCAATCCACCACACCACACACTGGAGTAGGGTATTACACCACAATGGTGGCCTGAACCAGTATAAACTCTGTGTCTCTTGTGTTGTTCCTTTGATTGCTTAGATCATAGCCAAGCGGTGAGGTGCAGGTAGGTAGAGGGCGAAATCTCCACGCGCACACCAGTGTTCGAATCTAGAGGGTCTGCCGGAACCCGAAATCCGACATTTGGCGCACCAGGTAGGGGGTGCACCGGAATTTGTTTTCCCCCGCCCTGTTCTTCACCAACCATTGCGTCCATGTCAGACGCTCGTCGGGCCCGCGCCGAGCGCCGAGCCGCTCTCGCTTCCCGCATCACCCAGACGGCCCCTGTCGGCGGCCATCCCCGCCGTTCCCCGTCGCCTGCCGTCAACACCGCCACCGGCCCGGCGGGGAACGAGCAGCAAGCATCGTCCCAGCATCCATCCATGAGGTGAGACGGCCGCACTGCCACTCCCTCGCTCGCCCCGGCTGGTTCTTCGTCCCGCGCGCCCCGCGCGGCCATGGAGACTCGAGATGCGCTCATCGCGGCAAACGAGCTCCTGCGCTACCGCCCAGTCGACGACGTCTACAAAGAGTGGCTCGACCGCATCGCCGAGCTCGTCCGCGCCACAGGGGGCTCCCCGCGCCATCCTTCTTGCTGCACCGCGCCCCGCCCTACGCGGGCAATGAAGCTCTGGGGGCACCTCAGCCGCCTCCCCCTCAAGAAGGCGCCCTGGCCCCAAGGCATGTGGACCCTGGACGGAACCCACCCCGTCTGGCGCTAGCGCAGCAAGAGTGGAGCTGCCAAGAGGTTCCTCGCCCCCAGGAAGCTGCCCGAGTGCTCCCTGCTCCGGTCCGTCGCGACCACGCTCCTGTTCCAGCATGCCAAGACACCATGCTGCTCCCAGCTGCAGTGCATGGGGGCCCGCAAGACCAAGCTCCTCGTCACTAGAGGCCTCCCGTGGCCACAGCAGGCTGCCGCGCCTTCACCATCGAAGTGCGCAGCGTCGCGTGGCCCTGCAAGTTCAAGCCAGACCTGCCTCGTCGGTATGACGGCACGGCCGACCCTGCGGAGTTCCTCCAGCTCTACGAGCTGGGCATCGAAGCCGCCAACGGGGATGAGAAGGTCATGGCGAACTGGTTTCCCATGGCGCTCAAGGACGGGGCCCGCACCTGGCTCCTGAACCTAGCTCCAGGCACGATCTCCTCCTGGGACGAGATGCGCACCCGTTTCATCGCCAACTTCCAAGGTACTCGCGACCGGCCACCTGCCGAGAGCGACATGCGCTGCATCAAGCAGCAACCAGAGGAGATCTTGCAGAAGTAGATCCAGCGCTTCAACATTGCATGTCTCAAGATTCCCAAGGTGACCGAGGAGGCTATTATCTCAGCCTTCTCCGACGGCGTGCTTGACGTCAAGATGAAGGAGGAGCTGGCGATGCATGAAGATCTGTGCACTTCCTTGGAGCTGTTCAACCTGGCAAGCAAGTGCGCCAGGGCTGAGGAAGGGCGCCTTTCCCTCCTCGAGCTGCCAGCCGCGGACCCAGAAGAGAAGAAATCCAAGGCCAAGGACGTGAAGCGCAAGGGGGCTGCCGTGCTCGCGGCAGAACCAGATACCAAGCGGGGCAGGGATCAGCCCTAGTCTTTCAAGGGCAGCCGGTACTGTGTGTACCACGACCTCCACACCCACAACGCCAAGGAATGCCAAGAGCTCCGAGCCGTGCGAGAAGGAAGGGTCGGCCGACGCCCCGACCGCAACGATCGTGGCTATGGCCGAGGAGGAGGAAGGAACGCAGGACGCTGGGAAGACCGCGGCCCTCGCCAAGGGTGGCGCGACCGACCTCACGAGGAACGCTGGCAGGATCAGCCTCGCGAGGGAAACTGGAGGGATCAGCCTCGCGAGGATCGTCCGCAAGGAAACGCAGGCCTCCCTCCACTACCGCCGCAGCCAAGGAGAAACGAGGACCATCATCATGACGAGGGGGCTGGGGGCTTCTAGGAGCCGCACGTGATCGCCTCCATCCTGGGCGGAGCTCAAGCCCCAGCCTCTCAACGCATCTTCAAGCAGTTTGCCCGCGAAGTGAATGCAGTTCTCCCCAAGCATGAAGCCACGCACCCCCTCAGGTGGTCGGCGTGCGCCATCACGTTCAGCTCAGCGGATCAGCTCAAGTGCGCTGCCACAGCCGGAGTCCTCCGGATGCTTTGCTCCTCAGTCATCAGCAACGTGCAAGTCACCAGGACCCTCATTGATGGCGGGGCAGGGCTCAACATCCTATCCGTAGCGACATTCAACAATCTCCAAGTGCCTTACGATCAGCTTCAGCCAACCAAGACTTTCTCCGGAGTCACCGACGGCTCCACAGTTCCAATCGGGCAGGTCCGTCTCCCTGTCACCTTTGGGGCACGCAACAACTACCGCACAAAGCTCATCGACTTTGACGTCGCCCACATTCGCCTGCCGTGCAATGCCATCCTCGGGTATCCAGCTCTCGCCAAGTTCATGGCCGTGACTCATCATGGCTACAACGTCCTCAAGATGCCAGTAAGTGGCGGAGTCATCACGGTGCCCTGTGAAGAAAGAGACGCAGTGTGCTCCCTGGAGCGAGCTTTTCAGGCCGCATCACTTGAAGACCCAGATCGCAGGAGCAGGAGCCTCCCTGAGACAGCCCCCAAGAAGAAGAGGACATCGCCAGGCCCGACCCCTCAGGAGGCAGGCCCCTCAGGGTCCATATGATGCTCAACTCAAAATCCAATCCCTTCGAGTGAAGCCATTGGAAATCTCATACAGTTCAGTCCATTTCTTAAGTGACAGAGACGAAGTTCTTCTGGTCGCTGAGGAATTTGTTCTGACTGAGGAGTTAGGAATTCGCAAGTGAGGAACATGATAGCCCTGAGGAATTTGAGAGTCAAAATTCCGACCGTTGCTATGCTCCGCGCCAACTGTCCCAAAATATCTTATCCACCTAATGGTCATATCATCGAAGGGCATTTATGTCTTATTATGTCGGGTTGCTCCCTAGGCTATAAATAGCCGCCCCTACAACCACTAGTTGGTTGGCTGCTCCGAGAGAAATTGACACTTGTCATATGATAGCAACCCATCCTCCGAGGACTTTGAGCGAAAATCATCGAGTGAGGAAAAACCCCAACCCAAACACCTACAAACCCAAAGTGATTGAGCATCACTAAAGAGATTGATCCTACATGGATCTGATGCTTGTTACCTTTGAAGATTGTGCTTCTTCTTGACGGTTAGGCATCACAGAGCATCCAAGAGGAATTTTGGATCGCCGAGTGATCAAAGTCTGTGAAGGTTTGGAAGTCGCCTGAAGACTTACCAAGAGTGATTGAACGAGGTCTGTATGACCGTAGTTCAAGGAGAATACGGTGAGGACTTGGTGTCCTGAGCTGCATGCTCAACGACTGGGTGTCCGGGACTATGTGTCCTCGAGTTTAAATACTCAGACGCTCCAACCAGACGTACAACTGAGACAGCAGTTGGAACTGGTCTACCAAATCATTGTCTTCACCAACCTTACTGGTTCTATTTCCTCTATTCTTTCATTTCTTCATTAATGTGTTGAGTGATTGTTCATATCTGTGTTTGAAGACTTTGACTGAAGAATTTCTCAATTTCCTCAGTTCAATTTCTTCAGTCTGTTTGTCTTCATCTTGTGTTATCCTGTGTTTACGCTTTCTGTACTCTATGTTTGTCTTCATTTCATCATGATGACCATGTGTGTATTCTGTCATGCTTACTTCTGAGTACTTATTCCGCTGCAAGTAGTTCTTCGCTAAGGAATTTCCTCACCGGCAAATTATTCAGTGAAGAATTCATAAAAATCGCCTATTCACCCCCTCTAGTCGATATAACGCACTTTCACCAACATTCTCAGTTAAGGCCCGTACGACTAGTGTCAAATCGGCGCGTCAACGGCCTGTACTAAACTTGTCATCATCGCGGCCCATGGTCACTTCTGGCCCGTTAACAGTCCGCTAAGTATTTGGGCCGAATTACAGCCCGGTGTATTTCCGGCTTGTTAAAGGTCTTGTTTCATTTGGGCCCATTTACAGGCCATTGAAACTTTCGGCCATAAATGACCGTGAAGGATTTGGGTCATATTCGGCCATGTGTGAAATTCGGCCTATTAGAGGCCCACTATAGATTTGGGCCACTTTTGGCTTGTTGTGATTTTCGACCTATTAACGTCGGACGAAATCGATGGGCCATATGTGGCCCAACGTCACACCGGGCCCATTAACGACCCATATAAAAATGACGATAATCTAGCCCGGCCAAACTTCTGGCCTATTAAAGGCCCATGTATTAGGTCGGCGCATTTACAGCCCGTCCGAATTTCGGCCTGTGAAAGATCCGCATCGTAAATGGACCACCATTTCGGCCTGCTAAGACCAGTGTGTTATTTGGCACAATCAGGGCCCAATCGCACTTTCAGCCTATTAAAGGCCCATGTTTTTTATGGGCTGGAGATATTTACACATGTAAACGGCCTATTGTTACCGAGGGCCCAAATTATGTTTAGGCCTGTTAAAGGCCCACTCTGGGCACAGGCGTACCAGAGAAGTATGAAAGCTTATGCTGATTTAGGCCTAGATATTTTTAGTGGGCTACACGCAAATTTCGGCCCATAATCGTTTTTAGCCCAATTGGAATGAGCCAGACGAATGTGGCATGTTGGTCTCCTACGAAGCTTTCGGCTGAATACATTACTAAGATAAACCTACACTATACAAAACTAGCATCGTAATTAATCCAGCCTTTGGCAGCATCATAAAAGTTGTATCACAACAAAATAAATTCCAACCATGCAACAAAAGGCTTGTTGACATAAAGTTTACAGTCCTTGCAGATAAAAGCACCATCATATGTATGGAAGCATAGATCATTTGACCCGAGTGCTATTTTTTCAGGTTGTAGAATCTGATGGAGCAGCATGATCTTCACCTTTTTTCCGCCATTACTCTTGAACAACGAAGCAGATGTCTGATAGTCTGGATTCAAAACCATTCATATCTTGACGACATTTGTTAACCACTATTCTTGTTTCTGAAACGACGTCCATTAGGGATGGGACTTGTGTCTAGAGCACATATATGTCACTCTTTCTAGCAGGAAGATTTTGTTCGGTAGGCGATTTGGACGAGGTTACCTTGACAACCAACCCAGAATTACGTAGGAAGGTGCTTTTTGCACTGTTAGTGGAGAGATACTGACGCACTGCAGCAAGAGGTGACATTGTTGTAAGTGCATCTAGTGCCACCCCTAGTTAGTTTTGGAGAATTGACGACAAAGTTGGTTGAGGGACTAATGTGTTTGTGTGAATTGCAGGATAACGCAGGTAGTGTCCCTCATTGATTCGGTTTACCTACCGGAGATGACCCCTAAAAACGTATGAAGACATTGAAGACAATGGTGGTATGAGAAGATATTCATATTGAAGACTATGACATGAGAAGACATTGTGTGAAGACTATGGAGCGCGAACACTGTGTGGTTTCGTCGTTTCCTTTTCTTCTTTGTTGAGTCATAGGAACCACCGTACTATTAAGTGGGGTCCAAGTGAACTAAGTCAGAGTGACTGAAGTGATGCTCAACCCAAATCCTATATCTTCGAGCGAAGACAATGAGAGCAAATTTTATCCAGAGTTGGATGAGTCAGCTTTGCTTGTAGCCCAAGTAAAGTTGCCGCGTGTGTTTGAAATCTGGCCGTTGGAACACGTGTCAGTTCCTTAGTGACCAAGCGTCATTTCGGACAAATCAGGTCGGGTTGCCTTGTGGCTATAAATAGCCCACCCCCTACACCATAAATTGGTGGCTGCTCAGAGTTAGTACACGGCTTTTGTCGTTTTGAGAGCAACCCACCTCGAAGCATTTGAGAGAGAGAAATCCTTGCGAGGACAAAGCCCAAATACCCAGAGCCAAAGAGTGTTAGGCATCACTGAAGTCTTTCTATCTGTGTGACCTGAAGACTTATTACACTTCAGGACTGTGCATCCTCCAGCCGGTTAGGCGTCGCGTTCTGAGCATCCAAGAGTCATTGTGGATTGCCGGGTGAACGAAGTCTGTGAAGGTTCGGAAGTCTACCTTGAAGACTTACCAGAGTGATTGGGCGAGGACTAAGTGTCCATAGCTCAAGGGGAATAAGGTGAAGACACTGTCTTCTGAGTTGAATCTCAGCCTCCCTAACCAGACGTACAGTTGTCACAGCAACTAGAACTGGTCCAATAAATCCTGTGTCTTCAACAAGTGACTGGTTCTATCTCTTCCCTCCTTTACTTTGAGTTTGTCTTCGTGAAGTCATTGCTTATCTGTCTTATCTGATTGACTTCATTGCTTGACTACTACTGTTGATTGGCTTCATACTATCTTCCATCCTGATCCTACTACCTAGCTGCTATTAGTCTTCGTACGTTAACGCTATTGCATACTTGACTATGGCTTGCTTGTTGTAGTTTATCTTCCGCTGCATATCAATTAGGTTATTTCTATTGTTTGTCTTCGAAACTTCCACGTTTTGAAGACTTTGATAAAAATCGCCTATTCACCCCCCCTCTAGTCGATAACTAGCACTTTCAATTGGTATCAGAGCAAGGTACTCCCTTGTTCTGTGTGATTCGGTTTAACCACCTAGAGTTTAGCTATGTCGACTGCACGGATAATCAAAGTCTCCGCTGCTTGCCCCGTGTTCGATGGAACAGAATATCCCTACTGGAAGAATAAGATGCGCATGCATCTTGAAGCCATTGATGTCGACCTCTGGTATGTCGTCAAGAATGGCGTTCCCAAAACTGGTGAAGGTGTCACCCCTACTGATGTCAAGAAGTTCATTCAACTGGACTCGACTGCAAAGAACATCATCTGTGGTCATCTGACCAAAGGACAGTATGGCCGTGTGAGTGTTCGGGAAACGTCAAAGCTAGTCTGGGACTGGCTGTCCAAGGTCAATGAAGGCGTCTCTACACAGAGAGACCAGAGGATCAGTGTTCTTCACAATCTCTTCAATCGCTTCAAGAGAAATGACAATGAAAATGTCCAGCTCACGTTTGATCACCTCACCGACATCACAAATGAGCTTCAGGCTCTCGGCGCCACTGAGATCACCAAGCATGAAATTGTCAAGACATTGCTGAGATCACTTGACACCTCCTTTGACACCCTTGCCCTCATGATACAAGAACGTCCTGAATTCAAGACACTCGATCTGTCTGATATACTTGAGAGGCTCAACACACATGAGTTCCAGCTTTCTGAGAAAAGAGATATATATGGCCCCAACTATGGCCGAACTCGTGCTTTGAAGGCAAAAGTTATTTCCTCATCTGAAGAAGAAGAATCTGACTACGGTTCTGACGATCCTGAAGACATTGGAAGGGAGCTTGCTATGCTTGTGAAGAAGTTCCAAAAATTCACCAAGAAGAAGGGCTTCAGAAAGTCTTCACGATCCAATTCAAGAAATGATGAAGCTTCCACTCAAGACAACAAGAAGAGAACATGTCACAAGTGTAAGAAGCCTGGGCACTACATCTCTGAGTGTCCTCAGTGGGACAAGAAGAAGAAGAAGAAGAAGAGCAAGGAATATGACTCTGATGACAAGAAGAAGAAGAAATCATCAAAGTCTTCTTCCAAGTCCACATCAAAATCCTCATCTCATTGGAAGAGCTCATCTGGCAAGGCTCGTGCTTTTGTTGGCAAGGAAATGGATTCAGAGGAGGAGTCTGCTCCTGAGGAGGCAGAGGTGGAATCTGAAGCTGAGTCCGACTCTGGCGTTGCAAGTTTGGCTCTGGCCACAACCTACATCGCAAAGTCCATCTTCAACTCTGAAGACAATGACTCCCACACCAACGCTGATGATGACAATGATGATCCTGCTCCCACCTACTGCTTCATGGCACGCGGTGCCAAGATAAAATCGCGCCACGGTTACTTTCAAACATCAAGTGAAGATGACTCTGATTGTGAATCTAAACCCAGCTACAAAACACTTCCTAAAATTGCTACTGAACAACAAAGAGCTATGGAACATACTCAAAAACTGTTAGACAAAAGCGATGACCTGTTGGACGCGGAAATGACATGTTCATAGTCCTTAGTTGAAGACATAAAAAATCTTCATGCTAAGTATCAAGAACTTGAAAGTCTTCATGAGACGCTCTCAACCACTTATGAAAAGCTCTCCTATGATTATCTTCAAAGGAAGCAAGAGCTTGAGAAATTGAAAGCGACTCATGAAGATCTTCAAAAAGAGAATGAGTCATTTCGCGCTCAACAGATCAGTCCCGCTCAGGATGAATTTGAACCACCATGCTTAAAATGCATTGAGCGTGATAACGCTGCCTCTGTTGCTGAATGTTCCACTGCTGCTACTGTTGCTCTGTCTTCAACTACTGATGTGGTAACTAACCCCTCTTCTGAGGATACCACTACTATTGCTGATGAAAACGCTAGGTTGAAGTCATTGCTTGAAACAGGGATGTATAAAAGTCTGAAAGGGCATCAGACACTTTGTGATGTCCTCAAAAAGCAGATTCTGAACCAAAACCCTAGGAAAGAGGGTGTTGGGTTCGAGAGGAAAATGAATGTTGATGGTTCCTACTGGAAGCCTGAGTAGTATCCCAAAACCACATGGGTTGCTGCAAAGGAACCTTCAGTGGATCCATCCACTTTATCTGGCTTTACCTGTGCTAATCCTATTATCATTGATGAATCCTTTGATGCAAACTATAAACTATTCAAAAATCAGAATGGTGAAGTGTTTGCCAGGTATATTGGTACTAACTAGAGGAATGGACCGCCAATGAAGAAGATCTGTGTTCCCAAAAGGTGTCTTGAGAATCTTCCTGTGAATGTTGTCATGACACCACCAGGGAAGAAGACAAACCCCAAATTAAAGGCGTCACATGGTCCAACGGCTTCATACAGAAATAGGACTCACCTGAGTCACCCTAACGCCAATGTTTTGTAGGGAAATCACACTCAAACTTATGAATATGAGCGTGTGTCTTCAAACGTTCACAATACTAAGAACTTTTCTGCTTATTCATATGAGTATCATTCATCACCTGCAAGGCTATTTGCTAGGGCTCGAAAGCCGAAATTCTTAGATGTTGCACTTAGAATCATTGCTTCTAAGCCACCCCTAAAAATGTGGGTGGTGAAACTTTTGCAGAATGTGGTCTCCAGCCAGCAATCAAAGGCGTCCGATAAAATTGCTAGGGACCTAAAACACAAAGGGACGCATGATAAAATGACTTACTATGTATTCCACATATGAATCGCTTACCTGTCATACTGTGTGCTAACTTTCATCTATGCTGTGATAATCCAAATGTGCATCAAATGCTTATGCTTCACAACATACCTTGTGAAGCCTATCCTCCTAACTGCACTGTAGGGCATGTCACCAAAAGCTTCAAAATGGATTATTGATAGCGGAATCACTAATCATATGACTGGTGATCGAAGTCTTCTCATGGACTCAACCTTACGTCCATCCGACAAGAGTCAAATCACATTTGCTGACACTGGTAAAGGAAAGGTATTGGGTCTAGGTAGAGTTGCAATCTCAAAGGATCAACACATGGATAAAGTGATGCTTGTTGAATCCCTTGGATTCAACTTAATGTCTGTCTCAATGCTTTGTGACTTAAACATGATTGTGATATTTGGAAAATATTGTTGCCTTGTACTAATGGAATCTGACAAGTCTCTAGTCTTTGAAGGGTATAGGAAAGGTGATCTATACATGGTAGATTCCTCAGCAGGTCCACAGCTTGCCATATGTCTTCTTGCAAAAGCTTCAGAATGCTGGCTCTGGCATCGAAGGCTGGGGCACACTGGCATGAGGAACTTGCACACTCTCGTCAAGAAGAAGCATGTCATAGGCATCTAAGGTGTCAAGTTCAAGAAAGATCATTTGTGTGGTGCTTGCGAAGCTGGGAAGATGACAAGGGCCAAGCACCCCTCGAAGACAATCATGTCAACATCTCAACCCTTCGAGCTGCTACACATGGACTTATTTGGACCTACTCACTACTCCACCCTCACAACAACGGCGTGTCTCTATGGCTTCGTCATTGTTGATGACTACTCAAGATATACATGGGTGCACATAATTCTCTACAAGACTGAAGTACAAGATGTCTTCAGACGATTCGCAAATCGAGCAATGAACAATTATGGCGTCAAGATCAAGCATATCAGAAGTGATAACGGCACTGAATTCAAGAACACCGGCCTTGATCTTTATCTGGATACAATGGGAATCACTCATGAATTTTCTGCTCCTTACACACCTCAGCAAAATGGCATTGTTGAGTGCAAGAATAGAACCCTCATTGAGATGGCTCGAACAATGCTCGACGAGTACAAGACACCCAGGAAGTTCTGGCTTGAAGCCATTGATACAGCTTATCACATCATCAACCGTGTCTACATCCATAAGCTTCTGGGCAAAACATCCTATGAGCTCCTTACTGGCAAGAAGCTAAATGTCAGTTACTTCAGAGACTTTGGTGCTAGGTGCTGGATCAAGGATCCCCATCACAAGTCAAAATTTGAACCCAAAGCTCACAAAGACTTCATGCTTGGCTATGGAAAGGATTCGCACTCCTACAGAGTATTCAACCCCTTCCACTACAAAATCGTTGAAATAGTGGATGAGCGATTTGATGAAACCAATGGTTCACAACGAGAGCTCCTGCCAAGCACACTAGATGAAGCTCCTTCTAGTGAATCTATCAGGCTGATGGGAACTGGTGAAATCATGCCTTCTGAAGCACGGCCTGAAGAGGAACTTATCATCTCTGCACCAAATCAACATGAAGACAATGCTCAGACCGAAGACAATCCTCCCAATGATGACAATGATCAGCAAGAGCAAAGTCTTCGTCATGTTCATCCTCGAGTTGCAAATGAAGTGCAAATCGAGAAGATAATTGAAAGTATCAATGCGCCTAGTCCTCTTACTCGATCAAGAGCAACACAGTTAGCAAATTTCTATGGGCATTTTTCATTTGTATCAATATCTGAACCCAAGAAAGTTGCTGAAGCCTTTATGGAACCTGAATGGATTCAAGCCATGCAAGAAGAACTTCAACAGTTCAAGCTGAATAATGTTTGGGAACTGGTCAAGCGCCCTGACCCTCGCAAGCATAACATAATTGGCACAAAATGGATATATCGGAACAAACAAGATGGGCATGGTCAAGTCGTCAGAAACAAAGCACGTCTTGTGGCTCAAGGATATACTCAAGTTGAAGGAATTGACTTCGATGAAACATTTGCTCCTGTTGCTAGGCTTGAAGCTATTCGCATACTGCTAGCCTATGCAAATCCCCACAACATCTTGCTATATCAAATGGATGTGAAGAGTGCATTTCTCAATGGCAAGATTGAAGAAGGAGTATATGTCGCTCAACCACTTGGCTTTGAAGATCCAAAACATCCTGATATGGTGTACAAGCTAAACAAAGCACTGTGTGGCCTCAAACAAGCTCCTTGCACATGGTATGATACAATCAAAGACTTCCTGAAGAGCAAAGGCTTCAAACCAGGATCCCTCGATCCCACACTCTTCACGAAGACATATGATGGTGAACTGTTTGTGTGCCAAATATATGTGGATGACATAATCTTCAGCTGCACCAACCAGAAGTATAGTGATGAGTTTGGATACATGATGCAAGAGCAATATCAGATGTCCATGATGGGAGAACTAAAGTTCTTCCTTAGTCTTCAAATTCGTCAGCAAAGCAATGGAATCTTCATATCTGAAGAAAAGTACCTCAAAGATTGTCTGAAGAGGCTTGGAATGGAAGACTACAAAGGTTATACGACGCCAATGCCAGCCAAACACCACCTTGGTCCCGACGACAATGGTAAAGAGTTCGATCAAAAGGTATACCGCTCCATGATTGGTTCTTTACTTTATCTATGTGCATCTAGGCCAGATATTATGCTTAGTGTTTGCATGTGTGCTCGATTCCAAGCGGCACCAAAGGAATCGCATCACTCAGCTGTGAAGCGAATTCTTCGATATTTGGCTTACACCCCAACACTCGGATTACGGTATCCAAAGGGCTCAAGGTTTGACCTAGTTGGATTCTCGGATGCTGATTATGCTGGTGACAAGGTGGATCGCAAGTCAACATCAGGAACATGTCACTTTCTGGGACGATCACTTGTCTGTTGGTCTTGAAAGAAGCAGAACTGTGTATCAGTCTCAACTGCTGAATCTGAATACATTGCTGTTGGATCCTGTTGTGCTCAGCTTCTATGGATGAAGCAAACTCTCAAGGACTATGGCATCAACCTGAAACAAGTACCTCTCTTCTGCGACAACGAAAGTGCCATCAAGATAGCCAACAATCTAGTTCAGCACTCGAAGACAAAGCACATTGAAATTCGTCATCATTTTCTCAGAGATCATGTCATGAAGAAAGATATTGACATCATTCACGTCAACACAGAAGAACAACTGGTAGATATCTTTACAAAGCCCTTGGATGAGAAAAGGTTTTGCATGTTACGGTGTGAGCTAAATATCTTGGAATCCTCTAATGTCATGTGATCAGGCACACATCCTAACACTTATGCATGTTGATGACTTAGATGTGCAACACACGAAGTAAGGTATATCTTCAATCAATGAAGACTTACACTCTAAGTGTGAATACATTAACATGGAATTTGACTTCGGAGCGCCACGATAATTGTGCGCCGTGTTTGGGTCTAATACTTCCTATACGGTGGGTAACGCCACCACCAAATTCTGTTTGAAGTGTTTCACTCATGGCATTACTTTTGCAAAGACTTCGCATTTGGTTTGTCTTCGGTTTCAATTTATCTTCATGATTTTCTGCGCTATGATGATTTGATTGCATATATATATATATATATACTAGCGTTCTGTCCTCTACAGCATTCACTTATTGCTATGTCTTCAAGTTGAATCTTTTGAACTAAGTGAATGTGATCGGACCCTAACCTCTCTATGCTTTCTATCTCAAACTCTATCTGTCCAAATCATATGCATTCTATTGAAACTGTCGAATGTCTTCTCTGCGTCCTAGTCAGCAGAAGACACAGAGACAAACATCAAGTCCTATTTAAATGATTCATCTTTATTTTCGATATTCGGAGAAGCCGGAACAACCATCCGACAAACTTGGCGGGCGTGGGAACGTGGGAAAACTCTAAGTATGTTGCATGCTTGCCACATGTCCCACGTATGTGAACAGACAGGGGCACCTGCGTAATTGTGCTGTGCCGCACACCTACTTATAAATACGTGTCCCCTGCGGTCAAGAAAACCTTCTTCGACCTCTCCACCTCATCAGAACCCTAGAACCACCGCTAGCTCTCGACGACGCCGGCGACGAAGCGCTTAGCTGCCGCGACTTCTCCGACGCCGTCCTCACGCCGGCCGCGGACATCGTCCTCTCCACCGTCGCCGTAGGTGTCCTCCGTCGCCAAGTTAGGGCACGGTGGGCTGAACTACTCGGTCTCCTATTCATCCCTTCTAGCAGTTCTTCATGCGGTAATTATAACTCTATTTTTACCACCTTTTTGATCTTCATAGATTCATCCTATTTACCGAAAGTGGTTTCTACCTACTCAATGTTAGATCTATTCTGTCTGCAACTCATTATGCCTAGTCTATTCACTTAGATTTCCTATCTAGTTTGATTCCTCACTTGTACTTATTCACGGATTGGTACAAATCTGGAACCAACTCACCTCATATAAGTGAATATCTTCGCATCATGAGGTCAATGTCTTCAAACTGATTTATGTTCCAAATCTTCTGAGAATGCATATGACCTCTTCCCCTTCCCTCGCATCTCTAATGCTGTCACACGTACATGTCCATGGGAGAATCCCTATGTTCTCATAGTCTGCATTCGTTTGCAGAATTCTTACAGCAACACATTGATTCTCCTGAAGCCAGTTCCTGTCTGACCAGCAAGCGAAAGCCTTTGAAGCCTTTGAACATATTGAAACCGTTCAGTTTGAAGTTCATGGCTACGGAGAAATCTGTCAGGAAGGGTGGCAGACAGCGTCGTGGGGGAACTTCAAAGGATCTGCCTGATGATCTGGCAGAAATGTATAAAATAGATCCTGAAGAAGATTACAATCAGCGCAATACTCGAATCCAATGGGTTCGACGCTATTGGGCTGAACAGTGGTACAAATACAAGTTCGTCACCCAGGAGTACGCAGAGAAAAATGCTATCAAGAGACCTTGGGGTGATATTCTCCATCGAGGCCTTCCCCCCAAGAACAAAGTTGAAGCCATTGCGCAAGAATTCTATCCTTGCATGGTCCGTGGACCACAGCCTGAAGAAGCCGACCCATCGTCATTGCTCTGGTGTCGTGACGACAATCTCTTCAAGCGCAACTTCTAGTTTGCTAAGGCTTCAGCAATGGAAAACAAGAAGTCACGGGGATTAGACTTCAATCCTAGTCCCTCTACTCCCCGTGATGATGGCACACGTGAAGCTGAAGAAAACAGAATTGGCCCCTTTGCAAACCTTGATGGTCTCATCTCCTACATCAAGGTACAAGGTGCCAAAGTGGATCATTCTGACAATGAGGATGATTCTGATGAAGCCCCAGCTCCTCCTCCAAGGCCGCAGAAGCCAAAGAAAATTAAGGCTTCATCATTAGCTGCACCTCGAAAAGCTTCTCATGTGAAGCCACTGGCCACTGCACCTCCTCAAGCCAGTGTGTAGTCTGAAGATCAATCCCGCATCTCCAAGAAGATGGAGAAGAAAAAGCAACTTGTCAGGCATACTGATCAAGCCTTGACTCCTGCCACCATTTTGCATGAAGAGCCCATTGATCTGTCCAGTGATGAAGATCTTGCTGATGATGCCCTTGAGCAACTGATAAAGAGCAAGGAAGAAGTAGAAATCTTCAACAACTTGCCTCTCTTTGACGTGGCGATCATCCATAACTTCATTGATGAGTGGTTCGACACCCCGAATCTAAGCTTTGAAGATTTGCAGCTTCCCATTGGCCTCAGCGTCTCTTTCAGTGGCACCATTGCTTCTGAGCTAGCTCTTGCTCAGCGCATCGTTGAGCTGAAGAACAAAATTGATTATGAGAAGGCTCAATTCAAGAAGCATGTGGCGAAGCTCAGTGTTCAACATGTGGCCAAGGTCATGCTGCATGAGCTTAAAGAAGCTTTTCTGAAGAAGTGCCAAGAAGCTCAAGGCTCTTGTGAGCGCATGAAGAGTTTGGCTGATAAGTGTGTGCTTGCCTACAATGAGGCTGAGAAGCGTAAGTCACTTGGCCGTCCTAGCATTGACCCTAGGATGGCTGCAAAGAAAAAGAAGAAGCTTCCTGCTGACCAGCCTGCACCTTCAAGCCAAGAAGCCCCTCGCATTATCTTCCCGAGCAGCATGACTGGCTCGAAGCCATAGGTCACCACAACCGCTTCAGAACAGAAGAAGACGAGGGCTGCTGAGGCTGAAGCCAGAAAGAGGAAGAATACTGAAGCCTCTGATGCCACTCCCTCCAAGAAGAAGCGCAAGACCAAGAAGAGTCGGGCTGCTCCCACAGAGCCCCTTGTTGTTGAACCCATCTCAGTGGTTCGTCCTTCATCTGCATCCCAAGAACTTTGCATGACTATTCATGAGCCTGCTTCCACAGAGGCTCCTGAAGCTGAAGATATACCAGCAGCTGAACCCACCGCTGCTGAAGACATTGGTCATCATGACAATGTTGAAGATGATGAAGTTCTTCCTCAGATCAAATATAATGTGGTATCATCGCCTGTTCGTACGAACAGCGAAAACATCAGCATTGGTCGTCCTCTGACGCCAATTTCTCGGGATGCATCGTGGGCTGGTCACCCACAGCAACAAGACTCCCCCAGTACTCCCCAACAAAAACAAACCACACCATCCGTCCAAGAAGAGGATGAGGACCTGCCCACTCCATCCCCAAAGGCGTTGCCTGTACTACAAAGGCTTCGCAAAGGACCAAGGCCTCAAGTCCCTCTTCCAAGCATTCCAGAAGGAGAATTGCACCGTCAACCTGTTGCACGTCAAGTGTTCTCTGAAGCCACTCCAACTGTGAATGTCTCTATGTCTGAAGCACAAGCTGCTGAAGACAATCCGGCTGCATCAGCCGATGAGGAACGTCAAGAAGAACATGTCCAAACTCCCCCCATGCCTGAAGAAACAGTTCATGAAGTGAACGTGTCTGTGCCTGACCCTCCAGCTCCTGAAGTGGAGGTTGAAAATCCTGAAGCTGCCACAACCAACGCAAGTGAAGCCAATGACATTGTCATGGCTGAAGCTAATGTGGAGCTTGAACCAAATAGTGTGCCTGAAGCTAATGAGGCAACTGCTCCTGAAGCACCTGTTGTGCGCCCTGAAGCCTCAGTTCCTGCCACTGCTCCTGTTCCGCCACCACGGCCCTATACAATCGAGCAAGCATACAACCATGGCGAGCTAATCACAGTAAGATGGCCCATTCTGGTCCCTCCGCCTAATGTCTCTGGTCCTCAATTTGACTATCACATTGAGCATAGGCCTCAGGTCCAGAAGCCCAAGCCCAGACTGCCAAGGTTTCCAGGTACTGCAAACTCACCAGGGTCTTTCAATGCGAATGGCTTCAAGAGCCACAACACATTCTTTGACAGCTCGAAGAACCCCTACACGAAGCCAAGAATATCATCAGATCGGTTCTGGAGTCATCAGCAGCGAAGCTAATACTCCTGTGTTTTGTATGATCAAGGGCGCATTTTCCCTCATATGCGCCTCGACGCTGAAGCCATTGCTGGACTACCCTGCTTAGAAGAAGCACTAGACTGCTTTCGTGATGCTGGGCTACTCAGTTTTGTCACAGATAAAGAACACTAGAATGAAGAGGTATTGCTTCAATTCTATGCTACTCTGCACATTCGCGGCTACAACAGAGATATCAAGACATGGATTCTAGAGTGGATGACATGAAATGTTCATCATGAAGCCAAAGCTCTCGACATCATTGAGCTTACAGGCCTATCCACTCCCGGAGAACTCTATGAACCTGGTTGCCAAAATCACCGCAATGCTTTGGAAATCATCTTCCATAAGCCTGAACCCAATATGAGTCAGATGTTGAGCATGATGAAGCCTTTGCCACGTGATGCTGAATATCCAACAGAGTTCTTTGTTGAAGACCTTGAGTATCTGCCACGCACCATATATCACATCATCAGGCAAACTCTATGGCCTATCAAAGGACATTCATCAGCGGCAAAGCTTGAAGGAGCTATGAAGACTTTGGTCTTCTACATCCTCAATGGCATCAGCTTCAATGCGCAAGACTTCTTCATCAGGAAACTGGCTACATCTGGATCTGATCTGTTTGGTCTGAAGTTTTATGCTCCATGGGTCATGCGCCTCATCAAGCGTCACTCATCTATCAACTATCAACCTTCTACTCGCAATCATGTGATTTTTCTACCAGAGGTTGATATGTCAGTTGAAGCTATATACCCTGAACCTGCCAAGAAGCCTCTTTGTCTTCAGAATGCCGAGCACCAAAGCTTCACTCAACCCATTAAAGGTGTTCAAGCAGCAACACGAATCTATCCATTGGCTGGAAATACTCGTCTGCCTCATCGAGCACCTACTGAAGCCACTGAAAGCACCATTGCCCAAAGGCCTCGGAAGCGTTCTCGCGTTCTCAATCACCAAGAACTTCTTGTGGCCCTTCATCAGAAACAGGATAAACATCACATTTGGCTCAAAAAACAGATGCAAAGCCTCTTGGTGGATGTCAATCGCATTCGTAACCTTGCCACCAAGAATGAGTTTGTTGCTCATGAAACTTGCCGGCGATCATGGAAGAGCCTGACCCTGCTTAGTGGTGAAGCAGATCTTCAAGATGATGGCTTCAATGAACGATTCTAGTTTGACTCCACTCCTCCACGGACTGTTGTCCTACGTCGTACTCCATCTCTTGAAGACTCTGAATATTCTTCCTCCGCAGCAACTGTCAATGCCAGAGTGATCGATGACAAAGATGATGCTACTTCACCACCTCCTACTTCTGCATGCATCAACACTGCACCAAGTTCATATGCACCGCCAAACGACAACGACAACCCTGCTGCTTCAACTACTCCTCATGAGGACGAGAAGATGCTCTATGTCTTCAAACCTTTTTGGTCATTACTGACAAAAGGGGGAGAAGCGTATGAGTTTGATAATCTTCAAGCGGGTTCATATGGGCGGTTGCATTATATTTTTGCCTCGTGCTTACAACTCTTGCTTTTTAAAACATTTGGTTCTTTGAGTTGTAACACCTAAACTTGATGGTCGTCTGCTACTTATTTGCTTTACTGTGATGCGATGATAAATTCAGCATGTGCGATGATAACTTCCGCACTTAGATCATCCTGCAGACGTCCATTTTTCATTATGCATGTCATCCTATGTGCTATATCATTTCATGCATGATGAATTATCTCCATAAGTTGAAGTGGATCTTCACAAGTACAACCTGCCATGTGCATTTGCATTCCAAAAGAAAAATTACTTATAGGCACATCTTTAGGGGGAGCCCTTGCTACTTACGAAGACAATTTCCTATCCTTTACAATTTCACATACTTTATCCCCGTTGAAAACTTCAACCAGTTTGTCATCAATCACCAAAAAGGGGGAGATTGTAAGTGCATCTAGTGCCACCCCTAGTTGGTTTTGGAGAATTGACGACAAAGTTGGTTGAGGGACTAATGCGTTTGTGAGAATTGCAGGATAACGCAGGTAGTGTCCATCATTGATTCGGTTTACCTACCGGAGATGACCCCTAAAAATGTATGAAGACATTGAAGACAATGGTGGTATGAGAAGATATTCATATTGAAGACTATGACATGAGAAGATATTGCGTGAAGACTATGGAGCGCGAAGACTATGTGGTTTCGTTGTTTCCTTTTCTTCTTTGTTGAGTCATAGGAACCACCGTACTGTTAAGTGGGGTCCAAGTGAACTAAGTCAGAGTGACTGAAGTGATGCTCAACCCAAATCCTATGTCTTCGAGCGAAGACAATGAGAGCAAATCTTATCCAGAGTTGGATGAGTCAGCTTTGCTTGTAGCCCAAGTAAAGTTGCCGCGTGTGTTTGAAATCTGGCCGTTGGAACACGTGTCAGTTCCTTAGTGACCAAGCGTCATTTCGGACAAATCAGGTCGGGTTGCCTTGTGGCTATAAATAGCCCACCCCCTACACCCTAAATTGGTGGCTGCTCAGAGTTAGTATACGGCTTTTGTCATTTTGAGAGCAACCCACCTCGAAGCATTTGAGAGGGAGAAATCCTTGCGATCACAAAGCCCAAACACCCAGAGCCAAAGAGTGTTAGGCATCACTGAAGTCTTTCTGTCTGTGTGACCTGAAGACTTATTACACTTGAGGACTGTGCATCCTCCAGCCGGTTAGGCGTCATGTTCTGAGCATCCAAGAGTCATTGTGGATTGCCGGGTGAACGAAGTCTATGAAGGTTCGGAAGTCTACCTTGAATACTTACCAGAGTGATTGGGCGAGGACTAAGTGTCCTTAGCTCAAGGGGAATAAGGTGAAGATACGGTCCTCTGAGTTGAATCTCAGCCTCCCTAACCAGACGTACAGTTGTCACAGCAACTGGAGCCGGTCC
Organism: Triticum dicoccoides; assembly: GCF_002162155.2. Classification (NCBI taxonomy): domain Eukaryota; kingdom Viridiplantae; phylum Streptophyta; class Magnoliopsida; order Poales; family Poaceae; genus Triticum; species Triticum dicoccoides. Next base: position 286,975,169 of record NC_041385.1, read on the forward strand.
AGCAAATCCTCTGTCTTCAACAAGTGACTGGTTCTATCTCTTCCCTCCTTTACTTTGAGTTTGTCTTCGTGAAGTCATTGCTTATCTATCTTATCTGATTGACTTCATTGCTTGACTACTATTGTTGATTGGCTTCATACTATCTTCCATCCTGATCCTACTACCTAGCTGCTATTAGTCTTCGTACGTTAACGCTATTGCATAGTTGACTATGGCTTGCTTGTTGTAGTTTATCTTCCGCTGCATATCAATTAGGTTATTTCTATTGTTTGTCTTCGAAACATCCACGTTTTGAAGACTTTGATAAAAATCGCCTATTCACCCCCCCTCTAGTCGATAACTAGCACTTTCAATTGTGCCTGTGGTAGCCTCATCACCTTCAGGTGGTTGTGGATGTTCAATCATTTGTTCCATAGCTTCCTGAAAGTTTGAACTTGTAGATTAGTGTACCATATAAGTTACTAATGAGATAAAAACAAACAAAGTCGGTTACAAATTTATACATAACTTATTTTGGTGAACTACTGTAATACATTAGCATGTATTGTAGTGCCAACTACATAATAAAATCACTTTCGGAACATATGTCCATGTAGCATGCCTTCTGTATTGTCTATTTCCTCACATTCGTTAACATCTAAGGATAAAGAGACATGCTTTAAAGTAGGTTGAACATAGTATGATATCATTCATATCACGAGCAAACAGATATAAAACAAACAGGCTATTTTATCATTGTGTGCGCACGTGAACATAACAAGTAGATTATAGATCAAGACCAAAAGAATATCCTTCATCCATTTTAAACCACGTAAGGTGAAATGATACGTTAAGACAACTGTGTATAAAAGTGAACAGAGTAACTCACATTGGCTGCAAACCAAGTAGTTAAATGAACACATCACAATACCAATTAGTTCAAAGGCAGGAGGAGTACGGACTTACAACAACGGCTTGAATTGGTGTGCTCATGCCCTTCATCTTGCTGGTGTGGCACTCCTTGAAGATTTGCACTACATTCGGTTCAGGTTCTTTTTGGTCCACATGGGCTTTCCTCTGTATTTGGAACAAGTCAATATAGATATGATAATATGACACAGAAAAAAGAAGGAAGTAGAAGAAATTTACAAGAGCCTCGCAATGTGCAATATAGCTACGAGATCCTGTTGTCTGTTGGCATTTCACTTTAGAATGGTTGGTCCTATTCTTCAAACAGTCACTACTAGGGAAAACCCTAGCAGTAGCGCGTGTTTAAATCCTATCAGTAGCACGGGGAACCGCGCTACTAGTAAGGCGGTACAACTAAAGGTTAGCAGTAGCGTGGGTTGGACCGCGCTACTGCTATATCGATTTAGTAACAGCGCTTTCTAAAACGAGCGCTATTGGTAATTAGTAGTAGCGCTTATCCTAGCACGCGCTACTACTATTATTCTGTATTTCTTTTTGATTTCATGTTGTATTCATACACCTTTATACAAGGTTTCATACCGCAGCAATTTAGAGAATGATTTTACGTCATAATGAGTTATTACATCAGTGGGAGAAAAAACGTGAACTAGATTCAAGTGGATGGACATCCACTTGAAACTAATCCACGATTCTTTCACCCAATGATATAATAAATATCATCATCATATCATTAATAACTTATCACCATAATACATCATTGTCATATAACACCTCCTCATGATCATCGTTCTCATCAATAAGATATCACATACAATTTGGTCACTAGACATAATCACAACTACTCATCATCATCAACTATCATAAACATATTGTACCTCATAGGACCTACTACATTCTCTTAGGACCTACTATATTATCTTAGGTAAAATAGCATAAAACAAGATAGCCCTAACTCTCCATTATGGAGAATGGAGATTTTCGCGTCTCCAATTCTTGCCATTTGCACAATGTTGCTCCCAAGAACCTCCTTACGAAGGTCCATACATTTCTTCCATTCTTTCATTATCATGTGTTCACCGTTTTTAGAAATCCGGTATGCACATGTGAGATTCGTAGGACGACCTGGCTGTATGTTCAAAACATCAAGGCGACCATTCTGATACATCAAATGAGGCACACAATCCATCGGGATTTTCTATTGAAAAACATAGTAATAACTTCGTAGTTAGCAATGTAGTTCTGTTTGTCAACTATTTTGAAATAAACAATACAAATTACTTAATAACTATGTTTGAGGAACTCACATAGCGGTAGAATTGGAAGCGTATCAACAAGAACCCAAATGTCGAAATTGTCTTGGTCGACGTCAGGATCACCAAGATCCATGGTGAGAAACATACCCTCTTGAAAATCATTCATCTTGCAGAGTGCTTCCCAACCCGAGCAACGAAACTTGGATATGCTCTCAGAATTGTATAGATTTACCTCAAAATCCATACCATGATGGGTCCTTAGGTTAATTTTCTTTGTTTCATTCCTCTCATGATCTTCAAAACCAATCCTCTCTAAGTCATAGCGTCTTGCATGGCATGGGATAAGCTGGTCGAATTGTAAAATACGAAAATTACACGTTGACGTAGTAGAAGTCGAGCTTAGTTATGAAAAAAACACTTAGCATCGTAGCATACCGTTTCACAATCAAAGGCCTCCTCAAGCTTAATGCTGAAGCACCGACCTTTGTCCAGGTGAGGCCTGTTACAGAAACCCTGGTTGTCGCCGCACCAGGAGCACTCCCCGGGACCTTCTTCGTCCGACGACATTTCCTATGTTCATAATTCAAAGATTAAGCTTGTACAATTAAATATATGTAGTACAAAGACTAAATTAGGTCATTATTATTCATCACGGGTTGACTATGGGTCTGTCGAGTCTTTTCTTGAAAACTCTTAGCTCAGGTGGTGTATATATTCGACCGTTGGTGATGGCCGCTCGTCCTTTCGTTCACTAGTGCATTACACCAAATTGTGTAGCACATGGGAACGAAGGAGAAGCTACCCCCACTACAACAGTCGGGCTTCTTCATCCTCTCATATATGGTGGATACTCTCCCTCACTGATTCCTCTCTGACATTTGCGACCGTCGGTGATGGTTGTTACTCCTCCTTCCCTTAGTTCATAACAAAGGTCTAGCACCCGGGGAAGAAGGAGAAATGACCCCACGACAACAGTCGGGATTCTTCGGCCTCGACAGTCTTAAAGTCAACTAGAGATATCTTTTAATTATCTGTCTAGAAAATCCAGGGCACTCGATATTTCCTACATATTCTAGCACAAGTCATGCTAAAATTCACGGAAAATTCCGGCATGACCTTTGCTAAAACAGGACATATCGAGTGCCTGAAATTTGCCGGAACGGAAATTAATCAACACTCCGGCAAAACATAGGCCACTCGGAGGTGTAACCTGCAAACGTGACCGGCCACTTGGGCAACCACATATCCTATTTGAGCAACACAAGATATACATGTTTTTATCTACATCATATCTTATAGGACTCATATTGACATGGAGATTTGGTTGGTCTCACCTCGAGGTCGGAGGGGGTCGGTGACGTGGACGATGGTGGGGATGATGGAGGAGCTCCTTGATTTATACAAAAAAACCTATAAGTTATCACTAATACATCCCGAATAGTATCATACATATAACATCACTAATACAACTAAAACCCTAGCGAACGACGGGTATAATCGACGAGGATGCAGGATAGGCATCATCGACGTCGATGCGGGAATAATTTCTTAAACTAAAGAAATAACAATGAATGTGACATGTTCAACTAGTTCTATTAATTCAACTAGTTCTTACTAAAAATAAACTTACTATAAATAGAACTAAACTAGTTCTTTCAAAAAATATACTAGTTCAACTAGTTATATTAATTTTCTTACTAAAAATACATTAGTTCTATTAATTCAACTAGTTCTTACTAAAATCAAACTAGTTCAACTAGTTTATTAATTCACTTACTAATTATTTCAAACACTTACTAAAAACAGTTAAAAAACTACATTATATAATAGTAAAAAACTACAGTGAAAAAAGAGATGGAGGGAGGTGGAAGGAGAGAGAAGGAGGGGGAAGAGGCTGATGGGATCCGA
>NC_041385.1:286979525-286985336 GCF_002162155.2 Triticum dicoccoides
GAGGGAGGGGGCGAAGGGAGGAGGGAGGCCAGAGGAAGAGGGAGGGGCGGTGGGAGGAGGGCGGCCGGAGGAGGGGGGGAAGGAGGGAGTACCTCGACGAGGAGTAGCGTGGCGGCGGCGGACGATGGGTTCGGCGCGGGCGAGAGTGAGTGAGAGCGAAAGTGAGTGAGATGGTGCAGTGAGAACCGCTCCAGGATAAGGTAACTTAGTAGTAGCGCGTTTCAGGTATACACGCTACTGCTAAGGGACGTAGAAGTAGTGCTGGTCACGCATACGCGCTACTGCTAAGTGGGGCTAGCCATCTGCGCCCCGTACAAGTATACCAGCAGCACACTATAACAGAACGCACTACTGCTAAAGCAGTAGCAGTAGCGCGGTCTAATTAAAAACGCTACTACCAAGTAGCTGTAGCGCCCTGTTTTGTCCAGCGCTACTGCTAAGATGTTGTGTATAAGGTTTTCTCTAGTAGTGAGTTAGCCTAGAAGAAGATACACTTGTAAGGCACATACATAAATACAAGTTCAATATGTGGTCTGATCAAATACATATAGCCTACCTGATACTTTGGATTAGACCAGTGTTTAACGAGTGTTGTCCAGTCTTTCATCTGTAATATATTCCAATGGGGATGTTTGGGTGATTTCATTGTTAGCCTTGCCTTCAAAGTGAGATTTTCTAAGGTGGTACCGATACTGTCGTAGACCAGACAGAAAAACATGAGTGCATGCTTGTTTAGTTGCATCATCTTTCGGATCCAACTTGAACCTCATCTGTTGAAAAAAGAATGTGAGTCTTATTAGGAGGAAGCTAGAAATTATGGAATAGAGCAAGACAATAATACTAATTGCGATTAATAACATTACTTATGGATAAATGGTCAAGGAAGGTGTTAAACTGGGTATTGTCTTTCTCATTCCTGTACAGGATCCACGTTGGGAGGATACGTGCATGACACCTAACAGCAACGGCTGCCTCTGATACTAACTTGGATGACTCTGTAGCATCATGTGGCCTTTTTAAACCTGCCTCAAAATGGATCTCCATTCTTCCTCCTTTAGATTTTGTTAATCTGTCAAGAATTATCCCTGATGTCTGTTTCCACTTGCGTCGTGGTGCTAGTTCAACAACAAATATGGAAAGTGTTAGTGTACATCAAACTATGAGAGTACATATAAAGGAGCATGCAACTGCAACTTGACTCGGTCAGGTACAGTCTTGGTGTTGATGCTCATGAGGTTCACCTAATCTTGCCAAGTCTTGTTGTGTCAGTAGTGCTCCGGAAGTAGTGTTAGGTGTGAAGGCATCTTGGGAACTGGCCAGTTCCAGATCAAACAAACGAGTAACTCGTTGAGATGCTGGTACAGTTGAAGCAGATGTTGTAGCTGGTGGAGCAGGTGATACTATGTTTGTAGATTTGGCCGGTGGACTTGGACCTTCTACTGCACTATAAGTATCAGCAGAATCTCGACGACAGATCCTTTTCCGTTTCACCCGACGAGTAACATCACTCCCTACTATATTATTTTCCTTGCTCTTTTTTGACTTTGGAATGTCAAGCCGTACCCACAACACAAAAGAATAAAATCGCTCTTCAGAACACATTGATGCATGATACAGACAAGCAATACTTTGATGTAAGACAACCATATGAGGATGGAATATGTAAGAAAAACAGGACGACATGACATATTCACAGCTACGATGTGTAAACTAAGCAGAAGGATTTTCAAGAAAATAGAAGTAATGCAAGCTAGACACCATATGAAAGATGCAACCAATATTACTCTGCTAAGTTAAAAGTGTCTTGTCATAAGTCTCAGTTCAAAAAATTAGAAGCAGCACAACGTAGAAATCAATGCAAGATGCAACCACTATCAAACTGTGATGTTAAAAGCGTCCAATGATGAGTGACTGACGCGGGATACACAACAACAGTACTTTGATGTAAGAACATGGTATGATAGATACATGAAGTGTATTCTAGACACAGAAAGCCATGTCATATGCACATGTATAACACATAAACTCAGTAGGTGCAATTTAATCAAAATAGAAGAAATACAAGCTAGACAACATATGCAACATGAAACCAATTATCACACTGTCAACTTAGATCAAGAACATGCGATGGTGGAGCACGGGAGATGAAATCATCATGTAGACTTGGGACTTGAACTTCATTAGCAGTAGCAGTGGCAAATCTAGAGAGTCTCTGTTTGCGTCGGTGCGAACGACCACCAACATCCCCTAACTTAATCTTTTCCTTCCTATTTTATGATATTGCCCTATGAAGTCAAAACCACAAGAAGATGAATAAAATTAGCTCTGCATAACTGGTTGATGCATGATACAGACGAACACTACTTTGATGTAAGGCAAGCGCAGGATAGGAGGATGGAATATATTCAAAAAAGACAACGTTTGTCAGGACCCCGACTCAATGCCACATAGGTCTAGCATGTAACACCTCATATCACTTTGCGGCCTCACGCACGGTATTCCCACGGGTGTCGCCTTACCTTTGCCCGGGACCGTTTGCGCCTTTTGGCACACGTATATGATAGTGTCGCTAGCACCCATATGATAAGGAGCCCGGGCTGACATGGCTAGTCGTAAATCCAAAGTGGCACAGACTTACAGGGACAGGCATCCATGACCCAGCATCGAACGTGTCGGTCATCAGCGAGTGAATCCAGGCTGTAGCACTGGGCTAGCAGGACTCCGGTGAACCGGGCTGTAGCGGGCTAACAGGACTCCGGTATTCATCGCGTGACATTTCCCCGAAGGGACAGACACAGGAACGAAGAAGGACACATGCCGGCCAGCCTGAGTGTCCCGGAGCAGTAGCAAGCTACCATGGCTCGGTGGAAACACTAGGAGACATTTCCCGGTAAGAGAGGCTACCAAGGATAAACACCTAGGTTGTCAGATCCCACACATACCAAGCATTTCAATAACATACACACAATATGCTCGATATGTGCAAATACAACATGGCATCACAACATGACTCTATAACTCAAGTATTTTAATCAATAGGCTCCGAGGAGCGAGATATTACAAACATGGGTCTCATGACCCAACACTCAGAGCATACAAGTCAAAGCACAAGCGGAAGCTATCATGTCTGGGTACAGACATCTATAAATGAAAAAGGCTGAGAAGCCTGACTATCTACCAGATCCTGCCGAGGGCACAAGATCGTAGCTGAGGTAACAAGCTAAACGTCGAAGTCCACGCAGAACTACTAGTGAGACCGAAGTCTCTCTGCAAAAACATAAAATAGGCAAACGTGAGTACAAATGTACCCATCAAGACTTACATCAGAACTATCTACATATGCATCATTATCAACAAAGGGGATGGTGGAGTTTGACTGCAGCAAGCCAGCTTTGACTCGGTGGCTATCCTGAACTACGACTGCAAGTAACTCTTTTGAGGTGGCGCACACGAGTCCACATATTCACCATATCAATACACCACTATGGATCCGCTCCCGTCTCCCTACGAGAACGCCATCCATAGCACTCACGCTTATCTTGCGTATTTTAGAGTATCCACTTTCACTTGTCTATGAACTATGCAAGGGGTCCAAGTTTCCATATCCGAGGAATCCGGCTATTCGAATAGATGATGTTAACCCTGCAGGGGTGTACTTCTTCACACACGCTTTCGCCACTTACCGCCCTGTACACGTCATGTACCTCGGCAACCTTCAAGCGGAAGCCAGGCGAGGGAGTCGTCCACGACCTGACTAACCGAACAAGTCTCTAGTCCAGGTTTATCGCCTATTCAGGTTCCATCCGCAAGGAGATCCGGCCGGGGTGTCGCTTACGGCCCCAAACGATGTGTGCAGGGTTCCCAAGCCCACCAACCGGGTGCCACTTGGTACACCGTGCCACGGTGCCTAGTCTGTCCCAAGCCCACCTGTACCGGGTGCCACTTGGTAGACTACTAACACTACCTACAAACACCAGAAACTAGTTGCAACTCCTGGACAGAGATCAAGTTGATTAATAAGTCGAGAGAGCTTGGAGCGCCCGGAGCCCAATGTGTGGTAGTAACTGATCATGGATCACAAACACAGAACTCAGTTCCTGAGGACGGCTGCAATGAGACAACCCACCATGTACTCCTACATGGCCTCTCACCGCTACCTTTACCAAATCGTGTTCACACACTTAGCTCACAGACAGTAGGACATGTTCACACACCTCTGATTCATCCCGGATGAATCAGACCTGACTCAACTCTAAGCAGTAGCAGGCGTGACAAACAAGCATGAATGAGTAGGCACAACAGGGCTCAAACAACTCCTACTCAGGCTAGTGGGTTTCATCTATTTACTGTGGCAATGACAGGTCATGCAAAGGGTAAAGGGGTTCAGCTACCGCAGCAAGTAACAAATATGTTGTTGTTGTCCTAATGCAGTAAAAGAGAGCAGGAGCGAGAGAGTGGGATTTTATCGGAATGAACAAGGGGGTTTTGCTTGCCTGGCACTTCTGAAGATAACATTGAGTCTTCATCAGTGTCAACGATCACATCATCGGTATCACGTCTATCGAGAGGGGACAAATACCGGCAACACAGAAGGGAACACAATCAATGCAATGCACAATATGATGCATGATCATGACATGGCAAAATGAATGTGTTTTGGGCTAATGCATCTAAAACCAGATTAAATGAAGTTGGTTTGAATACAAGATTCAAATTCAAACTCCATATGTGATTATTCAAATGCCATTTAATTGATTTGTGCTATACAGCAGCTATAAGTTGTTCCAACATGCATGAAAATGGTACAGATGGATTCCGTGAATTTTTCTGATAATTTTTCATATATAAATTATTTAATTTGAAGTTACGGTTGAATTTCTATGAATTTTAGAAGTTTATACAATTTTCTGGAATTTTCTGAATTATTTTAAATCCAGAAAATGGTTAACTGCATCAGCATTGCGTCACTATGACGTCAGCAGGTCAACAGACGCTGCTGCTGGTCAAACCTGACGTGTGGGGTCCACACGTCAGTGACACAGGTTAGTTAACCGGGTTGATTAGGGTTAAACTAATACTAATGAAAATGTCAGCAGGGCTGGACCCACATGTCAGTGGCTTAAATAATTAACTAATTTAATTAGTGTTAACTAATCTAACACCTAAACTAGTTAACAGGGGCTGGCCCCACCTGTCATCGACCCAGGGGGGGTTCCGCCGTGGTCAAGTGGGTCAACCCACCGGCGGCTTGACGCCGGCGAGGCCAGCCGCGGTGGCGAGCCTCGGGTTTTGCCCACAGGGCTCGGTTTGGCGTGCGGAGCACAGCTTCGGGATGCGGACGCTCGTCCGCATCCAACTGTGGTGGTGGCGCGGCCGGGGAGTGGCCGGAGTGGTGCCGGTGACGAGCTCGGCGGCGGCCGAAGCTCGGGTGCAAGTGGGGATGGGGCTGCGGTGCGCAAACGAGCGCGGCGAGGTGCCACGGAGGCTCTACGCGATGCGGGGAGCGCGTTGGGCGCATGCCCGGGACCAAATGGTCACCGGAGCTACGCCGACGTTGAGCTCAGGCGGCGGCGCGTTTCGGCCATAAAGGGGGCGACGGCTACGGCGATCAAATGAAGCGGGGAAGAGGGGGAAAGGGTGGAGGAGCTCACAGCGATCACGAAGAGGGGCTCGGCTTGCTCGGGAACGGCCGGAGTTCCACGAATTTGGGCGACGGCGACCGGCGGGTCCGAGGTAGGAGATGAGCCCGGAGAGGATGTTCGGGGCTTCTGGAGGGGCGTGGCTCGGTGGAGGAGGAGGAGGGGGTCAAGG
>NC_041385.1:286985346-287033964 GCF_002162155.2 Triticum dicoccoides
AGGGGGTCAAGGCGGAGCCTTTGGGCGCATCGGCGGGGCTAGGGGTGGCCGGTGGCCACGGGTACGGCGACGATGACAGCGAGCTCCGCTCGGTGGTGTGCGCGAGAGGGGAGCAGAGGAGGGGATGGGGTCCAGGGGGAGAGAGGAGAGGTGCAGGGGGCGAGGGGGAGTGCGTGGCACTCGCAGGCATGTCGGGGCGGCAGTGGGAAGCAGGAGGTGGCCGGGGCGCGTGGCCGCGCGCGCCGGGCGCATGCCCGTCCTCCTGGCAGGGAGGAAGACGACAGGGGAGGAGAGGTGGGCTGGGCGACCAGTGTTGGGCCGCCAGATGGTTTGGGCCGGGTGGGCTGACAGGTAACTTCCTTCTCTCTCTCTGTCTTTTATTTTAATTACTGTTTTCTATTTTTCTGTAACTGTGAGGCTTTATTAAAAATACTTAGGCATCTCTAAAAATCCAGAAAATAATCAGGGGCTCTGTTTAGATTATTTCCAACAGCCCACACTTATTTTTAGAATTATTTGGGCATTTAAGATATTTACTAGCATTTAAATGCCCAAAAGCAAAGTACATATGATTTTATTCAGTGACCAAATATGTCATGGAAAAAATGTGCAACCCTCTGGTTATGGTTTCAAGCATTTTCCAGAAATGATGAACATTTTTGGAAGCCATTTGGATCACTGAAAATATTTTTGGGTTGAACCTATTTGAATTCCATTTGGTACTAGGGTTTAGGCAATCCCCATTTCAAATTCATAAAATTTAAACATGTTGCATGGATGCTAAAGAAAAAACAAACAAGGGCTGATCTGGGGCTGTGACAGCTCACCCCCACTAAACAAAAATCTCGTCCCGAGATTCAAGCGTAGGGTAAGGTGAAGGGGAAACGCAAACTAGTACAATCTTCATTATCCAGGGTGCACTTCAAATGAACGTTGATTTGAACACCATCATTGTCTTGAGGTCTTGCTCTGAGAAATCCTGTCAACATGACATGGAGGGAAGAAGACTCTAGAAGGGTCGATCTCCTCGAGGATCGAACAACTCAGGATTAACTCACGGAATGAGACATAGAACCATCTCTCGAGCTGAGAGACAAAGCATACCTCTAAAGGGATGGAGTGGAGCAGGTGACGAGGTTCACTAGGTAGACAACAATTCCAGACTTAAGAATGTGGCGATCGGTTGTCAACGTAGCGAGGAGTTGAATTGCCATGATACCACGACGAAACATCCTGGAGAAGGGTGATTCATAGATTATTATCTTAAGTGGCAAAAAGAATTACCTTTGATTCAGAGATCATTGAAACTCTTTAAACCAGCCTAAGGCAATTCTCGAGCGATCATTTGGAGGGGGTCGGTAGAATGGCATACTCGGACTTGGATGATGTGGATTACCTTGTTGAAGACAACTCAATGGATGAATTTGCTTATCACCGGAAATGGAAGGGACCCATGGTTGAATGGCACATTGGTGGTGCAAGCTGGGAACAAAATGCAAATGCTGGGAACGATTCTGGTAACTGGGGAAGAACCCAACAATAGGGAGTGAATTCACTGTCTGAAAAGGTCGTAGCATTGCCGAGGAAACTGAGAGGAATCCCAGTTTGTGCCGATGATAACTCGTAGCGCTTGTGCGTGCTCTCAAGAACTTGAGCATTTCCATAATCATCAAGGTTTTACCAACATCCGTGTCAAGGGTCCGGCAACACAACTTGCTACCATGATGAATGATGATGGAGGATGCAGATGCAAAGAAAGATAACACCTTCTCAGATTTCATCTTAGCGAGGCCAAGGAAACAAAATCTGGATGATCGACCGAGAGACATTTAGCACTCCGCTTCTAATGTTCTCCTTGATGTGCTAGTGTAACCCATTCATAGAAATGGTCTGGTATCTAGGACATCAAGTAAAAGGTCGGACTTCGGGATCTCAAAATCCATAGGGGCAACTAGGGAGTAAATCCTACGAAATCCCTATGGGGAGGTGGCTAACTTCCTCAATCAAGATATTATAATAACAGGTCTTCCGGCTGGGTGTGTTGGCCACGACATCCACTTTACCGGTTATCGAGGGACCAATATTATAGTTCATGGAGAATGTTCCAACCATCATATCTGCCTGAGATTCAGATCTGGTTGGTGTCAGGATATTCCAGACTCATCGAGTCTAGGAAGAAAAACGAAAGTTTGCAACACAAATCGACGAGATGATGTTGCGAGATTCTCGGGGAATGAACTACAATAGTAAGCTCCAAAACATGAGCTGGTTCTGCTACAAACATGTGAACACGTTGTCCCAGACAAGCATGACCACGTGGTAGTCTTACAATAAAACACTACCGAGTTCTGGTTGGGAACCATCACCGTGGATAACGAAGTCCTTGCATAAGTCATATGATTAGCCCTTATGAAGGAACTTCTTCTCCTTGAAGAAATCAATCAGTGGCTTGGTGTGCTCGGGACACATATGGAATGAAGGTTGCAAGTCTCCAGACCACAGAATACTTCGCACGTATGCATGACTGATTTGGGATGATTCCAAAGGAACAACATTGACTTTCTCGAATCCACGGCGGCAACTTGCATCAAATGCACATGAACTAGAGGAAGTCACTTCTTACATCCGAACATATGCTTCATGAGCTAGCATGAACAAATGCTTTCAAAAGTTTCCAACACTAGCTTAATGTTCAACAAAATCATGGAGGAGATAAGGATGTTGTCAATGGGCTCAACAATAATTCATCTGGGTTTCCCTTTAAAAGGAATTCCATAGTTAAGTGAACATGGTGATAGCATTGGTCAGACCCGAAAGATATAATGGTGTATGCTCGAGGGATCAATCACGAGTAAGACAACATTACGAATATCGTTGGTTCTGGTTTGACTTGACGATGGCCCACACTCAAATCAAAGGATTGATAAGACAATAGGTCCAGCAACTGATCACAGGGACCAATCGATGAAGATATCATCTTTCTTCAACACACACTACACAAGATTATCCCTTTGGAACGAACTAAGTCAGGCAAGCTTTTATCCTCCAACTCTCCAAGTTGTTGTCTAGCTTAACCAACTAGCTCAGGGATATCTAACACCGATTCTTGGAGAGAAGTTGGTTCACAAGAAACCAACTTGATCTCGAGCTCAACATAACGGTCAGGTGACAACCTGGTGATACTTCCGAGAAGATATTCAGAAAATCATGAACCACCGGTATGTTACTAAGCTCAAGAACAATCTCGCTTTTGAGGGCAAGACGATATGATCAAATGAGTGAGGACTTGACAAGATCCTAACTCATCAATCGAAGGGTGCACCAAAATAAGGACTAGGTAGCACGATCAGTCTTAGAAGGATGATTCAAAAACCAACACGCTAAGAATGAAATTATTATCCTTTAGCTACCAAGCAACGAGGTTGCTGGGAGTATTGATTTCACACACCATGATTCACTTGTCGGCACTCCGGCTGCAACAACACGGAACCGAGGAATGAAAATGGATGGCGAGAAGTATCACTATGTCAAGAATTCACAAGAGCCGGTGCAATCCTCATGAAAATCCTGACATAAAGACGGTAATACTTCAGGGTAGAACAGAATCAAAAGCTGGGCTGGCATTTTGATCTGCGGAGCACAATTGCTTTAACCCAATCCTAGATATGGATGAGGTACTGGAGTTTTTTTCTCCAAGTCATTCGGGACAGAATGGCTTGGCGGACCACAAGAGTAATAAGCATTGATAACACGAATGCACAATTACTCCTGACTATCAATTGATAGACGAGGGTCAGAAGACAACTAAAGAGGGACAACTCAAAGGAACATACAATTTTCTGAGTTGTGGATGCATGGTTTAGCATGTCGAACGAATTCCACATATTTCTTCCGGATAACCCATGCAGAAAGGTATAACTGGCAGTGTACAATGTAGAATCGAGAACCCATCGAGAGCACTCTGATTGTGATCTTTCGATCAGCGAGGAACATCTGCCATAAGCGGTTCATAGTATTTGGAAGAAAGGAATACCACGAACATCGAGGACTAATGCAAAGGTTACTAATAACCTAAAGGAACGAGCAACACTATCAACATGATTTAAGTAGAGTGAATCTCGGGTTTAAGAACCCAGGAATAGAATACCTACTAACTAAATGGCATCACAGGATGCTTTCGAGAATGATGGCCAGAATCATCACACTAGGACACAAATCATGGCTAGACCACTAGATGAACCCCTGAGACACCTAGGGTCATAATACCAGCTCCAACATAAAAGTCAAGGCAATAGAATACCTCAACTCAACAATTAGTGTGATTAATCTGGCCCATGGACACATTGAAACGGGAAGAAAAGATTTGCAATTGCATCAGACTACTTAGAAACCTGGGATGACTCGGACAGCATAACGGCTGTAAATGCTCAGAAAAGATTTGAGACATTCACAAAAATGGTGGCATAACCACTCAGAAGCACAATATCAAGGTTTCGAGATCAACAATAATCATACAGAAGTAGTAGGAACTGAAACGAGGCTTAAGTCCAACAATCTTATAAGTCCACTGGTAGTAACACGTGATCCTAATAGAAAGAGGAGAAAGCCTAGTTCCTTAACCCCGTAGGAAACATAAGATGACTCAGATCAGAAGGGCATGAGGTATAAGGAGTAAAAGAGCCTTACGTTCCATCCCACAATCAATTCCCTTATATAACTAAAGAATTTCTAGACTCAACTTCGACCAGTTTGGCTTGGTAGTCCTACAGGCAGTCAAGCTCTGATACCAACGCTGTCAGGACCCCGACTCAATGCCACATAGGTCTAGCATGTAACACCTCATATCACTTTGCGGCCTCACGCACGGTATTCCCACGGGTGTCGCCTTACCTTTGCCCGGGACCGTTTGCGCCTTTTGGCACACGTATATGACAGTGTCGCTAGCACCCATATGATAAGGAGCCCGGGCTGACATGGCTAGTCGTAAATCCAAAGTGGCACAGACTTACAGGGACAGGCATCCATGACCCAGCATCGAACGTGTCGGTGATCAGCGAGTGAATCCAGGCTGTAGCACTGGGCTAGCAGGACTCCGGTGAACCGGGCTGTAGCGGGCTAACAGGACTCCGGTATTCATCGCGTGACATTTCCCTGAAGGGACAGACACAGGAACGAATAAGGACACATGCCGGCCAGCCTAAGTGTCCCGGAGCAGTAGCAAGCTACCATGGCTCGGTGGAAACACTAGGAGACATTTCCCGGTAAGAGAGGCTACCAAGGATAAACAACTAGGTTGTCAGATCCCACACATACCAAGCATTTCAATAACATACACACAATATGCTCGATATGTGCAAATACAACATGGCATCACAACATGACTCTACAACTCAAGTATTTTAATCAATAGGCTCCGAGGAGCGAGATATTACAAACATGGGTCTCATGACCCAACACTCAGAGCATACAAGTCAAAGCACAAGCGGAAGCTATCATGTCTGGGTACAGACATCTATAAATGAAAAAGGCTGAGAAGCCTGACTATCTACCAGATCCTGCCGAGGGCACAAGATCGTAGCCGAGGTAACAAGCTAAACGTCGAAGTCCACGCGGAACTACTAGTGAGACCGAAGTCTCTCTGCAAAAACATAAAATAGGCAAACGTGAGTACAAATGTACCCAGCAAGACTTACATCAGAACTATCTACATATGCATCATTATCAACAAAGGGGATGGTGGAGTTTGACTGCAGCAAGCCAGCTTTGACTCGGTGGCTATCCTGAACTACGACTGCAAGTAACTCTTTTGAGGTGGCGCACACGAGTCCACATATTCACCATATCAATACACCACTATGGATCCGCTCCCGTCTCCCTACGAGAACGCCATCCATAGCACTCACGCTTATCTTGCGTATTTTAGAGTATCCACTTTCACTTGTCTATGAACTATGCAAGGGGTCCAAGTTTCCATATCCGAGGAATCCGGCTATTCGAATAGATGATGTTAACCCTGCAGGGGTGTACTTCTTCACACACGCTTTCGCCACTTACCGCCCTGTACACGTCATGTACCTCGGCAACGTTCAAGCGGAAGCCGGGCGAGGGAGTCGGCCACGACCTGACTAACCGAACAAGTCTCTAGTCCAGGTTTATCGCCTATTCAGGTTCCATCCGCAAGGAGATCCGGCCGGGGTGTCGCTTACGGCCCCAAACGATGTGTGCAGGGTTCCCAAGCCCACCAACCGGGTGCCACTTGGTACACCGTGCCACGGTGCCTAGTCTGTCCCAAGCCCACCTCTACCGGGTGCCACTTGGTAGACTACTAACACTACCTACAAACACCAGAAACTAGTTGCAACTCCTGGACAGAGATCAAGTTGATTAATAAGTCGAGAGAGCTTGGAGCGCCCGGAGCCCAATGTGTGGTAGTAACTGATCATGGATCACAAACACAGAACTCAGTTCCTGAGGACGGCTGCAATGAGACAACCCACCATGTACTCCTACATGGCCTCTCACCGCTACCTTTACCAAATCGTGTTCACACACTTAGCTCACACACAGTAGGACATGTTCACACACCTCTGATTCATCCCGGATGAATCAGACCTGACTCAACTCTAAGCAGTAGCAGGCGTGACAAACAAGCATGAATGAGTAGGCACAACAGGGCTCAAACAACTCCTACTCATGCTAGTGGGTTTCATCTATTTACTGTGGCAATGACAGGTCATGCAAAGGGTAAAGGGGTTCAGCTACCGCAGCAAGTAACAAATATGTTGTTGTTGTCCTAATGCAGTAAAAGAGAGCAGGAGCGAGAGAGTGGGATTTTATCGGAATGAACAAGGGGGTTTTGCTTGCCTGGCACTTCTGAAGATAACATTGAGTCTTCATCAGTGTCAACGATCACATCATCGGTATCACGTCTATCGAGAGGGGACAAATACCGGCAACACAGAAGGGAACACAATCAATGCAATGCACAATATGATGCATGATCATGACATGGCAAAATGAATGTGTTTTGGGCTAATGCATCTAAAACCAGATTAAATGAAGCTGGTTTGAATACAAGATTCAAATTCAAACTCCATATGTGATTATTCAAATGCCATTTAATTGATTTGTGCTATATAGCAGCTATAAGTTGTTCTAACATGCATGAAAATGGTACAGATGGATTCCTTGAATTTTTCTGATAATTTTTCGTATATAAATTATTTAATTTGATGTTACGGTTGAATTTCTATGAATTTTAGAAGTTTATACAATTTTCTGGAATTTTCTGAATTATTTTAAATCCAGAAAATGGTTAACTGCATCAGCATTGCGTCACTATGACGTCAGCAGGTCAACAGACGCTGCTGCTGGTCAAACCTGACGTGTGGGGTCCACACGTCAGTGACACAGGTTAGTTAACCGGGTTGATTAGGGTTAAACTAATACTAATGAAAATGTCAGCAGGGCTGGACCCACATGTCAGTGGCTTAAATAATTAACTAATTTAATTAGTGTTAACTAATCTAACACCTAAACTAATGAACAGGGGCTGGCCCCACCTGTCATCGACCCAGGGGGGTTCCGCCGTGGTCAAGTGGGTCAACCCACCGGCGGCTTGACGCCGGCGAGGCCAGCCGCGGTGGCGAGCCTCGGGTTTTGCCCATAGGGCTCGGTTTGGCGTGCGGAGCACAGCTTCGGGATGCGGACGCTCGTCCGCATCCAACTGTGGTGGTGGCGCGGCCGGGGAGTGGCCGGAGTGGTGCCGGCGACGAGCTCGGCGGCGGCCGAAGCTCGGGTGCAAGTGGGGATGGGGCTGCGGTGCGCAAACGAGCGCGGCGAGGTGCCACGGAGGCTCTACGCGATGCGGGGAGCGTGTTGGGCGCATGCCCGGGACCAAATGGTCACCGGAGCTACGTCGACGTTGAGCTCAGGCGGCGGCGCGTTTCGGCCATAAAGGGGGCGACGGCTACGGCGATCAAATGAAGCGGGGAAGAGGGGGAAAGGGTGGAGGAGCTCACAGCGATCACGAAGAGGGGCTCGGCTTGCTCGGGAACGGCCGGAGTTCCACGAATTTGGGCGACGGCGACCGGCGGGTCCGAGGTAGGAGATGAGCCCGGAGAGGATGTTCGGGGCTTCTGGAGGGGCGTGGCTCGGTGGAGGAGGAGGAGGGGGTCAAGGCGGAGCCTTTGGGCGCATCGGCGGGGCTAGGGGTGGCCGGTGGCCACGGGTACGGCAACGATGACAGCGAGCTCCGCTCGGTGGTGTGCGCGAGAGGGGAGCAGAGGAGGGGATGGGGTCCAGGGGAGAGAGGAGAGGTGCAGGGGAGAAGGGGGAGTGCGTGGCACTCGCAGGCGCGTCGGGGCGGCGGTGGGAAGCAGGAGGTGGCCGGGGCGCGTGGCCGCGCGCGCCGGGCGCGTGCCTGTCCTCCTGGCAGGGAGGAAGACGACGTGGGAGGAGAGGCGGGCTGGGCGACCAGTGTTGGGCCGCCAGATGGTTTGGGCCGGGTGGGCTGACAGGTAACTTCCTTCTCTCTCTCTGTCTTTTATTTTAATTACTGTTTTCTATTTTTCTGTAACTGTGAGGCTTTATTAAAAATACTTAGGCATCTCTAAAAATCCAGAAAATAATCAGGGGCTCTGTTTAGATTATTTCCAACAGCCCACACTTATTTTTAGAATTATTTGGGCATTTAAGATATTTACTAGCATTTAAATGCCCAAAAGCAAAGTACATATGATTTTATTCAGTGACCAAATATGTCATGGAAAAAATGTGCAACCCTCTGGTTATGGTTTCAAGCATTTTCCAGAAATGATGAACATTTTTGGAAGCCATTTGGATCACTGAAAATATTTTTGGGTTGAACCTATTTGAATTCCATTTGGTACTAGGGTTTAGGCAATCCCCATTTCAAATTCATAAAATTTAAACATGTTGCATGGATGCTAAAGCAAAAACAAACAAGGGCTGATCTGGGGCTGTGACAATGTTGCATATTCACACGTATGATAGGAGGATGGAATATGTATGAAAAAACAGTAAGCGGAAGGCATCTCAACAAAATTTGAAGAAATGAAAGCTAGGCACCATATGAACATGCAACCAATATCACTCTATCAGGTAAAAAGTGCCTCGTCATAAGTGCCATTTCAAGAAATTAGAAGCACTACAAGCTAGAAGACAATGCAAGATGCAACCTACATCACAGTCCCAAGTTAAATGTGTCTTATGGGTAATTGATTGTTGCAGGTATAAGTTGTAAGCTACGCAGATGCAATTCAACATAATCAGAAGCAATACAAACTAGACATATTACGAAAAACACGACCACATATAACAGTTCCAAGGTAGAGCAAGCACCTGTGATGGTGGAGTAGGGGAGATGTGCTCATCATGTACACGTATGTTCTAGAAACAGGAACACGCGTCACATTCACAAGCATTATGTTTAAAGTAAGCAGATGCAATTCAACAAAGTTAGAAGCAATACAAGCTAGACATCATACACAACAAGCAACCACATATAATAGTGCTAAGTTAGAGCAAGCACCTATGATGGTGGAGTAGGGGAGATGTGCTCATCATTTACACAGCTACGTTGACTTTCCAGGCTTGTGTTGTCTTGTGAATCTTGTTGGGAGGATGGCGGGGTAGAATATGTAGAGACCCCCTGTATGAGTTGCTCCGAAGGACCAGCATCATCCACTGCCGGACTCGTTGCCTTCCGCTGTAATGATTTTGCATTGTGAAGTCAAACCGATAAGAAAAAGGAAAAAAATTCTCTCTTCAGAACTCATTCATGCATGATACTGACAAACACTACTCGGATGAAAGGCAAACACATGATGCGAGGATGGAATATGTATTAAAAACAGGATGGTGTGACATATTCACACCTATGATGTGGTAACTAAGCAGAAGGCATTTCAACAAATTAGAAGCACTACAAGCTAGACACCATATGAAAGATGCAACCAATATCACCCTGCCAAGTTCAAACTGTATGTCATTTCAAAAAATTAGAAGCAGTACATGCTAGAAATCATATGCAAGACACAACCAATATCACAGTGGCGACTTAAAGGTGCCTTATCATAAGTGACTGATGCGGGATATGCAAGAACAGTAGTCTGATGTAAGAACATTGTGTGATCAGATATAGTGTGTTCTAGAAAGAGGAACACATGTCATATTCACAGGCATTATGTGTAAAGTAAGCAGATGCAATTCAACAAAGTTAGAAGCAATAAAATCTAGACATCATACGCAACATGTAACCACATATAATAGTGCCAAGTTAGAGAAAGAACCTTTGATGGTGGAGTAGGGGACATGTGCTCAGCATCTATGCAGCTATGTTGACTGTCTAGCCCTGTGTTGTCTTGTGAATCTTGTTGGGAGGATGGCGGAGTAGAATCTATAGAGAACCTCCGTTTTAGTTGCTCGGAAGGACCACCATCATCCAATTCTTTGCCAATTTCCTTTAGCTTTACTGATTTTGCATTGTGAGGTCAAACCGACAAGAAAAAGGAATATAATTCGCTCTTCAGAACTCATTCATGCATGATACTGACAAACACTACTGTGATGAAAGGCATAGTCATGATACGAGGATGGAATATGTACAAAAAAATGGACGGCCTGACATATTCACACCTATGATGTGGTAACTAAGCAGAAGGCACTTCAATAAATTAGAAGCACTTCAAACTAGACACCATATGGAAGGTGCAATCAATATCACTCTACCAAGTTAAAATTGTCTGGTCATAGGTGCCGTTCATCAAACTAGAAGCAATACATGCTCGAAATCATATTCAAGACGCAAACCAATATCACACTGCCAACTTAAAGGTGTCCCATCATAAGTGAATGATGCAGGATACACAAGAAGAGTAGTTTCATGTAATAACATGGTGTGATAGAAGATATAGTATGTACCAAAAACAGGAAAGCCTGTCATATTCACACGTATCATGTGTAAGCTAAGCAGATGCAGTTTACACTAATTAGGAGCAATACAAGCTAGACACCATATGCAACATCCAACCAGATATCACACTGCCAAGTTAGAGCAAGCACCTTGGATAGTGAAGTAGGG
This sequence comes from Triticum dicoccoides, assembly GCF_002162155.2. Classification (NCBI taxonomy): domain Eukaryota; kingdom Viridiplantae; phylum Streptophyta; class Magnoliopsida; order Poales; family Poaceae; genus Triticum; species Triticum dicoccoides. The sequence goes on from NC_041385.1 coordinate 286,996,451, forward strand.
GAGCTGAGACATGGACCTTGTAATGCACTATCAGTACAAGGAGAATCAATACAAATGCTTCGTTTACGTTGCCGCAGAGGACAACCATCATCGCATTCCTTACTCTTTTCCTTCCTCTTTCTTGATTTTGCCTTGTCAAGTCAAACCCACAAGAAAAAGGAATAGAATTTGCTCATCAGAACTCATTGATGCATGATACTGACGAAGACTACTTTCATGTAAGGCAGCCACATGATAGGAGGATGGAATATGTATGAAAAACAGGACGGTGTGACATATTGACATGTATGATGTATAAAGTGTAAACTAAGCACAAGGTGCTTGAACTTGTTAGAATCAATGCAAGCTAGAAACCATATGAAAGATGAAACCAATATCACTCTGCCAAATTAAAAGGGTGCCCTAACAAATGTATTTGACCAAATTAGAAGCAATGAATGGCAACAGGCGAGAAATAATATGCAATATGCAACGAATAAAGGTGACTCATCGTAAGTGATTGATGCAGGATACATATGAGAGGTAGTTTCATGTAAAAACAAGGTTAACACATAGATGTAGTGTGTACCAAAAATAGGAAGGCATGTCATATTCACAGGTATAATGTGTAAACAAAGCAGATACAATTTACCCTAATTAGAAGCATTACAAGCTAGACACCATATGCAACATGCAACCACATATCAAACTACGAAGTTAGATCAAGCACCTATGATGGTGGTGTAGGGGAAGTGTGATCTTCAAGTACAGAGCTACGTTCAATATATTCATTTAGGCTTGCTGTTTCTTGAGAATCATGTGGAGAGGATGAAATTGCATTCTTTATAAGAGTAGCGCGTCTCATATTAACCCACGGGCGTGACTGTCTCATCATAAGCGATAAATGCAGGATACACAAGAACAGTAGTTTGATGTAAAACATGGTGTGATAGGCAGATGTAGTATGTACCCAAAAGAGGAAGTCGTGTCATATTCACATGTATAATGTGTAAGCTAAGGAGATGCAATTGAACAAATTAGGAGGAACAAGCTAGGCACCAGATGCAACATGCAACCAGATATCACACTGCCATGTTAGAGCAAGCACCTTGGGTTGTGGAGTAGGGGAGATGAAATTTGGAACTAGCACTGCAGTACGAGAAGCAGAAGAATCTGCAGAGATCATCTGTTTCGGTTGCTCCAGAGAACCACCATCATTCCGTGCCTTCGTCCTTTTCAGATTTTGCCATGTCAAGTAAACACACAAGAAAAAGGAATGAATTTCACACTTCCAAATTTGTTGATACATGATACTGATGAACACAGCTTTTATGTATGGCAACCACATTGTAGGAGGATGGAATATGTATGAAAAACGGTAAGCAGAAGGCATTACAACAAATTGGAAGCAATGCAATCTAGGCACTTCAACAAATTAGAGGCAATACCTATTTGAAATGATATGCAAGATGCAACCAATAATACACTGTCAACTTGAAGGTGTATCGCCCGAAGTGATTGATGAGGGATACACAAGAAAAGTAGTTTGATGTAAGAACATGGTTAATAGAAAGACGTAGTATGTACCAAAAACAGGAAGGCATGTCATATTCACAAGTATAATGTGTTAACTAAGCAGATGCGATTTACCCTAATTAGAGCATTACAAGGTAGACACCATATGCAACATGCAACCACATATCACACTGCCAAGTAAGAGCAAGCACCTACGATGGTGGTGTGGGGGAATTGCGGTCATCAACTAGAGAGCTACGTTGACTATCTTCATTTAGCCTTGCTGTTTCTTGAGAATCATGTGGGGAGGATGACACTGCACTCTTTAAACGAGTAGGGTGTCTCACAGTAACCCACTTGGGTGACTGTCTCATCACAAGTGATTGACGAGGGATACAAATGAGCGTTAGTTTGATGTACGAACATGGTTAATAGACATATGTAGTATGTATCAAAAATAGGAAGGCATGTCATTATCAAAGGTATAATGTGTAAAGTAAGCAGATGCAATTTTACCAAATTGGAGCAATGCAAGCTAGACACCATATGCAACATGCAACCACATTTGAAAGCGCGAAGTTAAAGCAAGCACCTGGGATGGTTGTGTGTGGCAATTGAGATCATCAACTACAAGCTACATTTACTGTCTCTAACTACTGACACTGCACCATTTAGAGCGCTGGAACGCTTAGTGCTTATCTTCGAATTACACTGGAGCGACTTCTGTCTTTTCTTTTCTGCATTCATCAACACTGCGTCAGAGTCTGAAATACCCATGCATAAAAAAACAATAGTGTGAGTATGAGTGAAGTGTATAAATGATAGCAGATAGCTCTACAACATGCATGGCACACTAAATTACTACAGGATTCTATGAAAATAACAGTTGACTGAAAACAAAATAGGTCAGTCCATTTTTTCTGCACCGTCCGATGTACAAAGATTGGGCCGATCCCCTTCATCTACCTCCAGCCAGTCAGTGTTGACGATCTTCCTCGAAATGCTAGCGACCATCGTCCCAGTCCCCTGTATGCACCCTCCCCTCGACCTTACCGCACCGCCATGCTTGGCACTGCCCCCAGCCATCCATTCAAGCCCCGCCGGCCTCCAAATCAGGTGCAAGCAGCTCCTGCGCCCCACACCCCTATGATAGACACCGATGCCGCTTCCCCGGCGAATATGCGGACTAGGTGCTTCGTGCGCCTAAGCGGCTGCTGCTTCTTTTAACTACAGTTCGACGGACCCTGAATTGAATTCCAGGCGGGCTATTGACCTCTAGAAAAGGTGAAATAGTAAAGGGAGGAAACCCTGTGCATTTAGTACCACGAAGAAGATGCAGTAAGAAGCAATCAACTAGTTTCTTTCGTGGGATGAATACGGTGTGAGCAGAGACATAAGATTTGCACGAATAAGGGAAGAGGATTACCTCTTTCTGCTGGCAGTGTTGTGTCCTCCTTTAGTTTTTCCAACGATCTTCTTGTGGTTCGCTGGAAACGAAAAGTTGTGGAGGACAGTGGAGCCTTGGACAAACCCATGGCCAAGTTGTTGAGTGTGGTGCGGTGGCCGTCTGTCGGCAGGGAACAAATCTGAAGCGGCGAATGGCGACGTAGTGGGAACATCTCCGGTGCGATGGACGGTTGCGGTAGTGGAGCAGCAGCAGTGAGGCACAGGACGGCGTGGTCGGAGTGGTTCTGGTACGACGCATGTTGGCGTCGGCATCGTGGAGGCAACTCTGCCACAGTTTCAGCTGCAAAGTACTTGGGGGTGTTGCGGTTGCGGTTGCGTTGGACGACGACATCGGGGTACCGGCTACGGCGTGCTGGAGGAGGGCGACGGTGGATTGGGCGCTATAGGGCTGAGGACGGAGGAGGCTGGGGTTTCAGTGCAGATGGAGAGGGCGTTTTGGCGCCCATGGAGTATGAATGTGAAAACAGAGGGAGGCGGGGAACTAAGGGGGAACAATGTTTCGGTTTGGGACGCGCTTGTTTGAAATTTGGGTAAAGTTACAAACTTTTCCCCCATTTAAATTTTTGGACATATTGCGGGTTGGGGGTAGGACGGTAATCTCAGGTGTCCCAAATGTGGGCGGGATAGATTTCGGCCGAGCACATGTGTCACACCCTGATTTTCATGCCACCACACTTAATCTAAGAATCGTGATAAAATGTGGTTTGACAAAAACTTTTGAGTGTTTTGGACCTTGCCTTGATTGGTTTTTGTCTGTTGTTTGCAAGTGCTCTAAAAATAAAATAAATCCACCAACTCTTATACGGTAACCTTTCCCAATGATCATGCCATTTGTATAGGACATAAAAATAATTTCTTGCAAAAATAATTTGGCCAAATAGTACTTTCAAAATTTAGTTTTTCAAAAACCCCTGAATTGAGGTCTGCATTGCAAGTACTTAATTAAGGGCAGTAAAAATCTTTCCAAAAATATATTTGACTCCTATTAGATATAGGATACCCAGAAACAACAAACATATAATTTTAAAAGTTATTTTCCTATTTTATTTAAAGGCTTTTTCTTTAGGCCAGAAATGGTCTTTAATACGTTAAAATTATTTTAATGCTTTAAAAATATTTGTGAAAATTTAGGGAAAATCAGTGGACATATATTGTCCATGTATAAGAGTTTCAACACATGGTAATGTTCAAAATATTGGGCAAATCCCTCAAAAACCCTTTCTGGATATTTCAAGCTTTTGAAATATTTACAGAGGAAATATTTTCCAAAAATTCCAAGAAAATTCTACCATGTCACATATGACATGGTTGATGATCTTGACAAGTCTCATGTCATGGAGAATAGTATAACCTCATGAAACCCTCTCAAAACCATTTCTACCCTTTTTCTAGTTTGAACAACTTTGCATTAGAAAACTTGTCCAGATACTCTCAAGCTTGGTCCACATGCTACAATGGTCTAATAAATCATCTAGACCAAGTGGCACAAGTAGGAGAACAAGCTAACTTGATCAAAGTGCCCCAAAACCCTTCCTGTCCAGAACCAAATTTGAACAACTCTAAATTGGAAACTATCTCCTTTTGATCTCAACTTTTGTGGACATGTTCAGAATCTCAAATGATGACACTACACCAAGTGGTCCACCAAGGAGAAGAGTTTAGCTTAGCTAGATCTAAGCAAGTCCATTTCTGCTGATTTCTAGGGTTTACAAAACTTGCATTGGCAACTTTGCCAAAATGGACTCAACCTTGGTGGAACCTATTATTATCTCATGCCATTTGACCCTGTCAATCCTCATGACAAGAGGAGATCATCTTCTTTCCCAAACCAGCAACAAACACCTTCTCCCATTTTACTAAAACCCCTGTTTTGACCACTTCCACTCTTCTCCATGGCCTCAACTTTTTACCACAGCCCCTCAGAGTCCCCTTGCACCTCCAGTAACTCTTCCCTGGCCTCAACTCAATGATTGAAGGGTGAAACATCCCAATTTACCCTTCTGGACAGCAGCATTCTTCTCCTTTCTCACCTCCCTCCTCACTATAGTGGATCTCCAGGGCATCCAATGCCCCTCCCCACTTGTTTACTTCTCCCTAGCGCTACCAGACATGAGTGGGCATGCCCCTGCCCCTTAAACAATGCCATGGCAGCCAAAGGCACGGTCTGGAGCGTGCTACAGTGCGCTCCCGCACTGTAGCCACCCCCTTCCAACCGCCTCCGGCCACCTCGGGCCTCCCCAGCGCGCCTGACAGTGCGCCTCGACGTCTGCGACACGCCACGCCTCTGTCCCCCTCCTTCTTCTCCCTCCTCTCGCCCCAGCTCGCACGCGCGCCGGCCACCCGAGAGCTCCAATGGGCAGCCTCACACGCGCGATGCCTCTGACCCATCCCCGCTCCCTCTCTTCCTTCCTGGCGCCCTACTCGACTCCCACGGACACCGTAGACAGCCCTGAGCCTCCTCCTGTGGCCACTGCGGCCATTTCCGCGGGTGCCCGTAGGCCACATCCACGGTGAGCCACGACCTTGCTATATAAGGCCGCCCGAGGCCTCTCTCTGGAGCCCTTTCACCCTCTCTCCCTCCCATACGTCACCCAGACCCAGCAAACCCTCTCGCTGAGCCCTCCGTCGCTCCCCATGGCCGGAGCCGAGCCACCGGACTCCGGCTAAATTCGCACCCACCACTCCTCCTCCTCCCCTCTAGACCACTCCAGCGCCCCCCCACCACCACCACCGACTTGCCCAGCACTTCAAGCCCTCCTCCCCGCGCCTGCCACGCAGTCCCAAACCTCACCGACGGCCTCCTCCGCAGCCACCCAAGCCATTGCTGCTGCAGCCCTCGACGGCATGCGTGCAGCACATGGATGGGTCGGCATGGCCTCATGAGCACGCCGGTGGGCGGAGCATCGCCGGAGACGCTCTGTAGCCTCGGCAATCGCCGGCGAGAGCCGCTCCTCCCTATGGCCGGAGCGCAGGCGGGAGGTTGAAGGCGACCTGCAGCTAGGCCCCGCACGTCAGCGACCGAGCGGGCGGGCCCCGCCGTTTAAGTGGAGACGGCTTCGGCAATGACGCCTTCGACGTCGCCCTGTCGCCCGCGTGGCCGAGCCGCTGGGCCGGCCTAGTGCGCTGCCCCGCTATGTCTCGCCCAGTGCACACTGTCGCCGCCCAGATCCAGCCCGTTTGGGTAAAAACCTTGTTCCTTTTTCTTTTCTGTACAACTTGTAAAATCTCCCAAATATTCATATCACCTCCAAATTGGATGATTCAAATTTCTGGTAACTCATAAAATCATGCTCTACTTGTTGGTGTAACATGCACATTTTCCCAGAAACTTTGTATTGACAAACATTTACCAAACCTTGTTTTCCCATTTCTGTAATGAACTTTAGAAAATCACAGAGAGCCCATTTTTGATCCGAATTCCGTGGTTCAAAATCCTAGATGTCTATAAGTTCAAAACTTACTTTTTTAACATTTTTACTAATACTTTATGTATCACCTCAAATAATGGTTTATTTCTTCATGTATAGCCAACTTTGCAAATTCATATAGAAATCATTTGAACTCCAAATCCAGTGAAACCAATTCCTAGATGCTTCTAAAATCATCATTTGTTAAATGGGTGCCTCTGCTCATTTTTGAAAATAATGTTTCTGTACACTTCTTGCAAACCCATTAATCCCTTGATTCCATCATATTGAAATGTCAGAGATGTCCATTGATCAAATCCTAATGAAACCACTTTGGTCATCCCTCATATGACCAGAGGTATCCTAGAAGAGTCCAACTCATATTTTTAGAGCACTTTTATTTCCTGCCTTGATGTGTTGCTTATTATGGTTGTTTTCAACGATAGTTGACGAAGTAGACGAAATGCTCAGAGTTGGACCAGAGATATTTGAAGACCTCGAAGACTTTTTTAAAACAGGCAAGCAGCCCTTTGACCATGTCTAAGAAACCCTTTTTATGCATGTCATATGGCACTTTTGTTGCTTGCATCGAAGTCATGATAAAATGGTGACCTCTTGAGGTGGGTTGCCTCCGTTGGTTTTCTCGTTGACACTTGCATAATGCATGACCCTACCTTTCTATGAGGGTTATGCCGATGGGAGTAGATACGATGCTAAAGTAGTTTCTACGCAAAAGGGGATGGGTATATGCATCGTGATGGAAGCAAGATTGTTTTCAAAAAAAACTTTTCGAAAACCCCATCGGGTGCCACTTATGCCCGAGGGAGATAATGAGTTGGGTAACCACTTGATGACGAAGTGGTGTACTGAGGCAAGTGTGTGTGTTGTTTTCAAAACGGATTTGTTTAAGTTGCGACCGGTATTCCAACCTTACATGCGCAACCACTCTACCCTTATATGGGAAAGGGCACTATTGCTTACCTAGGCCGATACTAGCTTGGATCCCTCATTACTAGTGACGGGGGAGAGTTGGTGTTCTCTCTCGGGACGGGGTCGTGCCAGGTAGGGCGGCCAAGAACATTTTGATGGGGCACCGGACACACCGTTGTGTCCCCTCTCGGATGTTATGATCTCGAGTGAGTCTCGTATGATGTACATCGTGAGGATACGGAACAACGAGTGGACTCCTTGTTAGTGTTGTCTAGGGAAAGATAGTGATCGGGTGCTTACCCCGGGTACTTGAGGTATTGCGGGTCATGGATGACACGGAAGTTCCCCGGATCTTGTGGGTAAAGTGTGCAACCTCTGCAAAGTGTAAAACTATTCGAATAGTCGTGTCCACGGTCAAGGACAGTTGGGTAACCGCTCTTGGGCTACATCCACATGTTTACAAACCAGTGTGTGTGTTTGGATAAGTGGGAAGATCTACTTGGGTCAAGTCAAAGGACTTGACATGATTGAGTTGGGTTGATGCCCACTCTATTTATGTTGATATCTGTAACATGTCCTCATGGTTACTTGGACACTCCTGATGCATGTCTTACAAGTTGCTGAACATGTCATTGCACTCAAAACTAGCTTTCTGCAAAAATTTACCTATATCATGCAATGTTCTATCTTGAACCAAAACATGGGTTGCTTGCGAGTACATTCAAAGTACTCATTGGCTTGCCACTGGTTATTTTATTGGCTAGGCATGAAAGAACAGGATATAATGAAGAGTACCTTGGTGAGGAACATGCGATCTAGGACGCTTCCCAGTCAGAATGCCTGTAGGGTTAAGACAGATGGCATGGGTCCAAGTTGTCATTGAAGATTTCCGCTGCGATGATACACTGAAGACTTAACCATAATGGTCCTACTTGTGTAAAACGGTATGTATGGATGTAAGACTGTTGTTATTGAGCTTATGTGTGTTCAGTGAGCATTGATCTCTGGGATCACTGTACATGTGCATTCGGTGATCTCGACTTATGAGTCGGGGTCCCCACAGAGCTGGTATCAGAGCCATCCTGACTGTAGGAAGCCTTAGTTAGCATGGTCGTTAGTTAGGGTAAAGCTATTTTCAAAACTATTAATAATTTTCAAAACTATATATACTTCTCTTCCCCTTTTGAGTTTTTCAAAAACTAAGATATACTTTCCTCTCCCCCTTCAAAATTAATGGTCGCTAGAATCCTTATGCCCCTGACCATGGGATTCCTTGTAATCCACGTGGATAATCTAGAAGGAAGACGCATTGCCAGACACTCACCCACCTCTTCTGAACACAAGATTGGAAACACCACAGCAAGATGATGCCAACAGAAGGTATGCCCTCAAGGAATGAGGACATGAAGACCCAGAGGATAGTGACACCTTTCAAATTGCCCCAAGATTATGCAACCTTGGCCTATGATAACCAAGGCATAGGATATGCAAGGTCATGGTATACATCGCTAGTAGAGCAACCCTGTCCTTATCATTGTTGTGTCAGCAACCACCGGTGGATGAGAACCTAGCCATTTGGTCTGCCTCACTATAGTAAGCAGGAAAACGGTTCTCTTCATCCCCCGCTCTTGGTGACGATACTGGCAACAGTGTATCCAGCAGATTGGACCTCTACTATGCGTTGCTAGTGTCATTACATAAAGGATTGCCTACCTGGTACAATCAACGCCTTAGAAGGCAAGAAGGATCGACATGATTAAGAAGACAAGAGGAGACCAAGTCAATGCCAGCTACGAGGAGCCACCGTCACCCCATCACTTCAACAGGCGAGAAGTTGTTGAAGACTCTTCAGGCTCAACCTAGATCATTCCATCGAACAACTGCAAGAGACGTAGCAACACCTAAGGAAAACCCGGAAGATTACACGAGGCACAAGGCACGACTACTGAGTCCGAGAACCCCTAGGGTAGGATAAGTCGTGTTCCCCCTATGCGCAGTTGAGTCCATATGATGGTTCGAATAGAACCATGATTGTGTGTTTCTTGTTTTCATTTGTTTGTGTTTTGATATAGGTCGCACTTTTTCCCTAGGCAACAAGTATGCGACTATATCACCTTCCTTACCTTGCTTCTTCTGTTTTGCCCTTTTTGCACCTGTTTGTTTGCACTTGCACTATAGAACCCCCTTTAGGCATTCCCCTCCTCTATGCTACTTTTCCCTCTCATCTCTCTCCTCAAGTAAAGACAAGCAAGACGATATGCACCAAGGATTCCACCTCGGCGACCAACAAGCACTCAAGACTTTTGCTACAACCTCCTCGACCAAGTACCACCCCGTATGTTTACACCTCAAGACTAGAACCCTATCCCTAGACCCTACAGGACTTCACGAGATACCCCAGCTCGAAACCTTAACCATGAGCTTAACCTACGGAATCACAAGAGAACAAGTTAATCTGCAGTAAGCCTTGCTTATCACTGGGTTCATTATGGAACTAATGGGCATAGTGAACGAGCACATTATCTTCCTAAGATAGCACCAGAACTGACGATACCATAGGGAGGACAAATCTAAGGATATAGGAATAGAGGACAAATGACTTGATGAGTTTATATCAATGACTTGAAGAATTATATGAGACTATTTGGTGGGTTATGAGGCTTTGATGTTGGTAGATGAACTTGGTGGGATCATGAGTATAGATTAGCATAGCTTTCATTACCCCTGAGTAAATTGGATTTAGTAGGATAATTGTGTTCACAAGCTGGAATTCTTGGAAGTATTTGGATTTAACTTAGCCATGGGATATTGATAGGAGACAATTGATATTACGTAAATGACTTGGGGGAACATGTAGGAATTCTCGTTGGACAAGAGATTTGGATTTAAGTAGGTGATTCTAGATGAATATAGATGCTGAGTATGTCTACATGGTTCAGAGTAAATTGGATTTAGACCGATGATCTCGATCAGGATACCATGTTTCTCGGTGGACGATAAACTAGGAGATTGGACTAATTGTTGGAGTTTATTTAGGCATCCTTGTGAGCTTGACCTTGGAGTATTACTAGATCACAATAGCGGGAATTGGTGGACTGACTATAGTAAGGCAGCCCTTTCAAGTATTGGGGATTATAAGGACTTTCGGAGATCATGTGGAACACCATCATAGGCGTTGGATTTGTAGAATTAATGGATTATGTAGTGATTAATGGAAGTTAACGAGTTGTTGGAGTTGATTCATAGAAAAGGAAACAAGATTTTGGAGTGGCATACGACGTGTTTCCTTAGGATAGAGATGAACTAGCATGGACCTTGGAATAATAGGATGAGCACTTGGATTGTCCTGTTTTATTCTAGCTTGGAAGCTTGTATGCTCAACCCATGGATTTTTAGGGGTAGCCACACACATGAGTTTGGGGATCGTAGATATATATGATTTTGTTAGACCTCCTCTTGGGAGTCATGAGGATATGAATAGCATGAGTGATGATTGGAGTCGACCTATACGAAATGACGCTTTCAGTAGTATAAGGTGATCTGTTTGGAGGACTAGGTAGAACAATTGGCATCTCAGGAATTGTGCTCAAGGATAAACATTCACTCGCACCCTAGAATCCTTGAAACCCTTAAGCCCTACCAAGCTACAACATGGTCGGACCATGACTGAGGGTCTTGACTCTAGATCAAGAATACCTTGGACCATACTCAACCGTGACCACCACCAATACCCCCATCCTACTTTATATACCTCATGAACAAAGTCTTCATGGAGTACTTGGACAAGTTGGTTGTCATCTTTATTTTGGTAACATACTTGTCTACCCAAAGACGGAAGAAGAATCACTGAGCTGGTCAAGGAACATCTGAAGATCGCCATGCCCAGGAGGAAGAACTACACCAACCACCATCGACATGAAGTAAACCTCCACATCGAAGACCAGGCATATTTGCAAGCCACTTCTCTCAAAGGAACCAAGCATTTCCGTGTCAAAGGGAAGCTCATACCAAGATTTATCGGCCCCCTTCGATATCACTCCAAGATTTAACAACCCCCTCTGAGATCACTATGAGACGAAGAAAAGACAATTACGAGCTGGAGTTGCCACCTGAGTTACCTGATGTGCACACAACGCTTTCCATGCATCACAACCCCGGAAGTGTTTCCAACTTCCTAACTTGCCGATCTCTAAGAGGGCATTGACCACCAAGCCATCGACCCCTAGCCCAATCTAACCTACCGCGAGCTACCCATTAGCAACCTGGATCAAGAAGAGCGTCATACACGAAGCCACACCATCAAGTACTTCAAGCTCAATGCAGCACTACACGGAAGCAGAAGCAACATGAGGACTTGAAGACTACCCCAGATCCAAGTTTCTGTATCCCTTTCCGCGCCTAGTTTGGGAATCTCGGGGACGAGATTCTTGTAAGGGGGGTAGGTCTGTCACACCCTGATTTTCATGCCACCACACTTAATCTAACAATCATGATAAAATGTGGTTTGACAAATTTTTTTGAGTGTTTTGGACCTTGCCTTGATTGGTTTTTGTCTGTTGTTTGCAAGTGCTCTAAAAATAAAATAAATCCTCCAACTCTTATACTACTTCTCCTTGATCCAAAAACCTTCCCCAATGATCATGCCATGTGTATAGGACATAAAAATAATTTCTTGCAAAAATAATTTGGCCAAATAGTATTTTCAAAATTTAGTTTTTCAAAAACCACTGAATTGAGGTTTGCACTGCAAGTACTTAATTAAGGGCAGTAAAAATCTTTCCAAAAATATATTTGACTCCTATTAGATATAGGATACCCAGAAACAACAAACATATAATTTTAAAAGTTATTTTCCTATTTTATTTAAAGACTTTTTCTTTAGGCCGGAAATGGTCTTTAATAGGTTAAAATTATTTTAATGCTTTAAAAATATTTGTGAAAATTTAGGGAAACTCAGTGGACATATACTGTCCATGTATAAGAGTTTCAACACATGGTAATGTTCAAAATATTGGTCAAATCCCTCAAAAACCCTTTCTCGATATTTCAAGCTTTTGAAATATTGACAAAGGAAATATTCTCCAAAAATTGCAAGAAAATTCTATCATGGCACATATGACATGTTTGATGATCTTGACAAGTCTCATGTGATGGAGAATAGCATAACCCCATGAAACCCTCTCAAAACCATTTCTACCCTTTTTCTAGTTTGAACAACTTTGCATTAGAAAACTTGTCCAGATACTCTCAAGCTTGGTCCACATGCTACAATGGTCTAATAAATCATCTAGACCAAGTGGCACAAGTTGGAAAACAAGTTAACTTGATCAAAGTGCCCCAAAACCCTTCCTGTCCAGAACCAAATTTGAACAACTCTAAATTGGAAACTATCTCCTTTTGATCTCAACTTTTGTGGACATGTTCAGAATCTCAAATGATGACACTACACCAAGTGGTCCACCAAGGAGAAGAGTTTAGCTTACCTAGATCTAAGCAAGTCCATTTCTGCTGATTTCTAGGGTTTACAAAACTTGCATTGGCAACTTTGCCCAAATGGACTCAACCTTGGTGGAACCTATTATTATCTCATGCCATTTGACCCTGTCAATCCTCATGACAAGAGGAGATCATCTTCCTTCCCAAACCAGCAACAAACACCTTCTCCCATTTTACAAAAACCCCTGTTTTGAGCACTTCCACTCTTCTCCATGGCCTCAACTTTTTACTACAGCCCCTCAGAGTCCCCTTGCACCTCAAGTAACTCTTCCCTGGCCTCAACTCAGTGATTGAAGGGTGAAACATCCCCATTTACCCTTCTGGACAATAGCATTCTTCTCCTTTCTCACCTCCCTCCTCACTCTAGTGGATCTCCAGGGCATCCAATGCCCCTCCCCACTTGTTTACTTCTCCCTAGCGTTACCAGACATGAGTGGGCACGCCCCTGCCCCTTAAACAATGCCATGGCAGCCAAAGGCACGCTCTGGAGCGCGCTATAGTGCGCTCCCACACTGTAGCCACCCCCTTCCAACCGCCTCCGGCCACCTTGGGCCTCCCCAGCGCGCCTGACGGTGCGCCTCGACGTCTGCGACAGGCCACACCTCTGTCCCCCTCCTTCTTCTCCCTCCTCTCGCCCCAGATCGCACGCGCGCCGGCCGCCCGAGAGCTCCAATGGCCAGCCTCACACGCGCGACGCCTCTGACCCGTCCCCGCTCCCTCTCTTCCTTCCTGGCGCCCTACTCGACTCCCACGATAGCCGTAGACAGCCCCGAGCGTCCTCCCGTGGCCACTGCGGCCATTTCTGCGGGTGCCCGTAGGCCACGTCCACGGTGAGCCACGACCTCGCTATATAAGGCCGCCCGAGGCCTCTCTCTGGAGCCCTTTCGCCCTCTCTCCCTCCTGTATGTCACCCATACCCAGCCAACCCTCTCGCCGAGCCCTCCGTCGCTCCCCATGGCCGGAGCCGAGCCGCCGGACTCCGCCTAAATTCGCGCCTACCACTCCTCCTCCTCCCCTCTAGACCACTCCAGTGCCCCCTCACCACCACCACCGACTCGCTCCGCACTTCAATCCCTCCTCCCCGCACCTGCCACGCAGTCCCAAACCTCGCCGATGGCCTCCTCCATGGCCACCCAAGCCATCGCTCCTGTAGCCCTGCACGGCATGTGTGCAGCACATGGATGGGTGCGGCGTGGCCTCCTAAGCACGCCGGTGGGAAGAGCATCACTGGAGACGCTCTGTAGCCCCGGAAATCGCCGGCGGGAGCCGCTCCTCCCTGCGGCCGTAGCGCGCGTGGGAGGTTGAAGGCGACCTGCATCTGGGCCCCGCGCGTCAGCGACCGAGTGGGCGGGCCCCGTCGTTTAAGTGGAGACGACTTTGGCAATGACGCCTTCAACGTCGCCCTGTCGCCCGCCTGGCCGAGCCGCTGGGCAGGCCCAGTGCGCTGTCCTGCTATGTCTCGCCCAGTGCACGCTGTCGCCGCCCAGATCCAGCTCGTTTGGGTAAAAACCTTGTTCCTTTTTCTTTTTTGTACAACTTGTAAAATCTCCCAAATATTCATATCACCTCCAAATTGAATGATTCAAATTTCTGGTAACTCATAAAATCATGATCTACCCGTTGGTGTAACATGCACATTTTGTAGAAACTTTTTCTTCACAAACATTTATCAAACCTTGTTTTCCCATTTCTGTAATGAACTTTAGAAAATCACAGAGAGCCCATTTTTGATCCAAATTCCATGGTTCAAAATCCTAGATGTCTATAAGTTCAAAGCATAGTTTTTGAACATTTTTACTAGTACGTTATGTATCACCTCAAATAATGGTCTATTTCTTCATGTATAGCCAACTTTGCAAATTCATATAGAAATCATTTGAACTCCAAATCCAGCGAAACCAATTCCTAGATGCTTCTAAAATCATCTTTTGTTAAATGGGTGCCTCTGCTCATTTTTGAAAATAATGTTTCTGTACATTTCTTGCAAACCCATTCATCCCTTGATTCCATCATATTGAAATGTTCAGAGATGTCCATTGATCAAATCCTAATGAAACCACTTTGTTCATCCCTCATATGACCAGAGGTATCCTACAAAAGTCCACCTCATATTTTTAGAGCACTTTTATTTCCTGCCTTGATGTGTTGCTTATTATGGTTGTTTTCAACGATAGTTGACGAAGTAGACGAAATGCTCAGAGTTGGACCAGAGATATTTGAAGACCTCGAAGACTTTGCTAAAACAGGCAAGCAACCCTTTGACCATGTCTAAGAAACCCTTTTTATGCATGTCATATGGCACTTTTGTTGCTTGCATCGAAGTCATGATAAAATGGTGACCACTTAAGGTGGGTTGCCTCCGTTGGTTTTCTTGTTGACACTTGCATAATGCATGACCCTACCTTTCTACGAGGGTTATGCTGTTGGGAGTAGATAGGATGCTAAAGTAGTTCCTACGCAAAAGGGGATGGGTATATGCATGGTGATGGAAGCAAGATTGTTTTCAAATTTTTTTTTTCGAAAACCCCATCGGGTGCCACTTATGCCCGAGGGAGATAATGAGTTGGGTAACCACTTGATGACGAAGTGGTGTACCGAGGCAAGTGTGTGTGTTGTTTTCAAAACGGATTGGTTTAAGTTGCGACCGTTATTCCAACCTTACATGTGCAACCACTCTACCCTTATATGGGAAAGGGCATTATTGATTACCTAGGCCGATACTAGCATGGAGCCCGCATTACTAGTGATGGGGGAGAGTTGGTTCTCTCTCATGGGATGGGGTCGTGCCAGGTAGGGCGGCCAAGAACACTTTTATGGGGCACCGGACACACTGTTGTGTCCCCTCTCGGATGTTACGATCTCGAGTGAGTCTCGTATGATGTACATCGTGAGGATACGGAACAACGAGTGGACTCCTTGTTAGTGTCGTCTAGGGAAAGATAGTGATCGGGTGCTTACCCCGGGTACTTGAGGTATCACGGGTCATGGATGACACGGAAGTTCCCCGGATCTTGTGGGTAAAGTGTGCAACCTCTGCAGAGTGTAAAACTATTCGAATAGCCGTGTCCACGGTCAAGGACAGTTGGGTAACCGCTCTTGGGCTACGTCCACATGTTTACAAACCAGTGTGTGTGTTTGGATAACTGGGAAGATCTACTTGGGTCAAGTCAAAGGACTTGACATGATTGAGTTGGGTTGATGCCCACTCTATTTATGTTGATATCTGTAACCTGTCCTCATGGTTACTTGAACTCTCCTGATGCATGTCTTACAAGTTGCTGAACATGCCATTGCACTCAAAACTAGCTTTCTGCAAAAATTTACCTATATCATGCAATGTTGTATCTTGAACCAAAACATGGGTTGCTTGCGAGTACATTCAAAGTACTCATTGGCTTGCCACTGGTTATTTTATTGGCCAGGCATGAAAGATTAGGATATAATGAAGAGTACCTTGGTGAGGAACATGCGAGCTAGGACGCTACCCAGTCAGAATGCCTGTAGGGTTAAGACAGATGGCATGGGTCCAAGTTGTCATTGAAGATTTCCGCTGCGATGATACACTCAAGACTTGACCATAATGGTCCTACTTGTGTAAAACGATATGTATGGATGTACGACTCTTGTTATTCAGCTTCTGTGTGTTCAGTGAGCAATGATCTCTGCTGGGATCACTGTACATGTGCATTCAGTGATCTTGACTTATGAGTCGGGGTCCCCACAACATGGGTGTTTAGGAGCCCACGGCGTATGAATGCTTCTCGTAGGCGGTTGAGACTGGCGTCTTGGTGAAGTTACAAACCTACCCCGGTTTAGATCTTTGGACATCGGGCCGATAGGCTACACGAGCCAAAGTCTGGACAGTAATTTCCTACCACCAAACATTAGTCTCGTGCGATTTCGTGTGACCAAAGGCCTATTTGGCGCTTTGTTCAATATTTGGGAGCAGAAGCATTAAAGTTTTCGGTTCTCTTGAATTGAGCTTTCAGGATTTGTCAAACTTCACAAATCTTTACTCTGGAAAATCCTAAAGCTACGATTATTTTGGAATGGAGGGGGTACATTTGAATATAAATTGTACATGAGTATATATTAAAAAATATGCAACTTACCTCAGTTTATGCATAGTTCCAGATATAATCTCCTTGGTTGCAAAAAAAAGTTAGACATGCGTATGAATATATATAGCATGTTCAAACGCACAAAAAAGATTGATGCCCCCTTTTACATCTGATTTACAAATGCCATTATCTCATGTTCAAATAGATGAATGCACTTCCTATGAATTCGAATCTTCGAAACACCCTTTATGTTTAATTCGACATGTATTCTATTTCGTAGCTAGCAATTTGGAATGTATCCATGCAAGTGACAAATGTATAAAGTGCTTCACACTAACAACATGGAGTGCACTAATTAATGTTTATATATGAATTGCAAAAGCATCCATTGCCTGAATTTCAAACCGCTCTCACTCTATGGATCGATAATATGAAATAAACACATGCGCATGCTAGAATTCAATAGAGTATGGGTGTCTGATAGACCGATTTTCGTCCATACGCAATTTGCATAATTCATGATCTCATCCAAAAATAATAAAGCCATTTATATTTTAATTTAATGCGTAGAACCACCTTTTACATGTAGATGCACTATGCCTCGGCCCATTCTCACAAATGCGCTATATATCTCTATATCTAACGCATAAGTGCACACACTTTATATGCATCGGCATTTCTCTTTCACACATGCTCACAATCTCTCTCGGGGTGTCGGGGGTGTCTCACGCACATGCTCTCTCTGTATCTCTATTTCTTTCTGACTACTATGTACCACTCTTTTCAATAATCTCAGTTGGAAAACACTATTTCTCTCACATGCATATATACACATGCACGGTCTCTATTAGCCCTCTATACGCACATATATGTGCCTACGTGTCTCCCACACGCACATTGTCTTTAGGCCTCTCTCGCACACATTGCCCCCCCCCCCCGGACACACCTCTCTCTTAGTAGTTGGCAGATATGATTCCGTCATATCATTCGGTAGGATATCCCTGATTGTTAGGCTGGATGGTAATACGAGGTAAGGTTTTACCCTAGTTCGGACCCTTGCAGTTGAGGAAATAGCCTACTCATGGTACTGTATATTAGTGACAGGGGTGTCTACAAAGTACACGTGAATACCGGGCATTGTGCGTGTGTGTATACTATCAACGAACTAGCCCCCAAGATTCTATAACATACTGGGGGCCTAGGGTTACAAATCATATATAGTCATCTTATCACCAGTGGGGATAGAATCCTCCGTGACTCTGGTAGCTTCGTGTTGTACGCCGAGTCCTTCGCATGGGTCTTTGTATAACGCGTCTCGGTCCAACCTATGTGGCGCACGATGGAACCGACCGATGAGTCCTCATGTTCACCCACCACAACTAGAAATGATGTGCCCACCACACCAAACACGCAATCGGCCACTAAGAAAATAAGCATATACAATAGTACAATGTTATACATCAAAGTTAATTGCATGGTGCATCCAAAAATATTTGTTCTCCATTGTGAATGTTTATATATTCTTCGAAAATATTAGTCACGGGAAAGAGAAACAAAGGGCATATCTCTCCTTGTCTCCAGCGGACAGCCCCTCTTTCTACACCACTTTCACGTACGCACACAAACTATCTCTCGGCCCTCTAAAAGTATGGATGCCCACGACACATTCACGTGTGACAGTCACTGTATTTCAAGCTAAAGCACTATACGGTCACTAGACTTCAGAATATGATCATTATGGTCACTGTATACATTCTCGTGGTGATCATACGGTATCTAGCTCACGATACGTCTCCATTTTTTCTTCATGACACTGACGGACTGTGCATTTGATCTCTGCTCCGTATTTTGTTGACGACACTTACAGTCATTGTATTTGAAGTGAAAGCACGATATGGTCACTAGACTTCAGAATAAGCTCATGACGGTTACCACGTACATTTTGTCGTGCTAACCAACATGTGGTTGGATGGTTAGGAGGACGGTGGTTTCTCGAGCCCACCAGGGTTAAAGTCCTGGTGCTCGCATTTATCCTTGGTTAATTTCGGTACTTTCCGGCGATGTGCGTTCAGTGGGAGGAGACGTTTCACTCGACTAGGAGGCACCTATGTTGACTTCATAAAATCTGAAGATCATATGCTATACCACTCTCTCGAAGGTGCTCATAGGGGTAGGGTCTGCGTGTATGCGCTTATAGCGGTGAGTGCTTGCGCGTATATATGAGCCATTGCATTTGTACCGTGTTTAAAAAAATACATGTCATGATTATACGGTCACTGGCTCACCCGTACAACTCCGTATTTTGATGATGACACAATCAATTGACCAGTCAAACGTTCCACGTGGCGCAACTAGTGTTGCACCATCAGGGCGCGTAACCATGGAGCCCACCTGTCAGCCCGTATATGAAAGAAATAAATGGTAGTTTGAGTCTGTAATGTGTTAATAAAATAGATTTTAGGGTGATCATACGGTCACTGGCTCACCATACAGCTCTGTAATTTGTTGATGACACGATCAATTGACTAGTCAAACGGTCCACATTCAGCAGCGCACATTACCATAGGGCCCACCCGTCAAAGCGTATATGAAGGACATAAATGGTGATAAATTAGTGGTCGGTGGGTATTCGAAGTTGTGAGACCTCTGGTTGGCAGTCGCCGGTGGTGGGGGGTGCGTTGATTGGGCAGTGGGGTGGGGATCGCCGGAGAAAAAGCTCGGTGCAGGGGGGGGCTAGAGGGATGGCCAGTGCAACGGCAGACCAGCGGTGGGGAGTGGTTTTGGGGCGGGCGGGGCGGCGTGGGCTGGCCGCGGGCAGCGGGGGCCGGCGGTTCGGCCAATGGTGGGTGGCGGCTTAGGTGGGTGGAGTTTGATGATAAACTGCACGCCCGTGATTTCGTATCAAATGGCTGGAAAATCTAATGACCAGAGATGAAAAAGTCAGTCGACTAACGTGTAGCCTCACCCCACACGTACACATGCGCGCATGCAAGACACGCACGCATGCAGTCATGCAACACTGACACGTACACATAACGAACACACGCACGCGTGCAACACTGACACGTACACATGCACTCATGAACACACGCACGTATGCACACATGCATGCAACACTGAAATGTACCATTGCACACACACAACACTCGCACGCCTGTATGCACACAGCACACGACGCAAGACACACGCTCAACCAATACGTGCGTGGACCCTTTGTTAAGGACATGGATTGTTACGGGTATTAATCAATCTTATCCGTGATAAGTAGAACATTGATGTTTGTAGTGGTCTTTATGAATCTCAACGTATCAAACGGGCTATCAACATAGTAGGCTTATCTATATGAAAAAGATGCCACCACACTCAGTGAACAATCATCGGTTTATGAAATGCCCGCTTCTGACTGCCCTGGCCCACCAAAGGTTGCTCTGCTGTGCGCTTCCTGTGTTGGGTGACTGACATGCAGGCCATGTGCCCGAAGACCCCACACATCAATGGAAGAACGGCACGGTGTCCTACGTCAGAGTCGATGGCGCCACTCGCTGCACGCCCGGCTGAACATGCCTCCTTGCCGCATTCAAACGCCTCCATGAAACCCGCCCGTTCGGAAGCCGAGAAACCCACTCTTGACACAATTCCGTTCATGACCGGGCTGGCATTAAACACAATGCCGGCCGAGCTCCTCCCGTCCGCCGTCTATTTAATCTCCTATTTAAACGAGGCCAAACGCCTTCCATGAATCGCACACCTCCGCCACTCCCCTATCTCCTCCTTCACCGTTTTGTCCACTCTTACAATGGCTTACAAAGAGTAGTTATTCCGCATCCAAGACGGCTGGGTGGCCCGCCGAGCCCGTCGGATTAGAGCTATGTAGCTCACTGATCCACCTCCCTCCCCTCGCCCGACGGAGCCAGTTGCCGCCCCAAGCCAGCGCGCGGTTCAGCAACTCGCCACTCCAGGCCGGCTCGACGAGGAGCGATGCAAGGGCATCGTTGCTTCCGTCCACGCCGCCGCGTCATACCGCGTCTCCCATTTCTGTGGCCGAGACTCCCATGCCGGCGGCCGTGCCATGCAAGCAGCGACTGAAGCTAGGTGCGTGCAGAGCGACGATTTGGTGGCTAGCGCCTCCGCGTCCAGCGCCATCATCGGGGAGAAGTAGGACACGGGAGGCCGCCACCGCTTGGGTCCCATGAAGGCCACCGCGGAGGCGACGCCGGCGTACACAGCAGGTGTTTTGCCAGATCCTTTTGTTGCGAGGACCTTCATCGACCCCGCATGGGCTCCACAGAAGCGGAGCCCCCATCCACCATCATCTTCAGCATCAGCCAATGATATCAGTTGGGCAGTGGTGAAGGGAGCCGTCCTTTGCGCTGAAGCATACAGCAGTCCGGTTATCATGCCGCCGGAAATGAGGAACACAAATCGATCGGCGGGCGACCATTTAGGCCAGGTATTATATACCTGTGCTGTCCAGAACTAGCACCGCGTAGTTCATTTGAATGTAATGAAATCCATCATGTTTGTATGAAAATCCGGTATTTTATATGATTTCCGTTGTTGTTTATATGAAATATCGCCGTGTTTGCGGGAACTTCGTCTGGTTGGTTGAGTTGCTGTCATAATGTGTATGGCTACGGTTGGATGGCGTAATTTGTGGGTCGCCAATCAGTCTGCGGGCGGCTCGTATGGCGTAGTGGGACAAAAAAACACTCCTCGTGCGAGCTTGTCTTCAACGTGCGTGCTGGAGGATGCATAAGCACCTTAGCCATTCCTCGTTCATCGGTGGCAAAGGCACCGGTGGACAAAAGGGTCGCCAATATTTTGGCTACCCCGGGCAAGATCCAAACAGCCCCTCCCAACAGATTCAAATCCCTCGTTCGCCATGGAATTTTGCCATGTGTTGTTTTCATGGTCTAGCAAGATGCCCGTGCATTGCACGGAACATCAAGATGCATTTTTTACAAAACACCTGTTGTGATTGACCCATGCAGGAGTAATCCCATTTTGTAAAAACTAATGATATCTCGAGAACTTTATCAAATAAATGGTATTTCATGAATTTTATCGGACTCCATTTTTGTATACAAGGCCACAAACCCATATTACAGGTACCAAGGAAAAAATTAATGTCTTCTATGTCAGTGTTGCAAGCCACCTTGTTTCCTTGTTTCCCGTGTAAATTAATGTGTATTCTTCTTTTTCATGCACATCAAGCCAATGCTCACACACACGTATGCATGCAAGGGATAATTAATGTCCTCCTTTGCTAGTAGTACAAGGCAAACACCATTAATATTGCATCGATTAGTGTTAGTGGCCTTGTATATCTGCAAATTCTAATTTTTATAGTGGCCTTGTATATAAAAATGGAGGGAGAAAGATGAGAGATAAGGTGAGGAGGAGTGGGGCGTGGCAGTGACTGGTGGTCGGACTGGTCGGAGGCATGGGGATGGACGACACATTATGTCTAAGTTTGTATCTCTCTCACACACACCCACGTAGGTGGGGGATGTGCACGAAGAGGAGAGGTGCATGCATGACGCACGTACTCTAGTCTCTTTCCCAACCACACCCGCACGGGTGCACGGTGGAGCTCATTTTTGTACGAAAAGGCAGCACACGTGGTAATTTGACATGTGTACTGGTTGTCCACTTGATGGAGGGAGGATCGTCTACCACGAGTGAACAAACAAATTGCGACTTGACGCATTATGTTAAAAAAGAGGAAAACCATGTGGGCCTACCTTAGAGGCAAGGTTGTATACACTGGAGCACTTTTGATGTGTCCCATCAACTCGCAGAACAAGGAGAAGCTTGCTTAGCACGCCATCTCCCCCGCCCACGGGCGCGGTGGCTCGCAGGACGAGGAGTAAATTTTACTACTCCCTTCGTTTAGTCCTCGTCCATACTACCTTGGTTAGAGAGATTATCATATTGTTTGGAATATATATGTCCTTTAGTACTCCCTCCATTTACTTATATAAGGCCACTACAAAAAAATACATTTTGCATCTATACAAGGCGACAAATATTAATTGAGACAAAAGTTACTACTCCCTCCTTTCCAGTTTATGGCTCAATTTCGTAGTTTGCGCAAGTAATTAGTACGCTCATTTTTCTCAAGAAGTTATGTTTACCGAGGCATTAATTAGAACGAATGCATGAATGAACACTAAATTTCCATGAACTTCTACATGCATTGGTGAGTTTTCTCTTGACACTGCTTGCATCAGGTGATCTAACACACCTCGAAGTCCAACATGTGATGGTACTACTACTAGTAGTAGAATTGAGACTTATAAAACGGAAAAATGATTGTTTTTAGATGAGCCCTATAAACCCTAGTGGGTACGTACTCCGTAAAATTAGATTTTCCCAAAACTAAGTCGCTCAACCTTTACTTGCTTGGTTCCCTTCCTGCCTCCTTGCCTCGAACAGACTATGCCAAACTCCCCTACCTGCCGCGTGGGAAAACACCCGCCCTCGCCTTTTTATAGTCCGGTTTTGTATCCATGAATCGCGCGGAGCAGCAAAAACCCAAGCCTTCGCTTGTACTCCTCCGTCAATGCTCCCTTTCATGAATTCTGTACTTCTTGTCGCCGACATGTGGGACATATAGCAACCAGGTTGACGTGTTAAGCACCAAATAATAGTGTAGAACAGCAGGGGGGACGCACACCAGTCGTACCGCCCAGTAGTAGTAATGAGCAATGACACGTCAAATCACCATGCCGCACCTTCCCAGATGGACGAAGCAACCATTATTTCACACTTCGGTTTGCCATCATCTCAAACCACGTAGTATTGCTTCTGCCTCAAGACAGAAACGCGCATCACCTTGGTACATCACGACACGTGGGACCGCATGACAGGCCATGCTCCCCCATTGACCGCTCAGTAAAATCACCTCATTTTTACTATACTTCCTCCATATCGGTTTACATGGCATGCACGTCGTTTTAAGTTGAGAATTTAACTGGCTATATATGTGATGAATAGTAATCTAGCCTTTTAGAAAATGTATACTTTTGTACAGTAGTAGGATCGATGGATTGCGCCATGGAGCAAAACTTGAAATTAAAAAAAGGTGGTACATATAGAGAGCGCTCGTCACCAAATTATGCATATAGTACTATTAAAAAAGCTAGTACGTTTTTAAATGGGGTACACAATCCTATTAAAGAAATACTAGTATGTACGTACTGAAGAGTTAAAGTAACGAGAAGAAACATAACATTGTTCTCCTGGGGGCTCAGCACAACACAACCCTCAAATTAAACTAAGCACACATGGAATTAAACTATGCAACTAATCCGGTAGACACTGCATTAGAACCACCATGAGCAATGACACTGCCACCTTACTCGGGGTCCTCGTCCATGTCCTCGACTTCGTCCTTGTCCCTCTTCCTCTTGGCCGATACTTCTTTGCTTGAAGCACACCTTGCTCTTGCTCTTCATCCAACCCTTGTAGATATTGAAACAAAGGTAGCCATTCATTGCAGTGTAGTGGATGTGGTCTATATCTAGTACATTCCACTGCCATGCATGATGATGAAACGTGTACGGAGGTTTCTCCAGTTTACCGTACGAAGGATAAACCATGGCTCCTGCCAGGGTCAGCTGACCACTGGAGGGCAGCAGTCGATTCTTCTGGAGGTCGAAGGGGTTGCCTACAACGAGGCTTATCTGACCCAGGACTCTTTCGTCATTCGTAAAGTCTACAGTAATGAATTTGACTAGGTCGCTCTTGAGGATGTTCTTAAAATCCTGCCATTCAATGTTGGCATGGCATATGTGGTAGACCAAGCATAAGTCATGCATGCAAACCTGGATCAGGGTGGGCTTCTTCCTCTCTTCCTCCTTTAGATCCTTCTCTCGTCCCAGGACTGTGGTGTACTCAACATCTAGCCAGCGACCCACTCAACATTTGACTTTTCAAACATGCGTCTGAAGCGAGCAAGGCATCCTTTCATCATCGCGGAAGAACGGGTGTAGATGAGGTCGAACTCATTGTCGGTGATGTTTCTAACCTTGTACCCACCGCTGATCATGGAGATTTGGGACGCCATGGATTTGGGAGAAGGGTTAGGATTAGTGGAACTGACGAAATGTGAAAGGACGGGACAACTAGGAGTGAACTGCCGTAATATTAAAGGACGTGTGGGGACAAGTAGGAGCAAACTGCTAGCGTGCGAACGGTAGGGTAGTGGCTATCCATTCTCCCATGATACGGGCTTACGAGAGCCCTTGGATCTGAGATCGAATGGTTGCATGGCGTGATTCTAGACCTATGGGTGAATATCCTATCCTAGAGGGTTATTCTGCAAATTTTCAGCAACTTAGCATGCGACCGATCGATCTCAGATCCAAGGCTGCCAGCAGTCTGTATCATGGTCACGCCTACGACGACCGTCGCATCGCTCACTCTTTGCGCCCTGGGAGATTTAACACGGTGCATTAGGCTATCTGATGTTGGCATGTCATACATAGTCATCACTTAGTCACTCATACTACAACAAGGTTAGCTATAAGGTTGGCTATAAGTGTATTTTTTTAACCTCTCTCAATCTCTTTCTTCGTACTCCCTCCGTCCCATAATATAAGAATGTTTTCGACACTAGTGTAGTGCCAAAAACGTTCTTATATTATGGGACAGAG
The DNA here is from genome assembly GCF_002162155.2 of Triticum dicoccoides. Lineage (NCBI taxonomy): Eukaryota > Viridiplantae > Streptophyta > Magnoliopsida > Poales > Poaceae > Triticum > Triticum dicoccoides. The sequence continues at coordinate 287,021,966 of NC_041385.1, forward strand.
GGAGTAGTATTTATTGCATTTGCCAAGGAATGACCTCTTCCAATGAAATGGTGCTTAGATGAGGTGCTAAGGGCATTAAATGGCTTAGCAATCAAGTCCCCAATGTATAGGCGCTTAGTTTTTTGTTGCTAAGTTTGCTTCATTTAGTTAGCTATAGACTCAAAATTGTCTTTTCACCTAGGTACACGCGCTCAGCACCGTTTCTTCCTTAGGTCACCAAATTAGTCTCTCTCTTCGTAGTGCCTGTAGGAGCAAGTAAGTACAATAGTGGGCTATTAGCCCGCTTTACATGGCATTTTTGCATATGTGGAGGAAAGAGGCAAGGAAATAGTGGAGAAGTGGGATCTCATGCAAGAGCCAGCCTCTACATGGTGGAGCATTGGGAGAGGCACCTGTATGGAGGTGGTCAGGAATCGGGAGACTCACGCCGGTCGTAGTGCCGCAGTTAAAATGATAATGGCAAGTCAAATCACGGGCCCCACCTGTCCAGCAGTTACTCGCTGTCAAATCACACAGCCTATGTTTGCGGCAGCCTACTCCCTCCTCTTCTAGCGTCTCTGTCGAACCGACTAGGCAGAACTACCTCGCCTACCGCGCAGGAAAAGCCCCACCCTCGACTTCTAAATACTCCCTCCATGTAGGTGAGCAATGAGGAGGGGAAAACAAGAGACCTTAATGTTTATTTGCTCATTAATAGCATCGCACGCAATGAGCTAACCACCGCATGTCGTGTTCGGTAGTCTCAAGTCATTAAAAGCATGTAGACCCCTCGTATCTTATTGGTTGATATGTGAAGAAACAAGAAACGAGGTAGAAGTTAATGCACCGCGCTAAGTGTTTTGGGATTATTTGGTTTTCGTAAGATGACTTACACACCTAGACGGAGGGAGTACATGTTTAGAAACTACATCCACTTAAGAATCCAATGATATACTTTTTATGACATGGTAACTCCTATTTAGCTAGTCAAATGGATGACCTAGAACTACGTGCACACCCTATAAACCGGGACGCCTAAAAAAACAAGACAGAGAGGGTAGTTCAGTACGTATCTTTTTAGATCAATATAGTCGGGATTCACCAAGGAGCAAAACAAGTGGTAGGTTGCTCCTATCGTGTTGGCGTAGCAACTCAAGCAGGGTCAGTCCGCACACGAAATGGTGACACACTTAACAGGACACCTTTGGCTGACATGTGGCTCATCCACTGTCTTGTTCCACGTGCGATGCACCAAATTACAGTGCGGAGCAGCGGTTGGAATTGGAGGCACCCTGGTTGTAGTGCCGCAGTAGTGGAAAATGAGCGATGAGGGGTCAAATCAGAAAGCCCCACCTTTCCAAAGGGGTCCTGTTAAGTGTGTCTTGTTCATCCAATGGCGACACACTTAACAGGACCCCTTTGGCCAACATGTGGCTCATCCACTGTCTTGTTCCACGTGCGATGCACCAAATTACAGTGCGGAGCAGCGGTTGGAATTGGAGGCACCCCGGTTGTAGCACTGAAGTAGTAGAAAATGAGCGATGAGGGGTCAAATCACAAAGCCCCACCTTTCCCGCATTAAGCTGGACGGACGAAGCAACCATCATTTCACTCTAGGGCGCAAGAGCATAAAGAAAAGAGAAAACCAATGATGCGTCCAGTAGCTACCTAGGGCACCCTAGGGTAGGGGTCTCCACTACAGATCCCTTTTTTTGAAAGCTACTCCACTACAAATTGGCTTCTCCCTCCTCCTCTTGAAGAAAACCGATGATGCGTGCGGCGCTAGGGTTTGTAGGAGTACTACGGTGTGCGGGGCCATGTCGTAGTAAACGGGAGAGGGATTGAGTTTGAGTCGACGCCTTAAATATGTGTGGGCTACTTGGTTTTACGGGAACGAGGCAGCATTTTGGGTTCGGGGACTAGTGGAGATATAGTACGTACAAAAAATTGAGGATGTAGGTTCGACCGAAAGGCAATGATGCATGAGCCCTGCATTTTGATATACCCGGGGACGCGTGAAATTTGCTACTCTACTCAAAACTAGTAAGGTACACATGCATTGAACTCAACAGATTTCGAAACCAAATTATGAATAAATACACACTATAGCATGTAGAGCTTTGAGTCATATATGCATGATGTAGATGTTCGTTTAGTTCTTATAGTTCATCTCATTCAAAATGAATTAGTTTTATAAAAATGTTAAGCTTCATGGGGTTGTGCATTGTAAAGCATAAAGTAAAAAATAATAATGGCAATTCATTTAGAAAAAAACATTCAATTATGATATGGAAGATTCTAGAACAAAAGAGAAGTGCTTGTGTTTTGAGGTTTGTGCAATATGCTTAAGTTCAACCATGGAGTCTTCTAAATTGTACATGTGGCAGATCTGGTGGAATGTTGATGATATCCAACGGCCAGTAGTGCTCGGATTTGCCATCTCTGCACTGTCGGATTAGCTTCATCCAGCGACCATCTTTCAAAGTTATTCGCGCACTATATAGTTCTTGTGCCATAGTTGCATGTCTTGGAAAAAAGCTATTAGTGGGTTGTACTAGCTATTTAGGAATAGAAGATGTATACATGGAATTTGTAGAGAAATATATGACATGGAGTGTCTCAATTCCTATGAGTAGGGAATGGAAAAGAGATGTCATTTGGTTCACATCATAGGAACTTTTCTATTGAATCTAGAGATGACATGTACCTCAATTCTTATGAGGATGGATTAGAAAAGAGATGTAATTTGGTTCATATCATAGGAACTTTTCTATTGAATATACGCTAATGTTTATTTTCGTTTGAAATTATGGGAGTATATGAATCCATTCATATGAACCAAGAGGCTCTAAAGCTATAGAAATGATATCATGTTTATTTCCTTTGAAATGTGGAGTATATGAATCTATTCCTATGAAGCAATTGGCTCAAAAGGAAAAAATCCTATAAAAATCATATCATATAGAGTTCCTATGATATTCCTCCCCACCAAAGGATGGTTGAAATTGTTGCAGGTGACACAATGGTCTTTCTTTGTAGACTCCTCCCCCATCTTTAGAGTTACCTCTCGAAGATGAATTCAATGATATATACAGGGTATTCTACATGTGCAATTTGGTACACGAAAACTCAGTAAAAGTTTGCGAGGTTCGAATTTTCAATAAAGGTATATGCACTGCATTTTGGAACGGAGGGAGCATAAAGCAGTTGCTAACACTCACGTGGAAGATTTGTGTGTAGAAGGAGTGGTTGTTCTGTTAAATGACATTGCAAAACTGACACTGTCGGATGCCGATCTAACGGTTGTTACGACGTTCGTCAGGAAAATGCTTGTGGCGAACGTTTCTCAGATCATGATTTACGGACACATGCATTGCATTAATACGTGCCCCCTCTCTCTCACACACATGCACACTCGTGAGTCACGACTCTCCCGAGTCCTCTTGCACCCACCGTCTATCTGCAGGTAGACGTCACACACATATGTGATCTTCACACCCTACCCTCAGAACTTCTAAAAAACAAAAGACGTCGCGCACATTTTATTCTAGCTCACACGTCACACACTTATACTATTACTCTTGTGGAGAACATTCTTTGGGCATAGTATATTGTACTCTCACGAAGAGAAGCGGTGCACGCACACACTAGTTCTCTCAGACCCACTCGCAGGTACATGTTGGAGCGCATTTTTTGAAGCTGGTACAAAAAAATCACTCCACTATATATATAAGCAGGAGCCTTAGTGCTTGCTTTACTAGGTTTCCTCTCGTTCACTCTCTCATGCTCTCTAGATCTAAGCAAGACATAGGTGGCCACACTCTCTCTCAGCTCACGGCTGGTCACAAATCCGGCCGGACAACCTCGACCGGGGCAGGGGTGTGATACGTCCATTTGCATCATGCTTTTATATTGATATTCATTGCATTATGGGCTGTTATTACACATTATGTCACAATACTTAATTATGGCTATTCTCTCGTATTTTACAAGGTTTATCATGAAGAGGGAAATGTCGGCAGCTAGGATTCTGGCTCAAAAAGGAGCAAATATTGGAAACCTATTATGCACAGCTCCAAAAATCCTAAAACTCCACGGAAGTCATTTTTGAAATTAATAAGAATTATTGAGCGAAGAAAATACCAGAGGGGGCCCACAACCTGGCCAGGAGGGTGGGGGGCGCGCCCCCCTACTGGGCGCGCATGTAACTCCCTGGATCTGATGCGCCAGGTGTCTGCCAGTTTACTCGTCGTTGTTCCCATGTCATTTGCTTGCGTGTTTCATTTTGCCATGTCATCATGTGCATTGCATTGCATACGTGTTCGTCTCATACATCCGAGCTTTTTCCCCGTTGTCCGTTTTGCAATCCGGCACTCTTATGTCCTCCGGCGTCCCCCTTTTGTCTCTTGTTGTGAGCGGGTGTTAAACTTTCTCGGAATGGCCCGGGTTTTCCAAGCGGCCTTGGTACACCACTGGTTGACCCGTCATATTTCGTGCCATTTGGAGTCCGTTTGATGATCCAACAGTTAACCGGGGAACCGTAAAGGCCACTATTGTGTGCAGCCCAACAGACCTCCAAAGTGGCCCATAACCCATCCAAACCCCCCCTCCATGCTCTCGGCCGTTCGATCACGATCGTGTGGGCGAAAACCGCACCTCATTTGGACACTCCTAACTCCCTCTACCTATAAATAGGTGTCCCTCCCCGAATTTTTGCGCAGTCCAACCCTAACCTAGCCCCTCTCCGCCGCCGGACACGTCCGCCGGACGTCCGGATGCGTCCGCGCCGCCAACCTCGACCAATCAGCCTCCACCACGTCGCCTCCACCGCGCCCACATCGCCGCTGCCACCCTGGGCCCAGATCCGGCCCGCCCCGCGGCCGAACCAGGCCTCGCCGGGCCCGCTCACCGCCGCCAGCGCCTCCGCGCGCTCCACGCTGCCGCGCGTGCCTCGCTACAGCCACCGGGCTCCGCCTCACGGGCGTCCCGCCCCGCGCCGGCCGCCGCCTCCTCGCCGGCACCGTCGCCGCGCCCCGCGTCGCCCCTTCGCTGCCGGCCCGTCTTCGCCTCGCCGCCGGCTCCACCCCGCCGTGCGCCTCCGCGCCGGTCATCTCTGGTCGCCGCCGGCCGTGCCTAGCCCGAGCCGGCCGCCCCTCGCCTCACCTCCCCGTCAACGCCCCGCCAACGGCTGGATCCCGTGCCTCCCCGCCTTCCCCGACCGCCCGGAGCTCCTCCCGCCGGCGAGTCTCGACGCCGCCGCCGGACTTCGTCCTCCACGCCACCGCCTCGTCCCAGATCCGGCCGGGTGGGATGAGATCCACCAGGTCCCGAACCAAACGCGCCTCCGCCATCGCGATCTGCTCCGTCCCGGATCCCTCCGTCCCGCGTTGACTTTCGCGGAGGTAAAAGTCCCTAGATCTGTAACATTTTCATGCCCTGTTCAACATGCCATATCTCCTCGTCCGTAGATCTGTTTTGCATGTATGATATATCAAAATGTTCATCATTATATGCTCCTAATTTCATTCCATTGTGACATGCATGTTTGAGTCCATATTGATGCCCTTATGATAGTTGCAAGAGTGTTATATGATGTTAACTGCTGTCTATTAACAGAACTTGATGATTTGTCTTTTTCGTTGCATTTCGTGTGTGCATCCTATGGGCATGAGATCTACATGTGTTTTGTGCTACATCAAGCCATCTTTACAGTGGTGCAATCCATGTATTTTTGTGAGCCTTGAAGTGAGTGCATAGAGCTCGTGAATTAGGGTACTTGCTGTTACTATTTTGCTACGCTGAATCTGCTATATCCTGATGCTATGTAAACCTGCTGCTACAAGTCCTTCCATGCATAATCTGGAGATGTTCGCTAAGGATGTTTTGTTATACATGTCATCCTCTATCCATTCATGCCCCTGGTTGCATTTATAGCCTACTTTAACTTGTTGTAATCTTTCTCTCAATTTGCTAAATAATGTTGCTGTCAGCCTGTTAACATTAAGTTCAATGTTGCCATGATTTTTGTTAGTGATCCAAGCATGATATGAACTTGATCTTGCAATTCTCTGATTCATAAATATGCCATTTACTGTTGGTCACCTTTCCATGCACTGTATTGCTCAGTGGTGAGTAGTACAAGCTCATCAACATGCCTGCTTATTGTTGTTCCTGCCATGTCTGAATCTGCCATATCATTTGCCATGTTTGCATGGATGCTACCATATTTTCTATTGATCTTTGGAATAAGTTCAGTAAGGGAGTTTTGTTAAGTGCTTTTAGTATCAGCATTCCAAGCCTTTGTTTGCCATGATAAGTTTCCGTAGCATGTTGTTTGAGAGCTCTAAACATTGCAACCTGATGTTATTTCTGCTAAGCCTGAAACCGTTATTGTTTGCAATCTTGCCATGTCCTTTTGAGCATGTTCTAGTGTTTTCTAGAGATAGCTCAGAGTTCATGTTTTGTCATGCTTTACCTGTACTTCATGCCCATGCCTTTTGTTTTCACGTTGAGATGCTGTAGCATATTGTTTTGTTGCTTGCTAGATGCCTAGTGGCTGTTTTGAAGAGCTTGTCCTTTAAACTTGTATAGTGTATGTGTTGAACCGTTGCTCCGTTTTGAGTGTGCTCTATATGAAACTTGCTTAGATTGCATCTAGGTTCATCTTATCATGTTGCATCCTTGTTTTGAGAGTGTTTGCTTGAAGTTTGGATGCCTTTTTCATCAATGCCATGATAACTTGTTTTGCTCATATCTTCTAGGTCGTAGCTCCGAACTAAATGAACTTATATGTAACTTGACTAGAATTTCGTGTAGATCCTCTTGGTACTCTTTAACTTGTTGTTTAACAACTTCAACTTAATGTTTGTTCAGTTCTGGACCATTTTCTAAATTTTGCATATGAGGACTTACCGAAATTGTTATATGTTGTTTCCGTCCTCATTTAAACTTGCCTTGATGTGTTACTCTTGTGTGCATCATCTTTTGCCATGAGTAGCTTCATGTAGTCTTGTCTTCCATCATACATGGTTGAGCATCATGTCATGTGTATGTGTGGTGTGTTTACCATGTTGTGTGCTTCTTCTCGATAGTTCCCGTTTCGTTGCGATCGTGAGGATTCGTTCGTCTACGCTTGGTTCGTCTTCGTGGCTTCATCTTCTTCATGGACTCGTTCTTCTTCCTCGCGGGATTTCAGGCAAGATGACCGCTACCCTGGATCTCACTACTATCATTGCTATGCTAGTTGCTTCATTCTTTCGCTTTGCCATGTTAGCCTCTAACCTTTTCACCCTTCCTAGCAAACCGTTGCTTGGCTATGTTACCGCTTTGCTCAGCCCTCTTATAGCGTTGTTAGTTGAAGTTGAAGTTGAAGATTGCCCCATGGTGGACAGGATTATGTTGGGATATCACAATATCTCTTATTTAATTAATGCATCTATATACTTGGTAAAGGGTGCAAGACTCGGCCTTATGCCTGGTGTTTTGTTCCACTCTTTCCGCCCTAGTTTCCGTCATACCGGTGTTATGTTCCTTGATTTTGCGTTCCTTACACAGTTGGGTGATATATGGGACCCCCTTGACAGTTCGCTTTGAATAAAACTCCTCCAGCAAGGCCCAACCTTGGTTTTACCATTTGCCTCACCACCACCTACTTTTCCCTTGGGATTCGCTCTCTCGAGGGTCATCTTTATTTTAGCCCCCTCGGGCCAGTGCTTCTCTAAGTGCTGGTCCGAACCAAAGCCATTTGCAGCGCCCCCTCAGGGAAACTTGAGGTCTGGTTTTAGTTGTACGGATTGATCATCCGGTGTTGCCCTGAGAACGAGATATGTGCAGCTCCTATCGGGATGTCGGCGCATCGTGCGGTCTTGCTGGACTTGTTTTACCATTGTCGAAATGTCTTGTAAACCGGGATTCCAAGACTGATCGGGTCTTCCTGGGAAAAGGAATATCCTTCATTGACCGTGAGAGCTTGTGATGGGCTAAGTTGGGACACCCCTATAGGGTATAAACTTTCGAGAGCCGTGCCCACAGTTATGTGGCAGATGGGAATTTGTTAACGTCCGGTTGTAGATAACTTGACACCAAATTCGAATTAAAACGCATCAACCGCGTGTGTACCTGTGATGGTCTCTTTTCGGCGGTGTCCGGGAAGTGAACACGGTTTTTGGGTTATGTTTGTCGTAATTAGGAGTTCAGGATCACCTCTTGATCATTGCTAGCTTCACGACTATTCCATTGCTTCTCTTCTCGCTCTTATTTGCGTATGTTAGCCACCATACTTGCTTAGCCACTGCTGCAACCTCACCACTTACTCCTTCCTTACCCATTAAGCTTTGCTAGTCTTGATACCCATGGTAATGGGATTGCTGAGTCCTCGTGGCTGACAGATTACTACAACAGTAGTTGCAGGTACAGGTTTTGCGAAGATCATGACGCGAGAGCGATGCTTGTTTTTTATGGAGTTCTTCTTCTACTTCTTCGATCAAGGGATAGGTTCCAGGTCGGCAGCCTGGCCTAGCAGGGTGGATGTTGTTTGAGTTTCTGTTTGTGTTTCATCCGTAGTCGGATGGTGCTCTTATGTAAGATGATGTAGTATTTGTGTGGCATTGTATGCCCTCTTGTATGTATCCCAACTATTATGTAAGGGTTTGATGTAATGATATCCACCTTGCAAAAGTGTTTCAATATGTGGGTCTATCCTTGGTGGTACCTTCGAGTTCCTCTTGGATAGGGTCACATATTGGGCGTGACAAGTTGGTATCAGAGCCTCGACCGACCATAGGACCCCCCTTGATTCATCGTGTAGCTTGGCCGTTGTTGAGTCTAGAAGAAAACTGTTTTCGGAGTCTAGCTATATCGGACAGTAGGAATTCTTTTTACTCCTCAGCCGCTTCATCGCTCTGGTGAGGAATCTTGATGTAGGTGTTTTGAAATACTCTTCTTCCCTTTCAAACTTTCTTTAGGATCACGCAGTTGGTTTTTCGGTCATTGGTTCTCAACTCTTTTCATCTGGTGCATTTCTCGTCAAGGTGATTCGACCTCTTTGTTTTCGCAAGACCAATCCTCTGTTGTTTTCTTTTCCCACCCGCCCACCCTTTTCTTCTCGGAGCCGGAGTTCGTAATCGAGTATCCATAATACTCATGCGAAGTCTTTGCTTTCGTTCCTCAATGATTTCAACCGGTGTTCTCTCTTCAGGATATTCGTCAGTTTCCCCTTCCAAGTTGCCTTTGTTTTTTCCCGCCCTCCCACTCTTTTCCTTCCCGGAGTTTGAGTCTCTTTTGACCATCAATTTGATTCGTACGGAGCCTCTTCAGTCTTCCCTCAATTATTTCAACCGGTGAATTCTCATCTCGTTCGAAATACTTCATCTATTTTTCTTCTCCGGTGGACTGAATCCAAGATTTTTCGGGTTGATCACATTCTTTTCCTTGGATCAAGTGTTCTCCTTGCTTGTTTGCCTCTCGCCATTAAATCATTCCGGAGTTCGGAAGACTTGTCAGGAGATTCTTCTGTGTTCCAATTAATTCAAGGTTGTCACCTCATTCATATATTCAAATCATTCCGGTGCATCATGTATCTGTTCAACATCCCTTTCCAACGGTGTTTTTCTCTTTAGTGGGCCCTAACCCACAGGTCTTTTCCCAGGATCTCACCTGACTCTTCTAATTTCCCAGAGTTATTCTAAATTCTTTTCAACTGTGATGTAAGAATGAATTTCATCAGTCACATGCCTTCTCCAAGATCGCTTTCGAATTCTTTTCATTGTGGGCTCAACCTCTCTGATTTTCTTTCTGCCGGAGTATCTCAGTAATTTTGGTGGTGTTCCTCATCGTCATTTCAAGAGATAAGAAGAGTTTTCCCTCTAAATCTTGGCCGTTCTCTCGAAGATTCGCGGTTCTAGTTTCATGCTATCCTCTCGAATTGTTCTGTTTGTCAGTTATTCCCTCTTACCCATCCGGAGTATGTAAGGAGTTGTTTTTCCATTTATTTTCACCGGAGGCCATCATTACAGTTATCGTTCTCTATTTATCTCGGCGCTTCGTTCAAATGTTATTCAATCAGCTCGAGTTATTCCCGTTCCTTTGCATCTAAATCCCCTCTAACATATTTGTTCTTCTAATTCTTCCAGGTGATTCATTCTCTTTCATCAGTCATTTTCGAATTCTTACGGTGGTTCGTTCAAGATTCTTTTTCTTTGATTAGCATATTAATTCATTCGTTATTTCCAATCCTACCGGTGGTTCATGATGACTTTCTCTAGTTTTGCGCCATATACCCCCCTTAATCCTCTTGAACAAGAATAAGTTGCATGCCAAACCCATTGCTTGTCATCAATTTAATTTGATGAAGGATAAGCATACAATAAATCTTATTCTTATTTCCTCAAAGTGAGTAATTCCTTCCTTCGGAGTTTGTTCTTGATGAATAAATTCTAGTTCCAAGTCTTCTCATCTCTTCTTTTCCAGAGTTCAAATTTTCTCGACCATTTCGTCGGAACACCCATCTAAATACTGCAAGGCTTTAATCTTTTTCTTTTCATCCTTCAATTCTAAATCATTGTCGTTTTGCTTATTGGAGTTCTTATGGTGGCTCGTCATGATTTAATTCATTCTTCAAGTGTTCATCAAGACTTTGTTGGAGAGATTCAAGTATCTTTTCTTCTCGCGTCTCGAAGTGTAATTAATTCTCTGTATTCTTTTGAAGTGGAGTTTTACATTTCTTCGTTCTTCTCAGCTATCCAATCATTTCCGTTTGTGGCCGGTTATCACCTTATGATCTTGAGATGTTACCTATAAGACCACAACAAGCTTATTCTTTTAGTTGTTGATTTTCTCAACAAATCGGTTTAAACCTTCCTTCTAAAGATGCTTTCAATTTCATTCGTGGGACAAGTTGTCATTTTCTTCTCCGTTCTTTCCATTCAACTCTTTCAATTCTTTACGGAGGTTTTGTGTCATGTCTTCATCAAGTATCATTCCATCCTCTCAAGCTCGTGTTCTATTCATCCATGTTTCAGCCGGAGTGCTGCCTAAATCCTTTCAGTATTATTCATTTCTTTTATCGTCCTAACCGGAGTGGTTTCAGAGTCTATATTGTTGCCATGAGCTTTGGATTCTTGTCATACTCGTCATTCCTCTTTTCTACCAGAGTGCTCTCGACTTTGTTCATCTTCTCTCTTGCATTCTTACTTCACCTCTTCCTCTTTCTCTCCCGTCTCGGTCCTAAGATCTCGGGACGAGATCTCTTGTTAGTGGAGGAGTGTTGTAACGCCCTGGATCCGATGTGCCAGGTGTCTGCCAGTATATTCGTCGTTGTTGCCATGTCATTTTCTTGCGTGTTGCATTTTGCCATGTCATCATGTGCATTGCATTGCATACGTGTTCGTCTCATGCATCCAAGCTTTTCCCCCGTTGTCCGTTTTGCAATCCGGCACTCCTATGTCCTCCGGCGTCCCCCTTTTGTCTCCTGTTGTGAGCGGGTGTTAAACTTTCTCGGAATGGCCCGAGGTTTTCCAAGCGGCCTTGGTACACCACCGGTAGACCCCCTGTCAAATTTCATGCCATTTGGAGTCCGTTTGATGCTCCAAGGGTTAACCCGAGAACCATAAAGGCCTCTTTTGTGTGTGCCCCAACACCCCTCCAAAGTGGCCCATAACCCATCCAAAACCACCTCCATGCTCTTGGTCGTTCGATCACGATCGTGTGGGCGAAAACCGCACCTCATTGGAACACTCCTAGCTCCCTCTACCTATAAATAGGTGTCCCTCCCCGAATTTTCGTGCAGTCCAACCCTAACCTAGCCCCTCTCCGCCACCGAACACGTCCGCCGGACGTCCGAACGCGTCCGCGCCGCCGCCCCTGACCAATCAGCCTCCGCCACGTCGCCTCCACCGCAACCACATCGCCGCCGCCGCCCGGGGCCCAGATCTGCCCCTGCCCCGGGGCTGAACCGGGCTTCGCCGGGCCCGCTCGCCGCCGCCAGCGCCTCCGCGCGCTCCCCGCCGTCGTGCCTGCCTCGC
>NC_041385.1:287034867-287125986 GCF_002162155.2 Triticum dicoccoides
CCACCGCCTCCTCGCCGGCGCCGTCCCCACACCCCGCGTCGCCCCTTCGCCGCCGGCCCGTCTTCGCCTCGCCGCCGGCTCCGCCCCACCGCCGCATCGCCAGGGAGCCCGCGCCCAGCCGCGCGCCCCTGTACCGGCCATCTCTGGTCACCACCGGCCGTTCCTAGCCTGACCCGGCCACCCCTCGCCTCCCCGTCCCCGCCCCGCCGACGGTCGGATCCCGCGCCTCCCCGCCTTCGCCGACCGCCCGGAGCTCCTCCTGCCGGCGAGTCTCGCCGCCGCCGCCGGACTTCCTCCTCTGCGCCGCCGCCCCGTCCCAGATCCGGCCGGGTGGGATGAGATCCACCCGGTCCCGAACCAAATGCACCTCCGCCGTCCCGATCTGCTCCGTCCCGGATCCCTCCGTCCCGCGTTGACTTTCGCGGAGGTAAAAATCCACCAAGTCCCCAGATCTGTAACATTTTCATGCCCTATTCAACATGCTATATCTCCTCATTCGTAGATCCGTTTTGCATTTATGATATATCAAAATGTTCGTCATGATATGCTCTTAATTTAATTCCATTGTGCCATTCTTGTTTGAGTCCATATTGATGCCCTTATCATTGTTGCAAGAGTGCTATATGATGTCAACTGCTGTCTCTTAACAGAACTTGATGATTTGTCTTATTCATTGCATTTTGTGTGCATCCTATGGGCATGAGATCGACATGTGTTTTGTGCTACATCATGCCATCTTTACAGTGGTGCAACCCATGTATTTTTGTGAGCCTTGAAGTGAGTGCATAGAGCTCGTGAAGTAGGGTACTTGCTGTTACTATTTTGCTACGCTGAATCTGCTATATCCTGATGCTATGTAAACCTGCTGCTACAAGTCATTCCATGCATAATCTGGAGATGTTCACTAAGGATGTTTTGTTATAAATGTCATTCTATATCCATTCATGCCCCTGGTTGCATTTATAGCCTGTTGTAACTTGTCGTAATCTTGCTCTCAGTTTGCTAAATAATGTTGCTGTCAGCCTGTTAACATTAAGTTCAATGTTGCCATGATTGCTGTTAGTGATCCAAGCATGCTATGAACTTGATCTTTCCATGCTTAGCTTCATAAATACGCCATCTTACTGTTAATCATCTTTACATGCCATTTATGGCTCTGTGGTGAGTGGGACAAACTCACAAACATTCCTACTTATTGTTGTTCCTGCCATGTTTGAATCTATCATATCATTTGCCATGTTTGCATGGATGATACCATATTTTCTGTTGATCTTTGGAATAAGTACAGTAAGGGAGTTTTGTTAAGTGCTTTTAGTGTCAGAATTCCATGCCTTTTTTGCCATGATAAGTTCCTGTAACATGTTGTTTGATAGCTCTAAACATTGCAACTTGATGTTATTTCCGCTAAGCCTGAAACTGTTAATGTTTGCAATCTTGCCATGTCCTTTTGAGCATATTCTAGTGTTTTCTGGAGATAGCTCAGTGCTCATGTTTTCTCATGCTTTACGTATACTTCATTCCCATGCCTTTTGTTTGCACGTTGAGATGCTGTAGCATATTGTTTTGATGCTTGCTAGATGCCTAGTTGCTGTTTTGAACAGCTTGTCCTTTAAACTTGTATAATGTATGTGTTGAACCGTTGGTCCATTTTGAGTGTGCTCTATATGAAACTTGCTTAGAATTGCATGTAGTTTCATATTATCATGTTGCATCCTTGTTTTGAGAGTGTTTGCTTGATGTTTGGATGCCTTTTGCATCAATGCCATGATAACTTGTTTTGCTCATATCTTCTAGGCCGTAGCTCCGAACTAAATGAACTTATATGTAACTTGACTAGAATTTCGTGTAGATCCTCTTGGTGCTCTTTAACTTGTTGTTTAACAACTTCAACTTAATGTTTGTTCAGTTCTGGACCATTTTCTAAATTTTGCATATGAGGACTTACCGGAATTGTTATATGTTGTTTCCGGCCTCATTTAAACTTGCCTTGATGTGTTGCTCTTGTGTGCATCATCTTTTGCCATGAGTAGCTTCATGTAGTCTTGTCTTGCATCATACATGGTTGAGCATCATTTCATGTATATGTGTGGTGTGTTTACCATGTTGTGTGCTTCTTCTCGATAGTTCCTGTTTTGTTGCGATCATGAGGATTCGTTCGTCTACGCTTGGTTCGTCTTCGTGGCTTCATCTTCTTCATTGACTCGTTCTTCTTCCTTGCGGGATTTCAGGCAAGATGACCGCTACCCTGGATCTCACTACTATCATTGCTATGCTAGTTGCTTCGTTCTATCGCTTTGGTGTGCTACCTATCACTTGTTCTTCAAGCCTCCCAAATTGCCATGTCAGCCTCTAACCTTTTCACCCTTCCTAGCAAACCGTTGCTTGGCTATGTTACCGCTTCGCTCAGCCCTCTTATAGCGTTGTTAGTTGCAGGTGAAGTTCAAGATTGTTGGATCTTGGGTTCCGGTAGACCCTCTAGGTTCGAACACTGGTGTGCACGCAGAGATCTTGCCCTCTACCTACCTGCACCTCGCCGCCTCGCTAGGATCTAAGCTATAAAAAGAGCAATGCAAGAGACACATGGTTTATACTAGTTTGGGCCACCATTGTGGTGTAATACCCTACTCTAGTTTGTAGCGTGGTGGATTGCCTCTTGGGCTGATGATGAACAATACAAGAAAGAACTACCTCGCGAGGGTCTGTTATTGGCTGGTGAGATGAACTGCAAGGGGGAGTTCAGTCGCCCTTTCTACTGGTTTCCGGATGATGATCCGATGCCTCTACCTTGTGGGTGCCTAGTCCTATTTATAGGCAAAGGCCCTGGGCCTCTTCCCAAATATTGAGCGGGAATGGTGCCAACAATTGGCCATATTGAAGGGGAACATCCAGTACACTTATCCTGACTAAAGCTGGTCCTCGCTTGTCAAAGGCTCTGGTGGTGACGCCGGCTTGGGCTCCACAATGACCTGCTTCCTGCCGTCGCGACGGTCTTGGTCTTGTTGCACCGAAACGGATGCCTTTGCTTGATGATCTCGCCTGCGCTTGCTCCCTTTGCACCAAAGAGGAAAGAAGGACACTGCACGTGCTGGTGCTCGCCTGGCGCCCTTGTTCGTGATGGCTTGCATCATGGGAACCTCGTGAGGTACCCCGCCTTGATCTCTCCGCCTCCTCGCGAGCCAGCCTGACGAGGCCGTGCCTGAGGAAGCTTCCTATCGTCCACCCCGCAAGGCTTGGCCCCTCGCGAGAGTCTTGAGCTCGTGCTGATGAAGATGGGCCATGCTGGGCCGCCCCTTGAGCCACGCCGCAGGCAGGCAAGTCTGGGGACCCCGTTCCCAGAACGCCAACAGTAGCCCCCGGGCCCAAGGCGTGCCCGGACTTGGCTGAGCAGAGAAGCGAAGGGGCAAGTGCGAAGCGCCGCGGGCCCTAACAGCCTGCGGCCTCGTGCGCCGCGTGGCGGTCGATTGGACGTGGATGGCCCTGTTCCCCCACGCCTCCTTATTTTGCGTCCAGCTAGGCGGACCCGTGGTTGCACACAGTTGTTCCTCTTTTCGCTGCTCGACCGTCCCCTGCTCTTCCTCCTCTCGAGCTCCAGTCTCTGCTTCCAATCCAATCTCGAATCCTCCCTCTTCCCATTGCCATGGCTCCAACAAAGAAGGGAAAAGGGAAGAAACCGGCACCTCCGCCTCGCTCGGCGCCGTCGGCAGCTCCCACCGTCGATCGGTCGATCATACTCAACCGAGAAGGCTTGGGCAAGGTCAGCTCTACTCCGGCCACCATCTTCAACGAGTGCGGGAGGACGACGGCCTGGCCCGCATCCCACTTCTCCATCGACAGAATAGTCAATGAGGTCCAGTACTTTGCCGATGCCCTGTGGGCGGGATTGGTTCCCCCCTTTTCCGATTTTTTCAATGATGTGCTTTCCCATTACCAGATCCATATGATGCATTTGGGTTCTGAATCCATTACCCTTCTTGCCGTCTTCTCCTTTGTCTGTGAGGTGATGATGGGCATCCCTCCTTCGGTTGCCTTGTTGCGACACTTCTTCTCTCTGCGCCTCGTCGATCCCACCCAATGCTCATGGTGCGTGAGCTTCATTGCCGCGCCAGAAACAGCGGCTTCAGGAATTGATTTCAGCCTTCCTCCATCCGCGCCTGGGTTCCGCGAGCGGTGGCTGTTCGTGGATGTAGGGGTGCCCAGCCCCCTGCTTTCAGAGCCAACGTCGCCCGCTGTCCCTAATTCAGGCTGGGGCCAGGAGACGCTCACGAGCCCCCGGCTCATCTTTGTCTAGCGTCGCTTCGCGTTCTTGAGGAAGCTCGGCATGATGGCGTCCAAGGTGGTGAAGGAGTTCCTGCTACGCCGCATTGCTCCTCTCCAGCGCCACTGCCGCTGGATGTGGGCCTTCAGCGGGCGTGAAGATCGCATGAGGCTCCAGGAGGAGGACCTGACGCCCGAAGAGCTGAGGAAGGTGCTCTTGGTCTTGACGGGGGACCCTTCCCCTGGCAGCGTCCGGCGAGAGGGGGCTTTGTTGTACCTTTGTTCAAACAGGGGTGACTTTGTGAAACAGATGCCCGGCTTTGACGAATGGGGGCTGCGCCCCGCTCACCTCGCGGGGTCTCGTGAGAACCCAGTGGTGGTGACTGCCCTTCCAGTCGCACATGACGGTCCTTGCTCGAGTGGCGGGGCAGGGAGGCATGTGCCGCTGGAGGCTGAGGGGGCCCCTGCCGGGGTGACGATGTCAGGCGGCACTCCTAAGGGGGCAACTCCTGAGGCCCGTACTACTGCGGCTGAAGGCATTGAGCCGCTACCCGCAGTACCTATGGTTGACGCCAATGGGGCCCCATCTATCCTTCTTGATGAGGCGACCGGCGGCGTGCATCAGGGCGACGCCCCCGATGCTGGGCATCTTGATGCTTCTTCCTCGTTGCAGGCTGACCCCTGCGCTCAACTCTTGGGTCGCTTCCGTGTGGACTTCGAGGCTCTCCGGAAGAGAAAGGAGGCCTTGGGTGACGATTACCCCTGCTGCCTACTGAAGCACCAGAAGTATTTCGCCATTGATGAGTAAGCCTTCCCCTTTCCTAGCTCCTGATCCTCTTGTTGCTTTGGCTAATCCTTGCTCTGCAGGGCCCTTCCTGCCGAGCTCACGGAGATGGCTGAGGAGCCATCCCCCCAGGCTCCGCCCTCTCCACCGTCTTCGAGCGCTCCGAGCTCAAACAAAGCCCTTGCGGTGAGGCCGGTCGGAGAGGTGAGCCATCCTGTGGTGCACCGTGGCTCTGCGTGCCTTGCGACCCTCCTTCGCGAGCCTTCTCGGGGCGTAGCCAGCCTGCCTTGGGCTTTGCGTCTGGTCGTGGATGGCGATTGGCTGAGGTCGGCCCTGCACTATTCATTTGGGGATGGGCTGGCTCCTGGTCGGGCTTCTAGCGAGGCGTGCCCGGCCATCGCGAGGGCGCCAACCCCCAGCCCCCTGCCCAGAGGGGGAGTGCTGATTCGTGGCACCCCGCGCTTATTTGGGGCGGATGACGATGTAGGAGGCGTGCTCGAGCATGCTCGGGGGCGCCGCGCTCTTCGCCAAGAGTTTCTCCGGAGGGCGGCTGACGCAGTGAGCCAGTTTGGTGAAGAGCTTGCTCATGAAGATGCGCGCCTCGAGGCTGAGGGTAGCGCCTGGCTAAAGAGAGGCGCAAGCTGAAGGCGGCTATTGCCCTTGCGGACCACCAGCGTGACCTCGACAATGAGGAGGTCGAGGCGTCGTTGGCGGCCTCTCGGGAGGCCTGTTCCCGGGCCGTCGAGGAGGCCCGAGAGGCTGACCGTCGGCGTGAGGCGGCGAAGGAGCGGGCGCGGGTACTCCAGGCCTGATGCCACTCCTTGGAGCAGCAGGTGGAGCTACGTGAGACAGCCCTTGCTTCGATGAAGGTGGATTCGGTCGACCAGGCAGAGCTCCTGAGGCGTGAGGAGGCACTGGCGCTGGAAGCTGCTGAGCGCGCACGCGATCTCAAACGTTTGGAGACGAGAGAGGGCTTGGCGACACAGGCGGAGGATGACATCGCTGCGCGCGAGGCCTTGCGACCCGCTTGAACCTTGAGCGCGAGTTCGAGGAGAGGCTGGGGTTGATCTGGGCCGAGGCTGAAGGCAGGACCGCCGCCCTGAGGGCGAAGCTGGAGGAAGTGACGTGGCGGGCCGATGCTTCCCAGGCCGCCCTCAGTGTGGCGCGGGAGGAGCTGACTACCTCCCGCACCGAGGCGCTTCTTCTACGCCAGCGGGTGGATGAGACTAAGGCCATTGCGCGGAAAAACGAGGATCAGATACGCCAGCGGCGGCTTCTGGAGCACGAGCACGGCCCCATGCTCACCACTCTCCGGGAGAGAGCCAACACAGCCTTGGGTAACATCTGCGAGGCGGCTGTTGACGAGCCCCACGCAGTCAACTATGCTGGCAATCTTCAGTTCTTCACCGACGTGGTGACGCAGCTGGAGGCGCGGTCGGTCGGATCCAACAGGCTGGTGGAGGAGAGGAGCCGCGCCCTGCTCGGGCGCGCCTTCTCTCGTGTCTTCAGCTACCTTCGGAACATGGACCCTAACTTTGACTTCGTCGCTGCCATCGCCCCAGTACCCCAGGCCGTCCGGGGTGACCTGGCGTGCTGGCTAGAAGACAACGTGGATGCCCTCGCCAGGGCCTTCACTTCTGATAACGACGGCGTGGTCGTGGCTGCTGATGGAGGCGACATGGTGAACGGCCCTGACGCCGCTGATAGCGACGCGGAGAGCGATGGTGAGGCCAGCGACACCAACGATGATTCAGGAGGTGCCCCTGAGGATGCACTGGGGGATTTATCCGACTGACCACGTCTTGTCCCTGCTTACTTATCCTACGCAGATAGAGTTCAGGCCTTGCCCTGAAGGTTGTAAGAGCATTTTGGGAGGGGGAGCCCCTCATGTAAAAACTTGCATGCGGCGTATTGGTAGATGCAATATCACCCGTATGCCTGCACCAAGCAGCTAATTTTGTGACGAGCTGGCTGGCTTGTTTACCTTCGACCCGCGTGGGCCTCGAGTTAGCCTGCGAAGGGCTGTGGTGTCTCGAGCGTCTCCTGAGTGAGCCCAGCGAACCTGTAATGAAAACCTCCTGAGAGGGTGTGACAATGGCAGTCTGGGCTGCACGCAAGCTAGGCCTGGCCCGGCTTGCGAGGGGCTAACGAGGGGAGGCAGCTGAGATGAAGTGGTAACCATAATGCGAGAGATTGCTGGAACGAGACTAAACACCCCTTCCCGGAACACACGCAAATCTTCGAGCTCAAATCCAACTTAAATCCAACGGGGGAAAGCGACAGCCAAGAGAAAAAATAATGAAAGCAGAAAAAAGGCCGCGTCCGGCACCTAGTCTAGTCTTGGACGTCTTCTCACCAGCGCGGAGCTATGTGCTGCCACTGGGCGTGGGAGGGAGGCCCAGGGCCTGAGGCCGGCACCCCTGAGACGCCGGGGCGTGTACAGCCCCACTCATTATTATGTGAGAGTGTCACGGGGCAGCGAGCTTCATAGGCACTGGACCTTCTTCACAGGTACTGGCCTTGCTTCATATCGCCAGACGAGGGCCACCGATGACGACCGGAAACCAGGACGCCGCCAATGGGGTAGAGCTAACGCCAGCGGTTCCCCCGACAACCACAGGTCCTCTGCTAGGGGCAGGCCATGAGGCACCTCCCCAGCAGAGGGCCTACCTCCTGAGGACGCCTTGCTCCGAACACCGCGGTGGTGATGCTGGATCTTGGCCCCTCTCCTGCAGCCCCCGGCGCTCTCCTCCTGAGGGGTAGGAAGCTGCGGGAGTGGGGCAGCCGCCCATTGTGGCGACCTGTACCTCCTGCGATCCATGGTTGGCGTATGCCTGCTCCTGAGGAATTAGTGGTACCTGATAATCGTTGCTTCCAGCGTAGCCGACGGGGCCTTCTCGGGGCTCCTCGAAGAGCGCAGCTTCTGGTGCCTCGTCCCCCCAGCTTGGGCCGAGGAACAAGCCTTGTTCGTCCTCATGCATGCGCCCTTGGTCCATCATGTGGGGCACGTACTCTTCTGGGGCCGCCATCCCGAAGGCCGCGCCGTAGCGCCCCGCATGCCACGCAGTGCTGCTTGAGGCGCCCGCCTGGGGGTGGTAGCGCGGAGTCCCACAGGGGCCGTGGGTTCTAGTGAGTCCTTCTTCGCTGGCCAGGGGCGGGGGCAGCGCCACTGCTGGCCCGGTGCTGACGGCCTGGCCGGCGTTGGGAGGGCCTTGAAGTTCGCCTGGGGCTGCACGGGCATGCATGGAGCCTCTGTGCGGGCCACCCTGTACCTGAGGTGGGAGTTGGGTGCAGAAGGGGGGAACCCCGAGACGGCGAAGCCCAGGAGCTCTGCCACCCGCTCTAGTAGCACGTCGCGGCAGCCTTCCAGCAGCCTGCATTGCAGCAGCTCTCGGGCCACCGTAAGCGCGGCCCTCGAGTTCGCCTGCTCCCGTCGGGTGTACGGCACCGTGGCCGCGGCGTGGTGGGAGGCTCTCGCCGCCGACCGTGCCTGCGGTGTCGTGAGAGCTGTCGTTGCCTGTCCGCGCCGCCCACGGCCCGTAGCCCCCTGCGGACCGCGAGCTGCCTGGGGCATGGGGTTGCCCGAGGCGAGCGGCTCTATGTAGGCGGGCCAGACCACGCAGGGATCAGGGTTGCCTGGCTTATCGCCGGACATGATGATGACGATGCGACGGGACGCGAAGCGGTAGAAGGTGGATTCCGGCGCAACCCTACCTGGCGTGCCAAATGTCGGATCTTGGGTTCCGACAGACCCTCTAGGTTCGAACACTGGTGTGCGCGCGGAGATCTCGCCCTCTACCTACCTGCACCTCGCCACCTCTCTAGGATCTAAGCTATAAAAAGAGCAATGCAAGAGACACAGGGTTTATACTAGTTCGGGCAACCATTGTGGTGTAATACCCTACTCTAGTTTGTGGCGTGGTGGATTGCCTCTTGGGCTGATGGTGAATAATACAAGGAAGAACAACCTCGCGAGGGTCTGTTCTTGGCTGGTGCGATGAACTGCAAGGGGGAGTTCAGTCGCCCTTTCTACTTGTTTCCGGATGATGATCCGATGCCTCTACCTTGTGGGTGGCTAGTCCTATTTATAGGCAAAGGCCCTGGGCCTCTTCCCAAATATTGAGAGGGAAGGGCGCCAACAATTGGCCATATTGAAGAGGAACATCCTGTACACTTATCCTGACTAAAGCTGGTCCTCGCCTGTCAAAGGCTCTGGTGGTGACACCAGCTTGGGCTCCACAATGACCTCCTTCCGGCCGTCGCGACGGTCTTGGTCTTGTTGCATCGAAACGGATGCCTTTGCTTGATGCTCCCTTTGCACCAAAGAGGAAAGAAGGACACTGCGCGGGGGGGCGCCCGCCTGGCGCCATTGTTCATCATGGCATGCGACATGGGCACCTCGTGAGGTACCCCGCCTTGATCTCTCTGCCTCCTCGCGAGCCAGCCTCACGAGGCCGTGCCTGAGGAAGCTTCCTGTCGTCCACCCCGCGAGGCTTGGCCCCTCGTGAGGGTCTTGAGCTCGTGCTGATGAAGATGGGCCATGCTGGGCCGCCCCTTGAGCCACACCGCAGGACGCAGGCAGGCAAGTCTGGGGACCCCCGTTGCCAGAACACCGACAAAGATTGCCCCATGGTGGACAGGATTATGTTGGGATATCACAATATCTCTTATTTAATTAATGCATCTATATACTTGGTAAAGGGTGGAAGACTCGGCCTTATGCCTGGTGTTTTGTTCCACTCTTGCCGCCCTAGTTTCTGTCATACCGGTGTTATGTTCCTTGATTTTGTGTTCCTTACACGGTTGGGTGATTTATGGGACCCCCTTGACAGTTCGCTTCGAATAAAACTCCTCCAGCAAGGCCCAACCTTGGTTTTACCATTTGCCTCACCACCACCTACTTTTCCCTTGGGAGTCGCTTTCTCGAGGGTCATCTTTATTTTAGCCCCCCCGGGCCAGTGCTTCTCTAAGTGCTGGTCCGAACCAGAGCCCTTTGCAGCGCCCCCTCAGGGAAACTTGAGGTCTGGTTTTAGTTGTATGGATTGCTCATCCGGTGTAGCCCTGAGAACGAGATATGTGCAGCTCCTATCGGGATGCCGGCGCATCGGGAGGTCTTGCTGGTCTTGTTTTACCATTGTAGAAATGTCTTGTAAACTAGGATTCCGAGACTGATCGGGTCTTCCTGGGGCAAGGAATATCCTTCATTGACTGTGAGAGCTTGTGATGGGCTAAGTTCGGACACCCCTGCAGGGTATAAACTTTCGAGAGCCGTGCCCGCGGTTATGTGGCAGATGGGAATTTGTTAACGTCTGGTTGTAGATACCTCGACACCAGATTTGAATTAAAACGCATCAACCGCGTGTGTAGCCGTGATGGTCTCTTTTCGGCAGAGTCCGGGAAGTGAACACGGTTTTTGGGTTATGTTTGACGTAAGTAGGAGTTCAGGATCACCTCTTGATTATTGCTAGCTTCATGACCGTTCTGTTGCTTCTCTTCTCGCTCTTATTTGCGTAAGCATCGCTGCTGCAACCTCACAACTTACCCCTTCTTACCCATTAAGCTTTGCTAGTCTTGATACCCATGGTAATGGGATTGCTGAGTCCTCGTGGCTCACAAACTACTACAACAATAGTTGCAGGTACAGGTTTTGCGATGATCATGACGCGAGAGCGATGCTTGCTTGTTTTGGAGTTCTTCTTCTGCTTCTTCTTCGATCAGGGCATAGGTTCCAGGTCGGCAGCCTGGGCTAGCAGGGTGGATGTCGTTTGAGTTTCTGTTTGTGTTTCATCCGTAATCAGATGGTGCTCTTATGTAAGATGATGTTGTATTCGTGTGGCATTGTATGACCTCTTGTATGTATCCCAACTATTATGTAAGGGTTTGATGTAATGATATCCACCTTGCAAAAGCGTTTCAATATGCGGGTCTATCCTTGGTGGTACGTTCGAGTTCCTCTTGGATAGGGTCGCATATTGGGCGTGACAGCGCACCCCTGTCTCCTGGGCCCCCTGTTGGCCCTCCGGTGCCCATCTTCTGCTATATGAAGCCTCTTACCCTAGAAAAACTGTAAGCAAGCTTACATGACGAAACTCCGCCGCCACGAGGCGGAACCTTGGCGGAAGCAATCTAGGGCTCCGGCGGAGCTGTTCTGCCGGGGAAACTTCCCTCCGGGAGGGGGAAATCAGCACCATCGTCATCACCAATGATCCTGTCATCAGGAGGGGGTCAATGTCCATCAACATCTTCACCAGCACCATCTCCTATCAAAACTCTAGTTCATCTCTTGTATCCAATCTTGTATCAAAACCACAAATTGGTACCTGTGGGTTGCTAGTAGTGTTGATTACTCCTTGTAGTTGATGCTAATTGGTTTAATTAGTGGAAGATCATATGTTCAGATCCTTAATGCATATTGATACACCTCTGATCATGAACATGAATATGCTTTGTGAGTAGTTACGTTTGTTCCTGAGGACATGGGTGAAGTCTTGCTATTAGTAGTCATGTGAATTTGGTATTCGTTCGATATTTTGATGAGATGTATGTTATCTCTCCTCTAGTGGTGTTATGTGAACGTCGACTACATGACACTTCACCATTATTTGGGCCTAGAGGAAGGCATTGGGAAGTAATAAGTAGATGATGGGTTGCTAGAGTGACATAAGCTTAAACCCTAGTTTATGCATTGCTTCGTAAGGGGCTGATTTGGATCCACTAGTTTCATGCTATGGTTAGGTTTACCTTAATACTTCTTTTGTAGTTGCAGATGCTTGCAATAGGGGTTCATCATAAGTGGGATGATTGTCCAAGAAAGGGAAGTACCCAAGCACCAGTCCACCCACATATCAAATTATCAAAGTACCGAACGCGAATCATATGAGCGTGATGAAACTAGCTTCACGATAATTCCCATGTGTCCTCGGGAGTGCTTTTCTCATTATAAGAAATTGTCCAGGCTTGTCCTTTTCTACAAAAAGGATTGGGCCACCTTGATGAACTTTATTTACTTTCATTGCTTGTTACCCGTTACAAATGATCTTATCACAAAACTATTTGTTACCTACAATTTCAGTGCTTGCAGAGAATACCTTACTGAAAACCGCTTGTCATTTCCTTCTTCTCCTCGTTGGGTTCGACACTCTTACTTATGGAGAGGACTATGATAGATCCCCTATAATTGTGGGTCATCAATACTCTTTTCTAGCGCCGTTGCCGGGGAGTGAAGCGCCTTTCGTGAGTGGAACTTGGTATGGAAACATTTATATAGTGTGCTGAAATTTTCTGTCACTTGTTAGTATGGAAACTAATCCTTTGAGGGGCTTGTTCGGGGTATCTTCACCCCGACCAGTAGATCAAAGAGTTTCTCCTCAACCTACTGAACCTACTGAAAATGTTTACTTTGAGATTCCTTTGGGTATGATAGAGAAACTGCTAGCTAATCCCTTTGCAGGAGATGGAACATTGCATCCCGATTTACACCTTATCATTGTGGATGAAGTTTGTGGATTATTTAAGCTTGCAGGTATTCCCGATGATGTTGTTAAGAGGAAAGTCTTTCCTTTATCTTTGAAGGGAGACGCATTGACATGGCATAGGCTATGTGATGATACGGGATCTTGGAGCTATAAACGATTGAAGTTGGAATTTCACCAGAAGTTCTATCCTATGCATCTTGTTCATCGTGATCATAATTACATATATAATTTATGGCCTCGCGAAGGAGAAAGCATCGCTCAAGCTTGGGGGAGGCTTAATTCAATGTTATATTCATGCCCCAATCATGAGCTCTCAAGGGAAATGATTATTCAAAAAATTTATGCTCGGCTTTCCCTCAATGATCACACCATGCTCGATACTTCCTGTGCTGGTTCTTATATGCTGAAGACTACATAATTCAAGTGGGATTTATTGGAAAGAATTAAACGCAACTCTGAAGATTGGGGTTCCGACGATGGTAACGAGTCAGCTATAACACCTAAGTTTGATTGTGTTAAATCTTTTATGGATACCGATGCTTTTCTTGGATTTAGCGCTAAATATGGACTTGACTCTGAGATAGTAGCTGCTTTTGTGAAACTTTTTCTGCTCACGTTGATCTCCCTAAGGAGTAATGGTTTAAATATAACCCTCCCACTGAAGTACAGGTAGTTGCACCTATTACAGTTGAAGAAAAGACTATCACTTATAATGATCCTATTGTTCCTACTACTTATGTTGAGAAACCACCTTTTCCTGTTAGGATAAAGGATCATGCTAAAGCTTCAACTGTTGTTCGTAAGAGTAATACTAGAACATATACACCCGCTGAGAAAATTAAAGTTGAACCTAGTATTGCTATGGTTAAAGATATCTTGGATGATAATGTAGATGGGCATGTTATTTACTTCTGTGGTGAAACTGCTAATATTGTTAGACCCGATGCTAAGATACATAGACCTGTTGTAGGCATGCCTGTTGTCGGTGTCAAAACCGGCGGATCTCGGGTAGGGGGTCCCGAACTGTGCGTCTAGGCGGATGGTAACAGGAGACAAGGGACACGATGTTTTACCCAGGTTCGGGCCCTCTTGATGGAGGTAAAACCCTACGTCCTGCTTGATTAATATTGATGATGTGTGTTACAAGAGTAGATCTACCACGAGATCAAGGAGGCTAAACCCTAGAGGCTAGCCTATGGTATGATTGTTGTTCGTCGTACGGACTAAAGCCATCCGGTTTATATAGACACCAGAGAGGGCTAGGGTTACACAAAGTCGGTTACAATGGTAGGAGATCTACATATCCGTATCGCCAAGCTTGCCTTCCACGCCAAGGAAAGTCCCATCCGGACACGGGACGAAGTCTTCAATCTTGTATCTTCATAGTCTTGGAGTCGGGCCGATGATGATAGTTCGGCTATCCGGACACCCCCTAGTCCAGGACTCCCTCAGTAGCCCCCGAACCAGGCTTCAATGACGACGAGGCCGGCACGTATGTTGTCTTCGGCGTTTGCAAGGCGGGTTCTTCTTCATGCTCCATGTGTTTGCCGGATAGTGTCCGGTTGCTTCATAAATGCTGCGCTCCTTGGCTTCTACATCCAATAATGGCCTTCTTCCACGTGTCATACGAATGCGAAGAGCCAGGGTATTCTTACGTTTTACCCCCTAGCCGCGCGAATAAGCTACCTATAAGAGAGGCGAGGATCCAGATCCAAATCACACCATCCTCCTTCCGTAAGTACTCATCGAGGCGCATCTGACAAAAAATCCATTCCAACATGGACAGTCGACGCAGCTCCTCTTCTCGCGCTCCCAGTCCTCAGCCAGGACATTGGAGGAGATGCTCAGTCCCGCATAGCGAGTTAGTGACGCTCCAAACAGAGGGATACCTTCCCCCGGCCTTTATGGTTCCGGTTCGAGCCGGACTGGCCACCTACAAGGGTGGGAAGCTGGCAGAGAGCGTCCCTAATCCCTCCAAAGGAGAGCGGGTATGCTTTGTCCCCTACTTAATAACGGGACTCGGATTTCCTGTACATCCGTTTCTCCGGGGGCTCCTGGAGTTCTACGGACTCCAACTTCACCACCTCACGCCTGCCTCCATTTTGCACATCGCGGCCTTTGTAGCTTTTTGCGAGCTGTTCTTGGGCATCGAGCCCCATTTTGCGCTGTGGAAGAGGCTGTTCTGCCTCGTACCCCGTTCTCACGAGGGGTCGATATACCAAGTGGGCAGAGCCGAAATATGGCGCATCGCCGGGACCGGATATCTATTCGGAACCCCGAAGAAGGCGTCCGAAGACTGGCCTTCAGAGTGGTTCTATATGGAAGACGCCCCATTGCCGGATCCAGTTCGGATCGGCCTCCCGGAGTTTAGCAATGCTCCTCTAAAGAAACGCTTGAGTTGGCGCCCACGGAGCCCTCAACGGGAAGATGATAGGAGCGTCCACTATCTGATGGGCCGGATACAGCTATTAGCCCATTCCGGGTTAACCATGATTGGAGTCATGGCCACATGCATTATGCGAGGGGTGCAGCCGCTCCAATATAGGGGCCACCCCACGTGGGATTTTAATGGGGAGAATGACGCCACCCGTCATGGCCGCACGGGGCCGGGATCGGCCGATGATCTGGTGAAGATCCTGTCCGGCTTGTACAAGGGGGAGAAGGAGGACTTCCTCCGCACGAATCCATTGAATGGATTCTCCATGAATAACCCTCGAAGATGGGTAAGCGGACGCTTATATATTTGATCCGTGCTTTCAAAGATAAGTGTCTTACCTTATGATTTCGATGCAGGAACTGCGCCGGGATGTGGAGGGCATAAAAAGCCCAACTCCACAACCCGAGGATCCGGGAAGATCCCTTGATCCGGCCTCCGAAGAGGATCCGGACATTAAGGTGGATTTGATTGGCGGGGTGTTCCACCAGCTCAGCATAGACAATACTTTAGTCGCCATTACAGCTGACTACCCCGGCTTATGTCCGGCTTCCGAGGTGAGTACGACCGAAGTCCTGACACCGTCACCTTTTTAATGCCTATTTCTTACCACCGTGCACCAATGGTGCTTGGCAGGAGGTGCCTTTACGGCAGGAAGCTGAGCACGCGGCGACTGACCAAACGAGGTCAGTGCGGCCTAGCCGGCGGAAGAGGAGTGCGGCGCGAATCGAAACGTCACCGCAAAGGTATGGTGCACCATTGTCCTTTAAGGGAAAGACTCCTGGGAGGCATATTAATGCTCATGATTCTTCCAGGAGAAAGAGCGCTCGCCGGACTGAGTCCGGAGAGGGTGCCCACCAAGCCTCCGCCAGCCAGGCTCCAACGCCTGGTCCGGAGGGGGAGGCGAGCGCAAGGCGCGAGCCGGATACTCCTCCAACGGAGGATGCCGACAGGTTGTCCGCCACCAGGTCTGAGGTGGAGAGCTCCATGAATCACAGGTTCCGTCGGACAGTTCTTCATGACGCGCGTTTCTCCCCTAAGGCGTGCGGGAGACGCGCACCTCCGTGCTCATGCAGGAGACGCGCACCTCCGTGCTGCTCAAGATGGTTTAACCAGAGCCACGGAGCAGTATGTAAAGGACATACGTGTAAGGAATTTTAATAGTTGTATATGCCAGTAGCCCCCGAGACTTAAGATAGTTAAACTAACTGATTTAAGGATCATTTGTTATGCAGGATCTTACTGAGAAGAATACCCACCTGTCTCAGGAGCTTCAAGAATGCAAGGCCCAACTTGAGGCCGCACTAGCCGCTGCCGGGGGAGCCACGGAGACCCCCTCTGGTAATTCATATTTTGGAAAAAGAAGTAGTTTATGAAGTGCGGCATGTTTGTATAGTCTGACAATAATATTGCAGAGGGTGCCGGACTAGATCCGGACAAGCAACAGCTGTTACGCCAGTTGAAGGCCGGCGAGAGGGTTCTTATGAGGGTGCAGCAGGAGAGGAACAAACTCCAAGATGCCAACACCCAGCTGGGCGAAGAACTAAAAGATGTTCGGGTCCAGCTGTCTAACTCCGTAAAGGAGAATCGGTGGCTTCATCGCGGCATTTATAGTAAGTGCTTGAGCAAACTCTTTTGAAAAGAAGAGTTCGGCGAGGAAGTCGATTGACAGAAATGTGTCTGTAGGTGTGCTCACGGGTCGTCCAGCGGAGGAGATGCCTAGTTCCACGGGAGACCCTCTTCCTGAGCTGCTGCAACTGCACGAACGTGTTCGGCAGGCGATGAGTGGCGTCGTTCAGGCCTTATGGCCTTCCGTCTCCCTTCCTGAGGGCCTTGGAGGGCTTGCTGAGAAGCTTCAAGGAGTACGGCGACGTCTTCGTCTGTGGAAGATGTCGGCCTGCCGTCAAGGCGCCAGGGAGGCCTGGTCCATGGTGAAGACACGGTACCCGAAGGCTGACCCAAACCACATGGCCGAGGTTGGACCTATGGGGCCCAATGGGAAGGAGATCCCTGTGAGCTTGATGTACGGCCAAGTCGAGTTGGCCACGAAATATTCCCAACAGGACTGTAAATTACACAGCCTGTTAGATGGGATTAAAGAGGAGTACAATGAGTCTGTTTGACGATGTAATTTTAAAATGACATGTAAAATGCCTTCTAGCCGGATTGTAGATCGTTTGCCTTTGCAGACCTTTTCGCTTCAACCTCAGGACCCAACAGTCCGGAGTGTGTCCGAATACCCTGACGGTTATAAAAGAACCGGGGCATGCATGGAGACAAGGCGTAGGGGTCATAATTGCTTTATCAGACAAGTGCCCAACTAGCTATGTTATATTACATGGTTAGTAAGAAACATCTTCCAGGGAGAATAGTTCCGTTAAGGGTTCCTTTCCCTAGGAGGCATGCCCTAAAGTGCATGTCCGGACTGCGAAAATAGCAGAAAAAGCATCTGGGGGCAGATAAATAAGTAAGTAATAAATCATCTTTCAGGTCACCGACCAAATATTCCCTTAAGAACGCTAGCCTTCGGCTTCACCCAGTCTGAGGTACACATCTGGCTGACCCGGCAGTAACAATCGCAGAGGTGCTCCCTTTACCTCCTAGCCGAACAATCGGGAACGTAGGGGTAAGCACAGGAGCCAGGCAACCCGGCTTGGCCAAAACTTAAGTCATATCGATGCATATAATGTTGATCAAAAGGTACATGCGGAAGTGTGACACATGTGGTGGGCATGAAGCCCATATAAATAAGCTTCTATTAAAGAAGCCCCCAGGTATAACGAGTGCGAGTAGCACATCGAGCGAGTGCGAACGAAGCGCAGATTAGCCCTCAAGAGGTTTGTACTGAAAGAGGGAGGAAAAGGGAGGGAAAACAAAGATAGCAAAAAAACACGAAAGCTGGACGGAGGAAGGAGACGAACCCTGAGTCTGGCGCTAGGCGTAAAATCTTCGGAGACGGGCTGCGTTCCATGGGTTTGGCTCGAGTCGGTTGTCAGATGCGTTGTGTAGACGGTATGCACCACCGGTAAGGACTTGGTCGATGATGAAGGGACCTTCCCATATGGCCATAAGTTTGTCCTTTTTCTTGTCCGGCAGGCGTAGAACTAGCTCGCCAACATTGTAAGTTTTGTCCCGTACTTCCCTGCTTTGATATCTTCGAGACTGATGTTGATAGAATGCAGAATGGGATTTTGCCACGTCGCGCTCCTCCTCTAAAGCGTCCAAACTATCCTGCCGATCCATCTCAGCTTCTCTTTCCTCGTACATGCGCACGTGAGGTGAGTCATGAATTATATCGCAGGGCAAAACTGCCTCAGCGCCGTATACCATAAAAAATGGTGTGAATCCGGTTCTGCGGTTTGGCATGGTCCGCAGCCCCCAGAGTACAGAGTCGAGCTCCTCTACCTAGTGCGTGTTTGATTCCGTGAGGGACCGCACTAATCTGGGTTTAATGCCGCTCATGATGAGACCATTTGCCTATTCCACTTGACCATTAGTTTGAGGGTGGTAGACTGAAGCGTAGTCGAGCTTGATGCCCATGTTTTTGCACCAGAGTTTAACCTCGTCGGCCGTGAAATTCGTGCCGTTATCAGTGATGATGTTGTGGGGGACGCCAAAACGGTGTACTACCCCGGATATGAAGTCTATCACAGGTCCGGATTCTGCCGTTTTAACCGGCTTGGCCTCTATCCATTTGGTGAATTTGTCCACCATGACCAATAAGTATTTGTGCTTGTGGGTTCCCCCTTTAAGGGGTCCTACCATGTCAAGCCCCTAGACCGCGAACGGCCAAGTAATGGGTATAGTTTTGAGGGCGGTGGGTGGCATGTGGCTCTGATTAGCAAAGAGCTGGCAACCGACGCATCGTTGGACTAAGTCCTGAGCATCTGCCCGGGCGGTCGGCCAATAAAATCCTGTACGGAAGGCCTTGCCTACAAGGGCCCGGGCGGTGACGTGGTGCCCGCCGAGTCCGGCGTGAATTTCAGCCAGGAGATTTCGCCCTTCCTCTTCGGAGATACACCTTTGAAGGACTCCGGTTGTGCTTTTCTTATAAAGTTCTCCCTCATGGACCTTGTAGGCTTTAGATCGCCGAACTATGCAGCAGGCCTCATTTTGGTCTTCAGGAAGTTCCTGCTGGATTAGGTAGGCTAGGAATGGTTCCGTCCACGGGGCAATTACTGCCAGTATTTCATGGGCTGAATCTGTTATTTCATTGGCTGAGCCACCGATTGTGTCAGAATGTTTTGCGTTAGGTGATGCAGTTGGTTCCGGATTGTTATTTCCAGACTCCTCTTCCCATAATATGGATGGCTTAAAGAGCCGCTCCAAGAAGATGTTTGGAGGGATGGTGTCGCGTTTTGCGCCGATGCGTGCCAACACGTCTGCTGCCTGGTTATTATCCCGGGCTACATGGTGGAATTCGAGTCCTTCGAACCGGGCTGACATTTTTAGGACAGCGTTTCGGTAGGCTGCCATTTTTGGATCCTTGGCGTCAAAGTCTCCATTTACTTGGGATATTGCGAGGTTTGAATCCCCGCGCACCTCTAGGCGTTGAATACCCATGGAGATTGCCATCCGGAGGGCATGTAGAAGGGCCTCGTATTCGGCTGCATTGTTGGAGTACGTGTACAATATTTGAAGCACGTATTGGACTATGTCTCCGGTTGGGGACGTCAAGACGATGCTAGCTCCCAAGCCAGCCAACATTTTGGAGCCGTCGAAATGCATGATCCAATTGGAGTATGCGCCGTACTCTTTAGGGAGTTCGGCTTCGGTCCATTCGGCGATGAAGTCAGCCAAAACTTGCGACTTGATAGCTCGCCGTGGTTTGTAGGTTATATCAAATGGTAAGAGCTCAATGGCCCATTTTGCAATCCTGCCCGTCGCATCGCGATTGTTTATAATGTCGTTGAGAGGTACTTCGGAGGCCACCGTTATGGAACACTCTTGAAAGTAGTGTCGCAGCTTCCGGGATGCCATGAACACCGCGTACGCTATCTTTTGATAGTGTGGGTACCGGGACTTGCATGGAGTTAAGACAGTGGATACGTAGTACACTGGTTTTTGAAGAGGGAATTTGTGCCCTTCTGTTTCTCGTTCGACGAAGAGTACCGCGCTGACAACTTGATGTGTTGCTGCGATATATAATAGCATTGGTTCGCCCAGGTTGGGCGCGGCCAAGACCGGATTTTTTGCCAATACGGCCTTTATTTCTTCGAGTCCGGCCGTGGTAGCATCCGTCCATTCGAAATGTTCGGTGCACCGGAGGAGGCGATAGAGGGGCAATGCCTCCGTCCATTCGCATCCAGTTAGTTTTTGTATTTGCTTGAGGTATTTTGGGATATCCAATTGTGACAGAGCTCAGATCTTGGCTGGGTTTGCTTCAATTCCTCTATCGGATACAATGAAGCCCAAGAGCTTTCCGGCTGGTACGCCGAAAATGCATTTTTCCGGGTTGAGCTTAATGTCATATGCTCGGAGGTTGTCGAATGTCACCCTCAAGTCGTCTACTAGAGTTTCGACGTGTTTGGTCTTGACGACCACATCGTTTACGTATGCCTCTACTGTTTTGCCTATCTGGGTGGCCAGACATGTCTGAATCATGCGATGATATGTTGCGCCGGTGTTTTTGAGTCCGAAGGGCATTGTGTTGAAGCAGAATGGTCCGTATGGAGTAATAAATGCCGTTGCGGCCTGGTCCTTTTCCGCCATCTTGATTTGATGGTATCCGGAGTATGCGTCGAGGAAGCACAATGAATCGTGCCCTGCGGTAGCATCGATGATTTGGTCGATGCGAGCGAGAGGGAAGGGGTCCTTTGGATAGGCCTTGTTAAGGTCTTTGAAATCGACCCAAAGGCGCCAGGATTTGTCCTTTTTTGGTACCATTACCAGGTTGGCTAGCTAGTCCGGATGTTTGATATCTCTGATGAATCCGGCTTCTAAGAGTTTGGCTAGCTCTTCTCCCATTGCCCGTCTTTTGGGTTTGGAAAATCGCCGAAGAGTCTATTTGACTGGCTTGAATCCTTTTAGGATATTTAGGCTGTGCTCTGCCAGCCTGCGTGGGATTCCTGGCATGTCTGAAGGGTGCCAGGCGAAAATGTCCCAATTTTCCAGAAGGAATTCTCGTAGTGCGGCTTCTACGTCAGGATTTAATTGTGCCCCAATGGAGGTCGTCTTTGTGGGGTCCGTTGGATGGACCTAGAATTTGAATATTTCGTCTGCTGGTTTAAAAGAGGTGGACTTAGACCTCTTATCGAGTATCATATCGTCCCTATCCACCGTGGAGCGCAGCGCAGTGAGTTCCTCTGCCGCTAGGGCTTCGGATAATGCCTCTAGGGAAAGTGCGGCTGTCTTATTTTCAGGGCGGAGTGCTATATCTGGATCACTGACGAGAGTGATTATTCCATTGGGCCCGGGCATTTTGAGCTTCATGTACCCATAATGGGGTATAGCTTGGAAGATTATGAATGCCTCTCGCCCTAACAAGGCGTGATATCCGCTGCCGAATGGGGCCACTTGGAACGTGACCTCTTCAGACCTATCGTTGTCCGGTGAGCCGAACACTACGTCTAGTGTGATTTTTCCTGTGCAGCATACTTCTCGACTAGGGATTATTCCCCTGAAGGTTGTGCTGCTTCGCTCAATGCGGCTCCAGTCAATTTCCATTTTTTGAAGAGTTTCCTCATAGATGAGGTTTAATCCGCTGCCGCCATCCATGAGTACCTTGGTAAGACGAAAGCCATCCACTATCGGACCGAGGACCAATGCGGCTGGTGCTCGAGCTGTTCGGACTTTAGGTTCATCGCTGGCACTGAAGGTGATAGCTGTGTCGCTCCATGGATTCGTTGTTGCTACTTGGTAGACTTCGGCGAGGCTGTGGATTGTTCGCTTCCGCATGTTATTTGTTGCGAAAGTCTCGAAGACTCTTAATACCGTACTGGTACTGTTGGGCTGGTTGTCCGGGGCTAGAAAGCCTTCGCCACTTTTGGCCACCTACCGTAGTATCCAACATGCTCGAAGGCTATGTGTTGGAGTGGCGCCCTCCATACTCTGGATTTTGCAGGGTCCGTTGAGCCATACCTCCAGTACGGTTCCGTGCCCTTTAGGGGGTTTTTGCCTTTTGGTTTTTAATCCAGGTACTTGAGTATGACGCACCCTTTTATTTCGGACTGGAGTTGTATTCAGGGCCGGATTGTCCCAAAACCTGGTTTCGGTTTTCCAGGCACTCTCCATCGCATAGTATTTTTGTACAATGGTCGCTAGGTCGGCGAAGCGTGTAACTTCGCGACGACTTATGGCGTTTATGATTCCCTTGTCCGTGCAATTGTTGCAAAAAATAGAAATCGCGCCTTCTTCACGGCAGTCCTTTATCCTATTCATAACCAGGAGGAACCTGGCCCAGTAATGATTTACTGTTTCATCGCGATCTTGCTGTATTTGAGATAGATCGCTTATGTTTGGGTGGGCGGGTGGAATTAAGTTCGGAACCCCGC
The DNA here is from genome assembly GCF_002162155.2 of Triticum dicoccoides. Lineage (NCBI taxonomy): Eukaryota > Viridiplantae > Streptophyta > Magnoliopsida > Poales > Poaceae > Triticum > Triticum dicoccoides. The sequence continues at coordinate 287,057,308 of NC_041385.1, forward strand.
CCGATCTGAGGCTCAAAGGCCAAGAAGTTTCTGGATTTGGAAGCTTGGTTTGTTGGATGCCTTCCAACAAATCTAGTCTGATGCCTGACTTTAGGTTCAGTATTTGATTGATGTCCGTCCCTCCGCGGGAATCCGGCATGGAGGGATCGGGAATCCGTACATAGCTGGTATTTAATATAGAAGAAGAGTCGCCGCATTGTTCCTCTACCACAACAATGTGGTGGGTAGCCTGGGGAGAGTTAATTTCTCTCAGATCAGTTTTAAGACCAATCTGGTCGTAGCCTGTAGTGACTCCCAGGGCGGCGATGCGATCCAAGAGCTCGTTTACGGAGGAGAGCTCCATCGGATCTAGCTGCTCGGCGAATTCCGAGCTGACGTGAAGATCGCTTTTGATGACGTGAGAGGTCATCGTCGGAGCGGTGGCCGAACATGCGGTCATAAGAAAACCACCTAGCCCGATAGTTTGGCCGGCAGCCAAGGCTCCCTTGACGACGGCGCCGTCTTTAAAGACAAGAAAAGGCATCCTTCCTGATTGCGACGACAAAGAGGAACTCTCAATGAAAGCACCAATGTCGGTGTCAAAACCGGAGGATCTCGGGTAGGGGGTCCCGAACTGTGCGTCTAGGCGGATGGTAACAGGAGACAAGGGACACGATGTTTTACCCAGGTTCGGGCTCTCTTGATGGAGGTAAAACCCTACGTCCTGCTTGATTACTATTGATGATGTGTGTTACAAGAGTAGATCTACCACGAGATCAAGGAGGCTAAACCCTAGAGGCTAGCCTATGGTATGATTGTTGTTCGTCCTACGGACTAAAGCCATCCGGTTTATATAGACACCGGAGAGGGCTAGGGTTACATAGAGTCGGTTACAATGGTAGGATATCTACATATCCGTATCGCCAAGCTTGCCTTCCACGCCAAGGAAAGTCCCATCCGGACACGGGACGAAGTCTTCAATCTTGTATCTTCATAGTCTTGGAGTCTAGCCGATGATGATAGTTCGGCTATCCGGACACCCCCTAGTCCAGGACTCCCTCACCTATTATTTCTGTTAAAATAGGAGATCATTGTTATCATGGCTTATGTGATATGCGTGCTAGTGCTAGTTCAATAACCTTTTCCTTATATAAAGAAATTATGCATGATATTGCACCCGTTGAGTTAGAAGGTATTGATGTTACAATTAAGCTTGCCAATAGAGATACTATTAAGCCATTTGGGATTGTTAGAGATGTTGAAGTCTTGTGTGAGATGATTTTCTTGTTCTTGGTTCCCAACAAGATGACTTTTGTCCCATTATATTTGGTAGACCCTTTTTGAATATTGTTAATGCTAGGATTGATTGCGAAAAGGATGTTGTTACAATTGGTCTGGGCGATATGTCTCATGAGTTTAATTTTGCTAAGTTTCATAGACAACCCCGTGATAAAGAATCACCTAGTAAGGATGAGATTATTGGTCTTGCTTCTATTGTCGTGCCTCCTACTGATCCGCTAGAACAATATTTGCTAGACCATTAAAATGATATGTTTATGAATGAAAGAAGGGAAATAGATGAAGTATTCCTTCAACAGGGTCCAATTCTGAAACACAACTTACCTATTGAAATCCTAGGGGATCCTCCTCCACCCAAGGGTGATCCCGTGTTTGAGCTCAAACCATTAACTGATAATCTTAAATATGCTTATCTTGATGAAAAGAAGATATATCTTGTTATTATTAGTCCTAAACTTTCAGAGCAAGACGAGGAAATATTATTGAAAACTCTGAAGAAGCACCGTGCTGCTATTGGATATACTCTGGATGATCTTAAGGGCATTAGTCCCACTCTATGCCAACAGAAAATAAAATTGGAGAAAGATGCTAAACCAGTTAGAGATCCTCAACGACGATTAAATCCTATGATGAAAGAAGTGGTAAGAAAGGAGATACTAAAGCTCCTTGAGGCAGGTATAATTTATCCCGTTGCTGATAGTGATTGGGTAAGTCATGTCCATTGCGTCTCAAATAAGGGAGGTATTACTGCCATTCCTAATGATAAAGATGAATTGACCCCGCAAAGAATTATTACAGGTTATAGGATGGTAATTTATTTCCTTAAATTAAATATAGCTACAAATAAAGATCATTACCCTTTACCTTTTATTGATCAAATGCTAGAAAGACTATCCAAACATACACATTTGTGCTTGCTAGACGGTTATTCTGGTTTCTCTCAAATAACCGTGTCAGCGGAGGATCAATAAAAACCTACTTTTACTTGCCCTTTCGGTACTTTTGCTTATAGACGCATGCCTTTTGGTTTAAGTAGTGCACCTGCTACCTTTCAAAGATGCATGATGGCTATATTCTCTGACTTTTGTGAAAAGATTTGTGAGGTATTCATGGATGACTTCTCTGTTTATGGATCCTCTTTTGATGATTGCTTGAACAACCTTGATCGAGTTTTATAGAGATGTGAAGACACTAGTCTCGTCTTGAATTGGGAAAAGTGCCACTTTATGGTTAATGAATGAATTGTCTTGGGGCATAAAATTTCTGAAAGAGGTATTGAAGTTGATAAAGCTAAAGTTGATGCTATTGAAAAGATGACATGTCCCAAGGACATTAAAGGTATAAGAAGTTTCCTTGGTAATGCCGGTTTTTATAGGAGGTTCATTAAGGACTTTACTAAAATCTCTAGGCCTCTGACTAATTTATTGAAAAAGATATTCCTTTTGTCTTTGATGATGATTGTGTAGAAGCATTTGAAATACTTAAGAAAGATTTTATCGCTGCACCTTGTCAGTGTACTAGAATAGGGGTACCCTAGTATCCCGAACTTGTGCACGGGCAGTTGCAGCGCCCCGTGGTTCCTTTGGAGCCATTCAAGAACAAAGTATTTAAGCCAAGGTGACAAGGCCCCAGCAAGAGGAGCTTGCCGGGAAGGCCAATCAAGGCACCACAAGGAACTTGCCGCGACGCGCCGTGCGTCCCGGCAAGGCCCGGTGAGCGACAAGCTTCCGGGCGCGGCAAGACAACTACCGCGGGAAGGCGCTTGTCGCGGCAAGCGGCCACTCTGTACCTACGCTCCAGCACATCCACCAACGTGTCGCCCTGGGGGCCTTTCCAGGCGCGCGTGGCGAGAGGCTGTGCAGCCAGCAGTGCGCGGTGGCATGCAACGCTGACAAGACTGCCATCATGGCGAGCGGTGGCGTCCCTGACGGTCCTTTTCTGCACTGTTTGGGCGACACGGACGGGCATTTAATGCCTTATCCCCTGCCGTCAGGGTTAGGTAGGATGCACTGTACAGGTAGCTGTACCAACCACCCCTCTTTTTCCATTTTTACCCTTGTCTACTTTGCCACCTGTCGGTGACCCCTTGAGCATATAAAAGGAGGCCCATGTGCAATGTAGAGGGGGTTCGGTTCGAAACCAGAAAACACTCACGCTCGGTCTCGTTAGCAGCTTGAGTGTACTCTAGCACTCAGCGCTCCTGAGCAAGAACTCAATACAATCAGACAAGCAGCAGTAGGAGTATTATCTCTCCGGAGAGCTCCGAAGCTGGGTAAACAGCTCGTGTGTTTCGCCTCGATCTGCTCTTTGTGCGATCTCCGCCCCCCGCCGAACCGAAAGGGGCTCGGTCCACCGGCCCCATAGGTGTTCGTGGATCAGTTTCCCCGACATCTTTGGCGCACCAGGTAGGGGGGCGTCGAGGTTGTGTGAACCTGATCCGGCGTTCACACGAGCCAGATCTTCTTCTTCATTGACATGCCACCGAAGAAGAAGACTTCGGCGGCAGCTGCTCTGTCCGCGTCGATCCCACCACCACCGGAGCAAACGAGTGGTGGGGTAGACGCTAGCGGAAGAACGGACATCGACGAGGGAGCTCACGGCGCTACCAGGTCCAAGGACAAGGCTCCACAGACCTCGGCGTCCGTACATGTTCCGCGCCCATCTCAGGAGGCGCAGGACCGACAGCGTCATGGTACTCGCAGTACCATACATTTGTTGGGCCAATATCAAGCTGGTGGATCTCGGGGTGCTCAAGACCAGCATGCACGCCAACATGCTGGCACGAGCGAGGCACGGTCGCCTGGACAGGATACTGCTCCTTCTAACATAGTTAGGAGTCCGAGCATATCCCGCTCCGCGCACCGTTCGCTACTGCCACCCACTACTCCAGCAGAAGCTTTGGCGCGAGCTCAACTGCTCCTGGATTACCCTCCAACGGAAGACAAGATTGACGGATGGAGGGCCACCATTCAAAGTCTCATCGGCTTCACCAACGGCGACACTCCGCGGCAGCCAAGTACATCGAGGCTGCGGCAGGACTGCCAGGCACGAGCCGGTGGCGACGAAACCGGTGGGGGTGCAACTACCATGCGCTCTCCACCCCGAAGGCCAAGATCGCCGACTCGCCGGATCCACCTCGACAACGACTCTACCGCGTCATTGGATCCACGAGCTCGTCGCGATCAGCGCCAGGTTCTTCACGAACGACAGCAAGAAGACGCTCGTACTCGCATCGAGCGCCGAAGAGAAGCGCGGCATCAATCAGACCAGCACGCTGGGCCTTCTGTCGACATGCATGCGCCAGGGGAACCAGGCGACTTGCCGTACGCGGTAGGTTGCCCTGCGTTCACTCGTGAGTTGCGGCAAGTCCAGTGGCCCAGCACGAAGAATTTCAAGCCAGACATGCCAGAGAAGTACGACGGCAAGTCGCATCCGTCGGAGTTCCTCAGCATCTACACCATCGCGGTGCAAGCTGCCGGGGGACGGGACGACAAGATCCTTGACAACTACCTCCCGCTGGTGCTCAAACCCAATGTCAGATCCTGGCTCATGCACTTGCCGGACAACTCCATATCCTCCTGTGCAGAGCTATGCCATCAGTTTGTCGGTGCCGTTACAGGCGGCCACAAGCCTCATGGCCAAGAAAGCGATCTTCATCTGCTCGCCCAGAAGGAAGGGGAGCCCCTACGCAAGTACATTCAGAGATTCAGCCGTGTACAACACAACATCCCAGATGTCCACCCTGCTGCGGTAATCAACGCGTTCCATCAGAACGTGCGAAACCGCAGAATGCGGGAGGAGATGGCGATGTGCAAGATCAGAGACGTCAGTGAGCTCTATGCCTTGGCCGACAAGTGTGCACGTGCGGAGGAATGGAGGAAACTCCCCGGAGAGAATATAGGAGCAGAAGGATCTGATAGTGAGGAGACTGCCCCGGCAAGGAAAAACCGGCGGCGGGACAACAGAAAGAAGAAAGGCAAAGAGGTGCTAGTCGTTGAGCAGTCCGGCAAGAAAGCCAATGCTGGTAGCTCCGGCAAGGAGATTGCCGCGGGCACCAGCCACCAGGCTGTGGCAGTCGCCGACAAGCAGGACAGCACCAACAAGCAGTACTGCGAGATCCACCGCACCAAGGGCCATGACCTCCAGAGCTACAAGAAGGTCGAGCAGCTTGTCGAGCAGCAAAAGGCTGAATACGAGCGACGCGACAAGGAGAAAGCCCAGGAAGGTGCTGGAGGAGCTGGCAAGAAGCATCCCGGCCGAGGAGGACGCCGTGGCAAGGCCAAGCAGCGGCAAGGAGACAGACCTCCCCATGGCCGCGCCAAGGATGAAGATGACGACGACGATGAAAATATGGATGATGACGAGGCCGATGAGCAGGAGTTCTAGAAATCCACAGAGGTCCTATGCGTTGACGGCGGTGCTTCTCTGCATACTTCGCACCGCCAGCTCAAGCAGTGGGTGCGAGAAGTCAATGCGGCAGAACCACCCATCGAGTCACGCAAGCCTCTGAAATGGTCCAGCACGCCTATCATCTTTCATATTGAGGACCACCCTGATCGCATAACTGCGGTCGGGAGCTTGCCAATGTTGGTTTCACCAACTATCCACAACCTCAAGGTCACTAAGATGCTGGTTGACGGCGGGGCCGGCTTGAACCTGATCTCCTCCGCGGTACTCCAGAAACTCCAGATCCCTAATAGCGAGCTCGAAGAGACCGGCACGTTCCAAGGAATCAATCCGGGAAGGAGCAAGCCGAAGGGAAAGATCACGTTGCCGGTAACATTTGGCAGCGAGTTGAACTTCAGGACTGAGAGGGTCACTTTTGACGTTGCTGATTTTCCATTACCATACAATGGGATACTCGGCCGTCCAGCACTCGCCAAATTCATGGCAGCCTCTCACTATGCATACAACGTACTGAAGATGCCAGGCCCGATAAGTGTCATCTCTGTCCCTGGCGACAAGAAGGATGCCCTTAGCTGTGCCGACAAGATCTACCGGGAAGCAGCAGCTGCAACAGATTGCAAGCCACTTGCCGCTGAAGCTCTCGGGGCGAAGAAGAAGACCAAGTCCGGCAAGAGTTCTGATGCCCACTCCGGCAAGCGCACCTCTTCGGAGTGCTGCGCTACCGTCGAGGACGAACCATCGAGCTCCACCGGCAAGTGTAAGAAGACAATGGCAGCCCCACCAGAGACCAAGAAGGTGTCCGCCAAGGAGGACGGCACTGGTGGTACCTTCACCATCAGTGCCACTCTCGACCCTAAATAGGAAAGCGCGCTCGTTGCTTTCCTGCGGGCGAACGTCGACGTGTTTGCGTGGCAACCGTCTGACATCCCCGGTGTTCCCAGGAAAGTAATCAAGCACCATCTTGCCGTCTGTCCTCATGCGCGGCCCGTCAAGCAGAAAGTCAGGAAATAGGAAGTGGAGCGCCAAGAATTCATTGCAGAAGAAATCAAGAAATTGGAAGCAACAGGCCTTGTCAGAGGAGTGCTCCATCCTACGTGGTTGGCCAACCCTGTACTCGTGCGCAAGGCAAATGGGAAATGGAGGCTTTGTATCGACTTTACCGCTGTCAATAAAGCTTGTCCCAAAGACCTATTTCCCTTGCCGCGCATCGACCAGATTGTTGACTCCACAGTCGGATGTGACTTGCTTTCATTTCTTGATGCATACTCAGGATACCATCAGATCTTCATGGAAGAAAAGGATGAGGAGAAGACCGCATTCATCACCCCATGTGGCACATACTGTTTCGTACGGATGCCCTTCGGTTTAAAGAATGCTGGTTCGACATTTGCAAGAGTAGTCCATCACGCTTTTGAGCCACAGATGCACAGAAAATGTGGAAGCCTACATGGATGACATAGTGGTCAAGAGCAAGGACAGGGCAACCCTGATTCAAGATTTATATGAAACCTTTACAAATCTGCGCAAGATCAACCTCAAGCTTAACCCCGAGAAGTGTGTGTTTGGAGTCCCGTCCGGCAAGCTTCTCGGGTTCTTCGTGTCTCGGCGAGGAATTGAAGCCAATCCCGACAAGATCAAGGCCATTGAGCAGATTGAAGCACCAAAGCGCGTCAAGGATGTATGAAGACTTGCCGGTTGCGTGGCTGCTCTCAGCAGGTTTATCTCTAGATCTGCTGAGCGCGCCCTGCCATTTTTCAAAATATTGAAAAAGGCAGGTCCAATGAAATGGACTCCGAAAGCGGAGGCTGCGCTGCAGGACTTGAAGAGATACCTGTCCTCCACTCCAACACTTGTCGCACCTAAGCCACAAGAGAAGTTGCTGCTATATATAGCGGCAACCAATCAAGTGGTTAGTGCTGCGTTAGTAGCGGAGAGGGAGGCGAATGATGAGCCAGCAACCATGGAAGATGCATCCAGCGACAAGAAGGGGACTTCACCGGCAAGCTCTGGTCCCGACAAAAATGGAACTGCGCAAGAGCGTGATTAGATGCAGAAAAGAATGGTGCAGCGCCCAATTTACTTTGTCAGTTCCCTTCTGCAGGGAGCTAGATCAAGATACTCTGGTGTGCAGAAATTGCTTTTCGGCCTTCTCATGGCCTCGAGAAAGCTGCGCCATTACTACCAAGCACATGAGATCACAATCGTCACTCGTTTTCCGCTGAAGAGGATACTGCAGAATCCAGAAGCAACAGGTAGGATTGTCGAGTGGGCACTGGAACTGTCGAGCTTTGGCCTTAAGTTTGAGAGCACTTCAACTATCCAAAGAAGAGCATTGGCAGAATTCATAGCAGAATAGACACCAACACAAGATGAAGAAGTTCCATAAACGAGCATCCCCGTCAAGGAAGCAAGCAAAGAGTGGATGATGTACTTTGATGGTGCCTTCTCGCTGCAAGGCGCCGGTGCGGGCGTACTGCTTGTCGCACCCACCGGAGAGCACCTCAAGTATGTAGTCCATATGCACTTTCCCAAGGAGCAAGCAACAAACAATACTGTAGAGTATGAAGGTTTGCTTGCCGGTCTCAGGATCGCAGCAGACCTTGGGATCAAGAAGCTCATTGTCAGGGGTGACTCACAACTTGTCGTCCGCCAAGTAAACAAGAATTATCAGAGTCCATTGATGGAAGCTTACGTTGATGAAGTGAGAAAGCTAGAAGAGCGCTTTGACGGCCTACAGATGTAACATGTTCCTAGAGCTCAGAACGACATTGCCGATGGCCTGTCAAAGTGCGCCGCACTTAAGTTACCTGTGGAACCAGGGATCTTTGTGCTCAAGCTGACTCAACCATCCGTAACACCATCAATTGGACAGGGCAAAAACAGGAAGTTGATTTCTGATGACTATTTTCCGGCAGAGCTCCCCGAAGCCGCCGCCAAGAAGGTCCTCAAAATCAACACCAAGGATGCTGAGGAGCAGTCTGCTCCGGCAAGCCTTAGTGCTTGTTCCGTTGAAGCAGGCGCTCCCGACAAGTTTTGCTCCGGCAAGCTTGCCGGGGAACATCAAGCTCCGGCAGAGCCACAAGTTCTCGCCATAGAAGCGGATGTTCCCACAGCAGCAGATGTGCCTTTAGTCCTTGTTGTCGAGCCACAAGCTCCAGCATGGGCACAGCAAATTGTCCATTTCCTTCAGACAGGAGAACTTCCCGAAGAGCAAGAAGAAGTGGAAAGAGTAGCGCGGCAGTCAAGTATGTACCAGTTTGTCGACAACACACTGTACAGAAGAAGACTCAACGGGGTAAAATTGAAGTGTATTCACCGGGAAGACGGACAAAAGCTGTTGGCAGAGATACATGGAGGCATATGTGGTCATCACATTGGCACAAGAGCACTTGCCGGCAAAGCATTCTGGCAAGGTTTCTTTTGGCCGACAGCCCTCCAGGATGCAACTGCACAAGTAACCAAGTGTGAAGCGTGCCAGTTCCATTCCAAGAAGATACACCAGCCAGCTCAAGCTCTCCAGACGATCCCTTTATCCTGGCCATTTTCGGTCTGGGGGCTCGACATCCTTGGCCCCTTTCCCCGAGCTATCGGGGGCTTTGAGTACTTGTACGTTGCAATCGACAAGTTCACAAAGTGGCCGGAAGTGGAAGCAGTGAGGAAGGTGACAGCACAGTCAGCAGTCAAGTTCTTCAGGTCGATTGTTTGCCGCTTCGGGATCCCTAACAGGATCATCAGCGACAACGGCACACAATTCACGAGCTGCACCTTCATGCAGTACGTCCAAGATCTTGGCGCCAAGGTCTGCTTCGCTTCTGTTGCTCATCCGAGAAGCAACGGTCAAGCAGAGAGGGCAAATGCTGAAGTGCTGCGCGGGCTCAAGACCAGAACTTTCGACAGGCTGCACAAGTGCAGAAAGAACTGGATCGAGGAGCTGCCGGTGGTTCTTTGGTCGATCAGGACGACGCCAAATCGAGCCACTGGCCAGACACCTTTCGCTCTAGTCTATGGAGCAGAGGCAGTTCTCCCCACGGAACTCGTATACGGGTCACCTCGAGTGCTCGCTTATGATGAGCTTGAGCAAGAGCAGCTGCGACAAGATGATGCGCTGCTCCTTGAGGAAGACCGTCTTCAGGCCGCTGTACGAGCTGCTAGATACTAGCAAGCTTTGTGCCGCTACCATAGCCGCAAAGTTAGTGCCAAAAGTCTCGAGGAAGGCGACCTTGTTTTCGGCGCGTTCAATCCGCCAAGAATTCCAACAAGTTGACGCCAAAGTGGGAAGGCCCTTATCGGGTGAAACGAGTCACTAGGCCTGGCGCTGTCCACCTTGAGACCGAAGATGGCATTCCGGTGAGCAACTCCTGGAACATTGAGCATCTTCGTAAGTTTTACCCATAGGGCGCGGTTGCCGGAACCTGTTCCGGCAACCACCTTTTGTGCAAGTCTTGCCGATGTTGCATGTAATCCTTTGTACAAAGCCGGGCGCAGACCCTGTGCATAAGTAAAACTCATGTGCTCCGCACATCTTGTCAATATCATGCTTTCTACTTTATTTTTGCATGCCTTATCTGACACTTTGTGTAGCACCTACCCCCGGTAAGCAATAACGAGCCGTAAGGCTCCATATCTTTATTTTCTCTTCTTTCTCTTTCTCAAAGGAAAGGAAGGTTCCCTCGCACACAAGTTTGCCAGGGGGAAAGGAGAAGATAATGGTGTGGACCAGGCATCATTCAAGGAAGTTTCGCCTTACCGGAAAGCAAACGACAGAAAAGCTAAGTTGCTAGAGTTTGAGCAATCAGTTTTAATTTTTTAAGTTATCTTCCTCGAACGACCGTGCTTTGTATGGAAAACCTGTGCGCGGAGGAACCAACTCGTAGCTAGTTGCGCCCTTACTTTGTTTCGAGTCCGCTCAACAACTTAAGTGAGCTGCGACTAGTTGCGACAAGGTTTCTTGTCGGTAGCGGCACCGCCAGCAGGATGCTGATGTCCCGCACGCAGCGCTCGCGGCCCAGGTGCCTGCACCGACAAGTTCCCTAAAAGCGTAGGGCAAAAACATACAAAGGAAGGGATCAAGTAAAGGAAATAACACAGCAATCTCTACCCAAAATAGAGTTATATTACAAGATAGCTTGTCGCAGCTCTAATAGATTGTTCTCATGATATGACTAGCAATGACAAAGAGAAAGAGAAAACGAGCGGCCTAATCTATGCGATCGCCCTCAACCCTCTTGATCCCGCTCACCTTGTCGACAATGGGTGCGACAAGGGTCTTGAGCACTTCCAGATCAGCATCCGGCGGCAAGGACTTGAGAACGTTGGCGAAGTTGAGGCCTGGGTTGCGGAAGGCCACCTTCATCAGCACCTTCTGGAGAGCTCCTGCGCAGATCTTGTGCGACTCGTCGGCCAGCTGCTTTGGGATCTTCTCCCGGAGTCGCTGGAGGGCCGTCGCCACGCCTTTGAAGAACAAGCTGAGCTTGGCGCTGGGTTGGAGGTGCTCGCCGGACGAGTACCCGAGATCCTCCATCCCGAGCTCCGCCACCTCCCCATCGATGGCGGTGGCAAGATCCACAAGACCCTCGGTCCAGTGCTCCACAGTCTCCCTGAAAGCGTCGTGGGCGGCAGCAGCACTCGCCAGCAGCGCCTCGTCGACCTTCATCTTCTCCGACAAGGCCGCCTCCCGCTCCCTGGCGCCGTCCAGCGTCTGAGTCAAAGTAGCCAACTTCAACTCGAGATCTGCATTGGAATCCTTGGCGGCGCTGAGCTCCTTGCTCCTCTCAGCGAGAAGACCCTGCAGCTCACCATGAGCGGCAGCGTCCTTCTCGCGCTCACGCTTGAGCACGGCAAGCTCCTCGCCGCTCGCTTTGAGATCGGTCTCCAGCTGCGCCACCTTCATCTCCAGCTCCTTCTTGGAGGCCTCGGCAGCTGCGGCAGCATCTTTCGCTTCCTTGAGAGCCCCGCCAATTGCTTGCTCGTGCGCGACAAGCTCCTCCTCGTGGCTGCCAAGATTGACCTTGCGCTGTGCCAACTCTCCCTCCTGCGCAAATAGATTTTAGGCGACAAGCCGCTGTTGCTCTTCAACTTCAGCCTTCGCGAGGAGGAAGGCTTTTCGCTCCTCGGCGACTTGCTCCTGCTCCTTTGCCAGAGACCGGAGAGCTTCCTACCTGAGACTCCGGAGCTCCTCCGCGCGCTTCTCAATATCCACTCCCGCCCTCGCGACAAGTGCTTCTCGGGACGCCAGCTTGGCTTGTCGGGCGCGGTAGAGCGACAGCAGCTTCCGCAGCAGCCGCTCCTCCTCAGACTCGTCACTGCTGCTACATGGCGCGTCAACCAGCATTAGCCCAGTGGAGGCGAGCAACTCTTCGTCAAAAGTTTCTCCTTCGACCGGCGCCCTGGAGCTCGACGCCCAGGGGAGCTTGATGAAGACGCCATCGCCGGCCTTCAAATAGGAGCCGGGCTGGGGCTCTTCAGAGCCTGGCGCTGCAGCAGCGGCAGAGGGATCGGCGGTCAGTGCAGCGCCTGGCGCTCCTGCGGCCTCGGGGCCGTTAGTGCGGTCGCCGGATTCCTCGCCAGCTTCTGTGGCGGCAGCCTTGGCGGCCTCTTCGCCGGCGGGATCATCAGCACCGGCCTCTTCTTTGGTGGCAGCGGCGTCGTCGTTGTTGCCGCGCGCGTTCTCCTCGCCGGCAGCCTCGGTTTCCATCGGCTCCGTGGCAGGTGGATCTGACGACCGAAGAGGGGAGAAAGGTCAAGCGAATATTCAAAAAGAAAATCAGAAGAAGAAGAATCCAAGGGAAGTTTTCAAGCAAGAGGATTACCTGTATCTGCAGTCGTGGTCATAACCACCGGAGGATCGCTGGTGCTGTCCCTTGCCGGAGAGCTGTCCCTTGCCGAAGAATTCTCCCTTGCCGGAGAACGCTCCCTTGCTTGGGAATCCTCCCTTGGCGGTGTAGTCAAAGCAGATGGCACTTCGAGAGCGGCTTCCGGGCTCTCCTGGTGAGGCTGCTCTGCTACTGCACGAACCAGCACTCGGATATCAGCAAAGGAAGAGCACCCATTCACGCCTGAAAGCAGGAAGTAAACTATGTACTTACGTGGAGGGCTGCGCTGGGGGCTGCTTTGAGGAATGGTTGCCGGGTCCGACAAGGTGGTCTCGGACATGTCCTCTGCCGTCGCGGTGGGGTCGTCCTCGATGACAATCACCAGGGCCTTGGCTCTCTTCGCTGCTCTCTGGGCCAGCGTCCTGAAAAGGAATAAGTTCAGAGTAAAAGCAAGTCAGATACAAGACAAAGCAACAAAATTGAAGAACTACAAGAATAGCAAGGAATATTACTCTTCTTCTTTCTCATCGGAGCTGAGCGCGGAGAGATCAAAGTCCGGCTCGCCTCCGGTGCGACGAGGCGGAGGAGTAGGTTCCCTTGCCCGCTTCGCAGGAGCAGTAGCGGCGGACCGGGAAGACCCCGCTCCAGTTGCCGCAGCGGCGTGAGGCGCTCCCGCAGCAACGGTGCTTGCCGCGGTAGAGCTTGTCGCGCGGCTCGGCGGCTGTTGGCTCGTCTCCTGCCCCGCTACGTCCGCGGCCTTGCGGAGACGCCTTCTTCGCGGGGCTGGGGGCTCCGCCTGCGGCAGGCTGTCTGAAGGTTCGGGCCCGACGATCTCTCCCTCGCCGGGCTCGCTCGGCTCAGCTTTAGGCCCGGCAAGCTCTTCCTCGCCGACGAACTCCTCGTGCTTGGCAAGGCTTGCCGCCTCTGCTACCTCTGCCTCCTCCACGGTGAACCCAAACTCAGCCGCGGCAGCGGCTGCCGCCGCCTCCTCCAGCCTGGTGGCGATGCGCTGCATCTCATCATCGGTGGTGTCGCGGGTGAGGCTCTTCTGTTCATCAGCGCGGACCGGCACTTCTATCAAGCCGTCAAAGAAATCCCGCACGGCGTCATCTGCAGGATCTTGCCAAGTCGGGACGATGCCTTGCGAGTCGCACAGCGGCATCATTGCGCGGATGCGGTCGAGCGAGGAGTTGTTGCACAACGGAACGACCATCCTCGGCAACATGAATGGATGTTGAGGATCGCGCTTGAATAGCTCCAGGAGCATCGCATCCAGCTCCAGAACGGTGAAGTTGAAGTTGAGGCCCAGGCGCAGCCTCATGATATCCGCCGAGTTCTGGAACTCCCAGGCGGGTCTCCCCCTCTCTTGCAGGGGGCGATGCGGCGACGAAGGAAATCTGCGCCAACGGCGCCTATGGTGAGCCCGGCAAGCCTGAGGCGAAGGATCCGGGTGACGGCAATCTTCAGCCTGTCGTCTTCCGGGGCAATGTTGCTCCAATCATTGCCGCGCGCTATTGGGGCTTGTCGCAGGGCAGTAAATGGCTGCGGGTTCTCCTCGACGTTCCAGCACCACTCTGCTCTCCATTCCTCCCACTTGCTGTGGAGCTCCCCCTCCAGATAGGCTTCCTTCTTGCCGACTCTCGAGATCCAAGCAATTCCGCCGGCAAGGGGCTCCCCTCTCTCAACCCGGGGCATAAAGAAGTGGCGGAAAAGGGCTACGTTCGGATGGACTCCGACAAAGTTTTCGCACAGATGTGCGAAAACTGCCATGGTCAGAACGGCGTTGGGGGTGAAGTCAAGGAGGCGGAACCCGTAGGTGTTCATGATATCACAGAAGAATTCAGAAAAGGGCGGGCAGAGCCCGTAGTAGAAGAACAACACGAAGAAGGGATATCCGTTCGGAGCTAGTCTCGAAGCGGCAGCCGGCAGTACCTTCGTGCGCCGATGCGCTCGCGTCTCCGTCGACCAGAAGAGATAGTAGTACTCCCTCAGCTCCTTTGCGTCAAGCTGAGGAGGGAAGATGGCCCGCTCCTTTTGCAGCGCCGCGAGCCGCTGCGCCTCGGCCGACTTCACGCCCTTCCCCTTGTCGGCTTTCGGAGCCATGGCGGAGGTGGTGGGGGAGATCGACGGCGTTGGTGGTGCTGGTGGCAATGGGGGTGCGGAGCGCTGCTCTCTTTCGGCTTCAGGAAGAAGGGGGGAGCGGCGGAGATATGTGAAAATGGAGTAGCAACCGGCGAGATGGGCGAACTGCCCCTGTTTCCCCTGCTTATAGAGGAAGGGGGCGGACGTTTCTTCCTTCCGAATAAAGAAACCACCCACGATCTCTCCCACGACGCCGCATTCGACGCGTGCCGTTGGGGGAGGGCGCGGTGGATACGGAGTAAGATACGGCGTGACCCAGGACGCGCGTGCCCGTGCCCTGTTCTGGGCCTGGCCCAAAAGCGCTCGGCACCGTGTGTGGCCCAGGCCCGGGGGCTCCTATCGGTGTACTAGAATAGGGGTACCCTAGTATCCCGAACTTGTGCACGGGCAGTTGCAGCGCCCCGCGGCAAGGCTTGCCGGGTGACCGCCAAGGTCCTCCGTGGTTCCTTTGGAGCCATTCAAGATCAAAGTATTTAAGCCAAGGAGACAAGGCCCCGGCAAGAGGAGCTTGCCGGGAAGGCCAATCAAGGCATCACAAGGAACTTGCCGCGACGCGCCGCGCGTCCCGGCAAGGCCCGGTGAGCGACAAGCTTCCGGGCGCGGCAAGACAACGACCGCGGCAAGGCGCTTGTCGCGGCAAGCGGCCACTCTGTACCTACGCTCCAGCACATCGACCAACGTGTCGCCCTGGGGGCCTTTCCAAGCGCGCGTGGCGAGAGGCTGTGCAGCCAGCGGTGCACGGTGGCATGCGACGCTGACAAGACTGCCATCATGGCGAGCGGTGGCGTCCCTGACGGTCCTTTTCTGCACTGTTTGGGCGACAAGGACGGGCATTTAACGCCCTTGTCCCCTGCCGCCAGGGTTAGGTAGGATGCACTATACAGGTAGCTGTACCAACCACCCCTCTTTTTCCATTTTTACCCTTGTCTACTTTGCCACCTGTCGGTGACCCCTTGAGCATATAAAAGGAGGCCCATGCGCAACGTAGAGGGGGTTCGGTTCGAAACCAGAAAACACTCACGCTCGGTCTCGTTAGCAGCTCGAGTGTACTGTAGCACTCAGCGCTCCTGAGCAAGAACTCAATACAATTAGACAAGCAGCAGTAGGAGTATTATCTCTTCGGAGAGCTTCGAAGTTGGGTAAACTGCTCGTGTGTTTCGCCTTGATCTGCTCTTTGTGCCATCTCCGCCCCCCGCCGAACCGAAAGGGGCTCGGTCCGCCAGCCCCATAGGTGTTCGTGGATCAGTTTCCCCGACACACCTATTGTTCAACCACCTGATTGGAATTTACCCTTTGAAATTATGTGTGGTTCTAGTGATTATGTTGTAGGTGCTGTTCTAGGGTAAAGGGTTGATAAGAAATTGAATGTTATCTAGTATGATAGTAAAACCATTGACACTACCCAAAGAAATTATGCTACTACTCAAAAAGAATTCTTAGCAGTTGTATTTGCTTGTTGATTCTAAAGTTACTATTCATAGTGATCATGCTCCTATTAAATATCTTATGGAAAAGAAAGATTCTAAACCTAGACTTATTAGATGGGTTCTCTTGCTCCAAGAATTTGATTTGCATATTATTGATAGAAAGGGAGATCAGAACCCCGTTGCAGACAACTTGTCTAGGTTAGAGAATGTTCTTGATGACCCACTACCTATTGATGATAGCTTTCCAGATGAACAGTTAGCAGTCATTAGTGCTTCTCGTACTGCTCCATGGTATGCTGATTATGCTAATTACATTGTTGCTAAATTTATGCCACCTAGTTTCACATACCAGCAAAAGAAAAAGTTATTTTATGATTTAAGACATTACTTCTGGGATGACCCACACCTTTACAAAGAAGGAGTATATAGTGTTATTAGACATTGTGTACCTGAGCATGAACAGGAACAGATCCTACGCAAGTGTCACTCCGAACCGTATGGAGGACACCACGCTGGAGATAGAACTGCACATAAGGTATTGCAATCCGGTTTTTATTGGCCTACTCTCTTCAAAGATGCTCGTAAGTTTATCTTGTCTTGTGATGAATGTCAAAGAATTGGTAATATTAGTAGACGTCAAGAAATGCCTATGAATTATTCCCTTGTTATTGAACCATTTGATGTTTGGGGCTTTGATTATATGGGACCTTTTCCTGCCTCTAATGGATATACACATATTTTAGTTGTTGTTGATTATGTTACTAAGTGGGTAGAAGCTATTCCCACTAGTAGTGCGGATCATAACACCTCTATTAAGATGCTTAAAGAAGTTCTTTTTCCGAGGTTTGGAGTCCCTAGATATCTTATGACTGATGGTGGTTCACATTTTATTCATGGTGCTTTTCGTAAGATTCTTAATAAGTATGATGTTAATCATAGAATTGCATCTCCTTATGACCCATAGTCTAGTGGTCAAGTAGAGTTGAGTAATAGGGAGCTCAAACTAATTTTGCAAAAGACTGTGAATAGATCTAGAAAGAATTGGTCCAAGAAACTTGATGATGCATTATGGGCCTATAGAACTGCATATAAAAATCCTATGGGTATGTCTCCGTATAAGATGGTTTATGGAAAAGCATGTCACTTACCTCTCAAACTTGAACATAAGGCATATTGGGCTATTAAAGAGCTCAACTATGACTTCAAACTTGCTGGTGAGAAGAGGTTATTTGATATTAGCTCACTTGATGAATGGAGAACCGAAGCCTATGAGAATGCCAAGCTGTTCAAAGAAAAAGTTAAAAGATGGCATGACAAAAGGATACAAAAGCGTGAGTTTAACGTAGGTGATTATGTGTTGCTATTAAACTCTCGTTTAAGATTTTTTGCAGGAAAACTTCTCTCTAAGTGGGAAGGCCCTTACGTTATCAAGGAGGTCTATCGTTCCGGTGCCATGAAAATCAACTACTTCGAAGGCACAAGTCCGAGGGTGATGACCGGTCAAAGAATCAAACATTATATCTCATGTAATCCTATAAATGTTGAAACTAATATTATTGAAACCGTAATCCCATAGGAATACATAAGGGACACTTTCCAGAATGTTTCAGACTCCGAAAAGGAATAGGTATGAGGTACGGTAAGTAAACCGACTCCAAAACAATTCTAATGGCAATTTTTCTCCGCTTTGGAATATTTAAGAATTTTGGAAAGCAAGAAGTAAACCGAGAAGGACACAAGGCCTCCACGAGGGTGGAGGGCGCCCCCCCCTACTAGGCACGCTCCCTGTCTCGTGGGCACCTCGTGTGCCTCCCGGACTCCATTTTCTTGCATGTTACTTCTTTTGGTCGGTAAAAATTCATTATATAATCGCCTGAAGGTTTTGATCACCGTATCACGCAAAAATCTTCTATTTTTGTTTCGAGCTATTTGTACCGCAGGTTAGAGCAATAGGTCGTCCCAGGATTCGGAGGCAGAAAGCTATGTGGTTGATTTCCTTGCAAACCCTAAGGTCTATGGGGACTTGGAGCATGGTGGCTGGACCACTGAGGAAGAGGAAGACTATGAGCTTAAGGGAAAGGAGCAGACGAGCTCAGACAAAGATGAAGCCCCATTACCTCAACCTGGTGACATGCATGTGGAGTTTAAAAAGTCAAGCCTCCATAAGAGAGCAAAGAAGCCAAAAATCGAGTTTATCCCTTTTCGTCTCTTCCAAGAAAACAAGCAGGAACTATGCAGAAGGATATTAAGTCTTGAGCGGGATATTGATGATCTAAAGGAGCAAAATGTTGTCCTCAAGCATAAATTGAGGAACAAGCCTACATCATCAACAACTCCTTCTTCGCCACCTCCGAGGACATAATTACATGGGTATGGAACTCCCCTTGGCAACTGCCAAGCTTGGGGGAGGTGCCCCGGTATCGTATCACCATCATACTCCTATCTTTACCGTTTTACTTAGTTCGATCCCTTTTAGTAATATCTTGATCTAGTAGATTGAAGTTTTGGTATGAATTAGTTTTGAGTTTTGCTTTGTGCTATCTTTATGTAATCGAGTCCGTGAGCTATCTATAATAAAGATTAGTGTTGAGTCAAGGGCTTTGCTATCTTGCTATGATCTTGAGAAAGTAGAAAGAATAAAAAGAAATAAAAGAGTTCATATTGATCTTATGGATAGTAATGACTTCACATATAAAGAGTCTGATGCATAAAAGTTGTTGAGAGTTGACAAACGTAGTTTTGGTCATTGTTGCATTTAATAGGAAGTAATAAAGAAAGAGAGGTTTTCACATATAAATATACTATCTTGCACTTCTCTTCATGATTTGAGCACTCATTAAGTATGACATGCTAAAGAGTTGATGTTGGACAAGGAAGACAACATAATGGTTTATGTTTTCTCACATCTCAGTTGAAGTATATTGTCATGGATCTTCCAAACATGTTGAGCTTGCCTTTCCCCCTCATGCTAGCCAAATTCCTTGCACCAAGTAGAGATACTACTTGTGCTTCCAAATATCCTTAAACCCAGTTTTTCCATGAGAGTCCACCATACCTACCTATGGATTTAGTAAGATCCTTCAAGTAAGTTGTCATGTTGCAAGCAATAAAAATTGCTCTCTAAATATGTATGACTTATTAGGGCGGAGAAAATAATCTTTATACGATCATGTGATATGGAAGTAATAAAAGCGACGGACTGCATAATAAAGGTTCATATCACAAGTGGCAATATAAAGTGACATTCTTTTCTATTAAGATTTTGTGCATCAAACCCTAAAAGCATATGACAACCTCTGCTTCCCTCTGCGAAGGGCCTATCTTTTACTTTATGTCTTTACTTTATGCAAGAGTCAAGGTGATCTTCACCTTTCCTTTTTTCATTTTATCCTTTGGCAAGCACCTCATGTTGGAAAGATCCTGATATATATATACAATTGGATGTAAGTTACCATGAACTATTATTGTTGACATCACCCAAAGGTCACTACGTCGGGAGGCAACAAAATAAGCCCCTGTCTTTCTCAGTGTCCGATTAAAACTTCATAACCATACGTATTGCATGAGTGTTAGCAATTGTAGAAGACTATATGATAGTTGAGTATGTGGACTTGCTGAAAAGCTCTATTCTTGACTCTTTCTAATTTATGATCAATTGCAATTGCTTCAATGACTGAGATTATAGTTTGTTAGTTCTCAATGAAGTTTATCCGGATTGTCAATCCGGGGCGGATGATCCTCCTTGCTCAACAAGATGGGTTGCTCGCACCACCGTAAGTAATGTGGCACTACCGGTTCAACAGCATTGACTGCCCTTTTCTGAAGCTTCTGATCTCGCTTACATTGGCTAGTGGTGAACACATGATACTGCCTGCCATTCAACTGCTTGGGGTGACTTTGATAACCTGATTGCTGCTGATTCCCTTGATTATTCTGTTGGCCATTACCACCTTGGTTATGCTCGTTGCCCTGATTATTCTGAAATCCAGAGCTGGAACCGCCGCCACCATGAAAACCTGGACCTGAACCGCCCGAAGGACCCTGATCATACCGGAAAATATCAGAATTCTTGAACTCCTTCATGATATACCAATCTTTCCATAGATGTGTGGAAGGGGCCTCCTTGGTCCCGTGCTTGGGACAGGGCTGGTTCATCAAACGTTCTAGATTCATCCCCCCATCGCGCTGGGGTGGTTTAACTTTACGACGCTGCATATTAGTGTTAGCCACAAGATCTGAATGATCCGCCTTGCGCTTACCATTATTCCCATGTCCTCCTTGGTTGTGATGCTGTCCCTTTGCACCGCCGTTCTTATTTCCCTTCCCCGGTTTCTCCTCATCAGAATCGGGATCCTTGGTATTATCAGAATCGGCATACTTGACCAAGGCTGCCATAAGGGTTCCCATGTCATTGCAGTGGCGCTTGAGTCCTCCCAACTTCATCTTCAGCGACTTAAACCGGCAATTATGCTCCAGCGTTATGATTGCTTGACCAACGTTAATCCGGTCAGACGAATGCAAAACCTCTGAAACCCGGCGTACCCAATGAGTTGTTGACTCGTTCTCCCCTTGAACACAAGCATCCAGAACCACAATGGACATGGGTTGTTTGCACGTGTCTTTGAAATTGGCTATAAACCGGGCCTTTAACTGATCCCATGACTCGATGGAGTTAGCTGGTAAATTTTTCAACCAAGTACGGGCCGTTCCTTCCAACATCATCGTGAAGTACTTTGCACAGGACGCTTCATCTACATCTAGCATCTCCATTGCCATCTCATAACTCTCGACCCACGCCTCAGGTGGCTGATCCGCCGTGTATTTAGGCACTTTACGTGGACCCTTGAAATCTTTGGGCAGACGCACATTACGGAGAGCCGGAATAAGGCACGACACTCCCTAGGAACTAAAGGCAAGCCCGGTGCCTCGGTCGACTGACGCAGCTGGCTGAACTGGGGCGGGTTGATGACGAACCAAAGTGGCCTCCCTTCATGCTCTGCCATTATCCACCACATCTTGAGCACTACGATGTCGTGCACTGCTAGACACTTCTGGTTCGTCCATGTGCGTGCTATAGCTCGGGCTTGGATGAGCAGTTGAATGAATTCTATCCCGGCTATAAGAATAAGCCTGCTACTGCACCATGGCGGTTTGAAGAAGGTCCTTAGCCCGCCGCGTTTCAATTGCTGCCAGTGAATCGCCCTCCATTGGAATGGCTGCCAGGCGCGATGCTGCGGCAATCATGTTATCCAGAGGGCTCGAGAAGTGGCCCCACGGTGTGGACAAGTATTGCGGCGGGTTATCTGTTCGCCGGGGTGGTTCTGTCATCCGTAGCTGATCCAGAGCTATCCTAGGCGCATCAGTCTGATTTGCAGCTGGCGGATTGATCGGCCCAGTGCCCGGTGTTTGAAAGAGGTTCAATGCTTCGTAGACCGATGGCAGACGAGACCGGTATTTCCTTCGCATTACATCCTCTGATGCGGTCCGATCCAGCATGAGCTGATAATTCTGCGCCTGTATCTGCTGTGACTGGGCATCCAAAGTGGCCCGCTCTTCAGCCATCCTAGCATCCTCAGTTGCTAGGTCCTCCTTAGCCTGTGTTATTTGGTCCTTCAGCTTTGCAATGTCCGCATTATGCTAATCCCACGTCTCCGGGGTGACTGCCATGGTTAACAAAGTCGCCCAGGCATCCATCAAACCGAAGAGGACTTGAGCCGGTCGGCGCGTCGGGGCTCCTACCGCGGCTGCTGATCCGGTATTCATCGCTTCTATAGATGAAGACTGCAAAGTGGGCTGTGTTCCGGCCATGTAAACAGCAACCAGACTTGGCGGTTCAAGGAGGTCTGAAATACTGTTGCCATCGGAATATCCTTCGAACACACCATTATGAATCTGGTACAAGGACTCGGTTTCGCCAGTGGATGATTCGCCGTCGGAATAAACAGCCATATCGGCTTCATACACCGGTTCAGATCCGACCTCATGGACACATACTACGAACGCACGCTTCATGGAAGGCTTAACATGGGCTAGACTCGAACGCTGAGCCGTTTCGACGAGGTCGGTGCAGATGTCCGGCTCAGGGCCCGGTTCGCAGATCTTGCCGATAAAGACATGAATTCCGCCAAAGGGGACCCGGTACCCGTACTCGATTGAGCCGGCCTCGAGGCCCCATCCTTCATCGTTGATGTAAAGCTTGCCGCGACGACTCTTGGTCATCCGGCCAACCACATATCCCTTGAGTCCTTCAAAGCTGCCCTTCAAGAACTCGAAACCATCGTGCGATAGCCCCACGGTGGGTTCAAAAACGCTCTAGTCAAGGAGAGTATATGGCATCAATTTAATAAATTAGTACTACTTTCTCACCTGGAGATCAAGAAGCTACCATTGGTTTACGTCATCACATCAAGACAAACATCAGCTGTTATATTTAATTAATGCCCAAGGCAAATACAGTTGCAGTACTTGCGTCAAACCGCCTCCATCTTGCACTGCATCGGGGCCTCTGTCTCTGCTGGCGGGTCTTGCCATTACGTCCGTATGGCCGCAGCCTTTACCGAGTCACTACGGGTTGGAGGAAAATCCGGACGACCCCCACAACAACTTGCCGGCCTGCCACCTCTTCCTTGGGGTACCTGCTTGGTGGGAGGACAGTCAGATTAATCCTGCGCTGTTAAGAAGAACAAAGGTTATCTACAGACATTGCGTACGGATCATCTGTCGTATTAATGCACCAGGTGATATCCATCCAGTTTACTTTTATCAATACTTATTAATTTTTTGAAACCAACCACTCTGCCCTATAGTGTTGTTATATACAGTCGTCGCCCCTGCGGTCCGGTTTACATCAACGCGCCGGCCGACTCGCCCGTCCGCACCACCTTACAACGCCACGGAAGACTTGCCCGTCTGCCTTCAGCGCCAGCTCACGCGTCTGCATCGGCTTACAACATGGAGGACAACTTGCTCGTCCGCATCGGCTTACAAACGCCGTGGCCGGTTTATCTGTCTGCTCCCGTGGTGATTCACCCATGAGGGATTTCAGTTTCACCTAGGGATCATCAACTTCATGGCGGATTATTTTCGGCCTAAACACATAAGATGATATCCATCTAAAAAATATTGTCAAAGAACAAATTTACCTTTGCCTTGGTCTGCAATATTGTTTATGCACGACAATTGTTCACTGCAAAGGCTATGGCTATGTCATGGGTGTATAAACTCGCGCCACCATTATAATGCGCTAAGTATCTTATCATGCCATCAAGCTCGATGAATATATGTGTAAACCGCCATTCTACAAACCGGTTTACATCAATATGACGTGGCTAATTCGCCCATCCACGCCGGTTTACAACACCGCGGCTGACTCATCTGTCTGTGCCGCCTCTGAAGCTGCGGTCGTCTTTGTCGTCCGTCTCTCGCGGCCTGGTCTACATCAACATACCAGACCGCACCTATCTGCATGAGCTGTTTGAACAAGTCATAGCTTGGGTAGCCCGGTTTTCTTTCAACAAAATGGAGGCAAATTATCATATACTATCAACCGCCATCTGCACTGGGTGGTTCAATGGGCGGGCGCACAAATCGCCGCCACTACAGTTTTGGTTAACTTCAAATCACCAGTTGCAAGGAACCATTGGCCGAGTTGCTAACACAGCTCATGCGGGATCGCTTATAACCCACCGCAGTCACCTCAATCTTCTATGGATTCACATCGTGCTATCAACACCAATGATATACAAGTTATGCCGGTTTACATCACGGCCAAATATGGAGAGTCTCAAGCCAACTCCTCGAGTCACCTTTGAGACTCGAGGGCTACGATGACGTAACTCAGCAAATCTTGCCAGTTTCAGCAAATTTAAGAACCCCAGGACGATGGAGGGAAATATAGCACGGTCCTAGAGGCTATTGTTATATTTATGAAAGTTTAAAGGCCGTCAGAAAATTTCCGGCTTAGAAAGGATATGACATTTACAAAATCCCGGCTCAAGGGTAGTCATTCTCACAGAAGCTCTCTAATATCCGGTTTACAGTCCGGTTCAAGGGCAATCTGTTCTCCAAAGCTATGATGCTCTGAAATCCGGTTTAAGAATGTCCGGTTCAAAAAAATTAACTTCTCGCAAAGTTCGAGTTTAAAGGCCGTCAAAAAAATTCCGGCTGAAAATGAAGATTCTGGTTTAAGTCCGGTTCAAGGGAAAGATGTTTCGCATAAAGCTCCGACGCTTTCAATATCCGGTTAAAAATCCCGGTTCAAGAAGAATTTATCTCTTGCAAAAAGTTAAAAGTTGCCGAAGAGGACCTGTTGCCATGATGCACGGTTCAAACATGGGTATCCCGCCTTATTGGCTTATCATATTATTGGTTACATGGGGGCTTCAGCTAACAAAGCGGAGTTCTACCCATTAATCCGTCTATCATTCCACAATAAAGCTTGGGAGCTTCACACCCAAGGGGCCAAAGAGAGTCTTGTTGCTATGCACAGCTCAAACATAGGCACCCACTGAGCACAGATCACAAAGTTACTTGGGGGCTCTTTGTGTAAAGTAACAAAGAGTTTGAAAGGACCCTTGTAATTGGCTATCGCCCCATGGCCTGGAAGCCTGGTGTATTCACCTAAAACCCCGGGTTAACCTGCCTTCATCAAGTAAGCCACTTCTATCCAGGGAATCCTGGCATGACCCGCCGAACGTTTGACAGTTACTCTCATTTAGACCCTGAACTTGTCAAAGTTAAAACAATGATTGGTTAGTTGGAGGCCCATCTTAAAAGGCTTTGTCAAATGGTTTAACTCAGCGGCCTGGCAGACCATGAAAAGCCTCGAATTTGGGCCTAGCAGCCCTTGAAAAGCCTCGACTACACGGTTTTATTTGCCTTTGTCAAGATTTTTCTCTTTTGATAAATTTTATGTTGAATCGGCATCTATTGACCCGGCCTGACTATCAGTCATCAAATTAACCCGGTTTTCATTAACCCGGCTCGACTTTCAACTACAAGTTGTCAGTACATAATCACTTATAATCCGGTGTTTATTGACCCGGTCTGGCTTTGGACTATAAGTCGCCAGTATATATTTGGATTGCGCCGTTGGAATCTTGCGCTTATAAATCATTGGGTATATTATTCAAATAGCCAACATGGCTAGATTTTTATTATGGTTATCAATAACCAGTATTATGATTAAGGTTTTCAAAGTCGCTTTAGCGCAATGGCTATCATATTATCAATAGATATGATTTATTATACAATTGAAGGAATAGTCCCGAGTTGTTGTAGGCTTGCAACCCCGCATTTGGGGGCTACATTATTCAACTTAAGATTATATCAAATATGCAAGTCTCATGTCACTGCAAGCATGCACCATGACACTTGGGGGGTAATGCAAAGTCATTTTTTGCTCACCTTATTGAAGACCCGACTCATCACATTATAATGAGTCGGCCCTTGGGGGTTACCAATTGCTCCTGTCAAACAATTCAAGGTACACAAGTTAAATCAATTATATTAAAGGGTCCAATGCTCAGTTGGTAAAGCACAAAGCTCTTAACCTTGTGGACGTGGATTCAAGCCCCATGATGGGGGTTACATCATATGATGTTATTTTCATTGAAGTATATGATGTTATTTACACGTTGCTGTTAAAGTCTACATGATCATCTTTTCAATGTCCCTGCTCATTGTTTGCATAATGACCCAGCCCTTGGGGGCTACACTAGTTGAAGTTTTTATGACCATCAGGAAATTACAAGTCCCAGGTTGCTGCAAGCATGACAACCCAACACTTGGGAGCTACCGATGTGGAATACTCAGTTCTGACTAGTGATTGAGATGAACAACCTGGATTTCTTAAAGCTTGTGACATTCATATTGAAGCAAATCTTAAGCTGTTACTACGTTAACTTCTTAAGATTTGAGGGCTACAAGTGATAGGCATATAAGAGGTATATTTGCAAAAGTTGATGTTAACAAACAGTTACGATCCGGTGCCATCAATATTCTTAAACCGGCAAGTTCTACATCTTTAAACCGTCTGAAGATCAGATGAGTATTTCAAGGGCCAATATTGTTTTTAAGCATTGGGAGCTGAATCAAAGGAGTTATTCTTCACAATATATTTTCTATGAGAAACCAATGTCAGCAAGGTGATTATGAAGCTGGCCTATTAAACCGGATTTTCTAGAAGAAGGAAGTGACAAGGACTTAAGGATAATCAGAGTTAGTTTAACATGGATAAATCCAAATTAAACTGGGGGCTAATGTCGAGGATATACCCCGCGGTATGACCCGGCTGGAGTGATAACCCGGCTGAGACTTAGTAAACCGGCGCATGGTAAACCGGCGGACAGGTAAGACAAAGAGTCAACACAGATGGTTGAGACGGACGGTAAACCGGCTGCTGGTAAACCGGCAGGAGTCAAGTCAGATGATAAACCGGCAGACCATGTTAAACCGGCAGACGGTAATAACTGGGTTGCCAGGAGTTATGAAGCCCATGAAGGGAAGTCAAAATAGTTTAAGTTAAAGTCCGAGTTGGACTCCACATGTAACCCGCCCCTTCAACATATATAAGGAGGGGCAGGGCTCCCCAAAGAGGGACAAGAAAGAAACAATCTCCAGGGCTAGACACAACTAGAGGAGAGCCAGTTTACAGCGACTCCCTCGTGATGATAATGAGATCTAGCCTCAAACAACATGTAGGGTTTTTACCGGATGATGTTTCCCGGGACCCGAAGCTGTCTAAACCCTCAAACAACATGTAGAGGGACAAGAAAGAAACAATCTCCAGGGCTAGACACAACTAGAGGAGAGCCAGTTTACGGCGACTCCCTCGTGATGATAATGAGATCTAGCCTCAAACAACATGTAGGGTTTTTACCGGATGATGTTTCCCGGGACCCGAAGCTGTCTAAACCCTTGTCTTGTGTGTTGATCCGCCCTGCGTCTCTCATCCCACTCAACCCCTCTCAAGCTACCACATAGATGTGTTGGCCTCGCGACTAAGTCCTGACACTAAAGACATCTGCCATGACAAAACCACGACAATACTTGACATTGTGAATAGATTGTTACTTGATTATAAGAAATCATATGACAAAATCCTTATATGTTGTTGTTATTAGAATGATCATGATGCCCTCATGTCCGCATTTCATTTTTATTGACACCTCTATCTCTAAATATGTGGACATATTTTTCGATTTCGGCTTCCGCTTGAGGACAAGCGAGGTCTAAGCTTGGGGGAGTTGATACGTCCATTTTGCATCATGCTTTTATATCGATATTCATTGCATTATGGGCTGTTATTACACATTATGTCACAATAATTATGGCTATTCTCTCTTATTTTACAAGGTTTATCATGCAGAGGGAGAATGCCGGCGGCTGGGATTCTTGCTGGAAAAGGAGCAAATATTGGAAACCTATTATGCACAGCTCCAAAAATCCTAAACCTCCACGGAAGTCATTTTTAGAATTAATAAGAATTATTTAGCGAAGAAAATACCAGAGGGGGCCCACACCCTGGCCAGGAGTGTGGGGGCGCACCCCGTGTCTCCTGGGCCCTCCTTCGGTGCCCATCTTCTGCTATATGAAGCCTCTTACCCTGGAAAAAATCATAAGCAAGCTTACGGGACGAAACTCCGCCGCTACGAGGCGGAACCTTGGCGGAACCAATCTAGGGCTCCGCCGGAGCTGTTCTGTCGGGGAAACTTCCCTCCGAGGGGGGGAAATCATCACCATCGTCATCAGCAACGATCCTCTCATCGAGAGGGGGTCAATCTCCATCAACATCTTCACCAGCACCATCTCCTCTCAAAACCCTAGTTCATCTCTTGTATCCAATCTTGTATCAAAACCACAAATTGATACCTCTGGGTTGCTAGTAGTGTTGATTACTCCTTGTAGTTGATGCTAATTGGTTTACTTAGTGGAAGATCATATGTTCAGATCCTTAATGCATATTAATACTCCTCTAATCATGAACATCAATATGCTTTTTGAGTAGTTACATTTGTTCCTGAGGACATGGGTGAAGTCTTGCTATTAGTAGCCATGTGAATTTGGTATTCGTTCGATATTTTGATGAGATGTATGTTGTCTCTCCTCCAGTGGTGTTATGTGAATGTCGACTACATGACACTTCACCATTATTTGATTGTTCCATGCTATTATATTACCCCTTTTGGATGTTTATGGGCTTTATTTTACACAATTATATCATTTTTGGGACTAACCTACTAATCGGAGGCCCAGCTCGTATTGCTATTTTTTTGCCTATTTCAATATTTCGAAGAAAAGGAATATCTAACGGAGTCCAAACGGAATGAAACCTTCGGGAGCGTGATTTTTTGAATGAACGTGATCCGGAGAACTTGGAGTGCAAGTGAAGAAGCTTGCGAGGCGGCCAGGAGATAGGAGGGCACGCCCACCCCCTCTAGGTGCGCCCCCTATCTCCTGGGCCCCACAGGCAGCCACCGACGTACTTCTTCCTCCTATATATACCTACGTACCCCGAAAAAATCTAGGGAGCTAACAAAACACAATTTCCACCGCCGTAACCTTCTGTATCTGTGAGATCCCATCTTGGAGCCTTTGTCGGTGCTCCGCCGGAGGGGGAATCGACCACGGAGGTCTTATACATCAACACCATAGCCCCTCCGATGAGTTGTGAGTAGTTTACCACAGAACTTCGGGTCCATAGTTATTAGCTAGATGGCTTCTTCTCTCTTTTTGGATCTCAATACAATGTTCTCCCCCTCTCTTGTGGAGATCTATTCGATGTAAACCCTTTTTGCGGTGTGTTTGTCAAGCTCCGATGAATTGTGGGTTTATGATCAAGTTTATCTATGAGAAATATTTGAATCTCCTCTGAATTATTTTATGTATGATTGAGTTATCTTTGCAAGTCTCTTTAGATTATCAGTTTGGTTTGGCCTACTAGATTGATCTTTCTTGCCATGGGAGAAGTGCTTAGCTTTGGGTTCAAACTTGCGGTGTCCTTTCCCAGTGACAGCAGGGGCAGCAAGGCACGTATTGTATTGTTGCCATCGAGGATAAAAAGATGCGGTTTATATCATATTGCTTGAGTGTATCCCTCTACATCATGTCATCTTTCTTAATGTGTTACTCTGTTCTTTATGAACTTAATACTCTAGATGCAGGCAGGAGTCGGTCAACGTGTGGAGTAATAGTAGTAGATGTAGGAAGGAGTCGGTCTACTTGTCGCGGACGTGATGCCTATATACATGATCATGCCTAGATAATCTCATAATTATTTTCTTTTCTATCAATTGCTCGACAGTAATTTGTTCACCCACCGTAATACTTATGCTATCTTGAGAGAAGCCACTAGTGAAACCTATGGCCCCCGGGTCTATCTTTTATCATATAAGCTTTCAATATACTTTTATTTGCATCTTTACCTTGGTTCTCAAAAACTGAGGGAAATGCTTATGCTACTATTGCTACATCACCCTTTCCTCTTCAAGGAAAACCAACACAAGCTCAAGACTTAGCAATGCGTTGCTTCGTAAGGGGCTGATTTGGATCCACTAGTTTCATGCTATGGTGAGGTTTACCTTAACACTTCTTTTGTATTTGCGGATGCTTGCAAAAGGGGTTAATCATAAGTTGGATGCTTGTCCAAGAAATGGCAGTACCCAAGCACCGGTCCACCCACATATCAAATTACCAAAGTACCTAACGCGAATCATATGAGCGTGATGAAACTAGCTTGACGATAATTCCCATGTGTCCTCGGGAGGGCTTTTCTCATTATAAGAAATTGTCCAGGCTTGTCCTTCGCTAAAAAAAGGATTCGGCCACCTTGCTGCATTTCTTACTTTCATTGCTTGTTACCCGTTACAAATTATCTTATCACAAAACTATTTGTTACCTACTATTTGTTACCTACAATTTTAGTTCTACTGTTTTAGATATGTTCCTAGAGAAAATTTAGTTGAAAGTTGATAGTAGCAATTATGCAGACTGGGTTCGTAAACTGAGGATTGTCCTTATTGCTTCGTAGAAGGCTTATGTCCTTAATGCACTGCTCGGTGTGCTGAACCTCGAACGTCGTCTGTGGATGTTGCGAACATTTGACATACACGTTTTGATAACTACGTGATAGTTCAGTTAAACGGTTTAGAGTTGAGGCACCAAAGACGATTACGAAACATCGCGGAACATATGAGATGTTTCGAGGGGTGAAATTGGGATTTCAGGCTCGTGCCCACGTCAAGAGGTATGAGACCTCCAACGAGTTTCTTAGCCTGCAACCTAAGGGAGAAAAGCTCAATTGTTGAGCATGTGCTCAGATTGTCTGAGTACTACAATCACTTGAATTGAGTGGGAGTTAATCTTCCAGATGAGATAGTGATGGTTCTCCATAGTCACTCCCACCAAGCTATCAGAGCTTCATGATGAACTATAACATATCAGGGATAGACATGATGATCCTTGAGCAATTCACGATGTTTGACACCGCAAAAGTAGAAATCAAGTAGGAGCAACAATTGTTGATGGTTGGTGAAACCACTAGTTTCAAGAAGGGCAAGGGCAAGAAGGGATACTTCATGAAATGGCAAATCAGTTGCTGCTCTAGTGAAGAAACCCAAGGTCGAACCCCAACCCGAGACTAAGTGCTTCTGTAATGAGGGGAACAGTCACTGAAGCAGAACTATCCTAGATACTTGGTAGATGAGAAGGCTGGCAAGGTCGACATAAGTATATTGGATATACATTATATTAATGTGTACTTTACTAGTACTCCTAGTAACACCATGGTAATAGATACCGGTTCAGTTGCTAAGTGTTAGTAACTCGAAATAAAAGGCTACGGAATAAACGGAGACTAGCTAAAGGCGAGGTGACGATATGTGTTGGAAGTATTTCCAAGGTTGATGTGATCAAGCATCGCATGCTCCCTCTACCATCGAGATTGGTGTTAAACCTAAATAATTGTTATTTGGTGTTTGCGTTGAGCATAGACAAGATTGGATTATGTCTATCGCAATACGGTTATTCATTTAAGGAGAATAATTGTTACTCTGTTTATTTGAATAATACCTTCAACGGTCTTGCACCTAAAATGAATGGTTTATTGAATCTCGATTGTAGTGATACACATGTTCATGCCAAAAGATATAAGATAGTAATGATAGTACCACCTACTTGTGGCACTGCCATGTCAGTCATATTGGTATAAAACGCATGAAGAAGCTCCATGTTGATGGATCTTTGGACTCACTCGTTTTTGAAAAGTTTGAGACACGCGAACCTTGTCTATTGGTATGTACGCATGAAGAAACTACACGCAGATGGATCGTTTGGACTCAGTTGATTATGAATCACTTGACACATGCAAATCATACCACATGGGCAAAATGACTGAAAAGCCTCGTTTTCAGTAAGATGGAACAAGAAAGCAACTTGTTGGAAGTAATACATTTGGATGTGTGCAGTCCAATGAGTGCCGAGGCATGCAGTGGATATCGTTATGTTCTTACTTCACAGATGATTTGAGTAGATGTTGAGTATATTTACTTGATGAAACCCAAGTTTGAATTATTGAAAGGTTCAAGTAGTTTCATAGTGAAGTTGAAGATCTTCGTGACAAGAGGATAAAATGTCTATGATATGATCATAGAGATGAATATCTGAGTTGCGAGTTTGGTACACAATCAAGACATTGTGGAAATTGTTTCACAACTAACACCGCCTGGAACACCATAGTGTGATGGTGTGTCCGAACATCATAGATACACCCCATTGGATATGGGGCATACCATGATGTCTCTTATCGAATGACCACTATCGTTCATGGGTTAGGCATTAGAGACAACCGCACTCACTTTAATAGGGCACCACGTAATTCTGTTGACACGACACCGTTTGAACTATGGTTTGGAGAAACCTAAGTTGTCGTTTCTTAAAACTTTGGGGCTGCGACGCTTATGTGAAAAAGTTTCAGGTTGATGAGCTCGAACCCAAAGGGATAAAAATGCATCTTCATAGGACACCCAAAACAGTTGGGTATACCTCCTATCTCAGATCCGGAAGCAAAAGTAATTATTTCTAGAAACGGGTCCTTTCTCCAGGAAAAGTTTCTCTCGAAAGAATTGAGTGGGAGGATGGTGGAGACTTGATGAGGT
Organism: Triticum dicoccoides; assembly: GCF_002162155.2. Classification (NCBI taxonomy): domain Eukaryota; kingdom Viridiplantae; phylum Streptophyta; class Magnoliopsida; order Poales; family Poaceae; genus Triticum; species Triticum dicoccoides. The sequence continues at coordinate 287,089,528 of NC_041385.1, forward strand.
TATTGAACCGTCACTTCAACTAGTGTGTAGCAGGGCACGGGAAGTTGTTCCTGTGGCGCCTACACCAATTGATGTAGAAGCTTATGATAGTGATCATGAAGTTTCGGATCAAGTCACTGCCGTACCTCATAGGGTGACAAGGATGCGAACTACTTTAGAGTGGTACAGTAATCCTGTCTTAGAGGTCATGTTGCTAGACAACAATGAACCTACGAGCTATGGAGAAGCGATGGTGGGCCCGGATTCCGACGAATGGCTCGAGGCCATAAAATCCGAGAAAGGATCCATGACTTTGGAAGAAATACTTGATGGTCGTAAGGCCGTTGGGTATAGATGGATTTTAAAAGGAAGACAGACAATGCTGGTAAGTATCACCATTAAGAAAGCTCGACTTGTCGTTAATATGTTTTTCGACAAGTTCAAGGAGTTGACTACAATGAGACTTTCTCACTCGTAGCGATGCTAAGAGTCTGTCGGAATCATGCTAGCATTAGCTGCATTTATGAAATCTGGCAGATGGATGTCAAAACGAGTTTCCTTACCAGTTTTCGTAAGGAAAGATTGTATGCGATATGATCAGAAAGGTTTTGTCGATCCTAAGGATGCTAAAAGGTATGCTAGCTCCAGCGATCCTTCCATGGACTAGAGTAAGCATCTCGGAGTTGGAATGTACTATTTGATGAGATGATCAAAGATTTTGGGTTTATACAAAGTTTATGAGAAACTTGTATTTCCAGAGAAGTGAGTGGGAGCACTATAGCATTTCTAATGAGTATATGTTGTAGACATATTGTTGATCAGAAATGATGTAGAATTTCTGGAAAGCACATAGGGTTATTTGAAAAGTGATTTTCAATGGAAAACCTGGATTAAGCTACTTGATCATTGAGCATCAAGATCTATGAGAATAGATCAAAAACGCTAAATGGTACTTTCAAATGAGGCACATACCTTGACATGATCTTGAAGGTGTTCAAGATGGATCAGTCAAAGAAGGAGTTCTTTCCTGAGTTGTAAGGTATGAAGTTAAGAGTTAAAGCTCGACCACGGCAGAAGAGAGACAAAGGACGAAGGCCGTCCCCTATGCTTCAGACGTAGGCTCTATAGTATGCTATGTTGTGTACCGCACCGGAAGTGTGCCTTGCCATGAGTCAGTCAAGGGGTACAAGAATGATCCAGTAATGGGGATCATTGGACAGCGGTCAAAATTGTCCTTGGAGTAAATAAAGGACATGTTTCTCGATTATGGAGGTGATAAAGAGTTCGGCGTAAACGGTTACGTCGATGCAAGCTTTAACACCTATCCGAATGACTCTGAGTAGTAAACCGGATACGTATAGTGGAGCAACCATTTGGAATAGCTCCAAGTGGAGCGTGGAAGCAGCATTTACAATATGACCTAGAGATTTGCGAAATACATACGGATCTGAATGTTGCAGACCCGTTGACTAAAAGCTCTCTCACAAGCAAAACATGATCAAACCCCAGAACTCATTGAGTCTTAACCACATGGTGATGTGAACTAGTTTAGTGACACTAGTAAACTCTTTGGATGTTGGTCACATGGCGATGTGACCTATCAGTGTTATCACATGGCGATGTGAACTAGATTATTGACTCTAGTGCAAGTGGGAGACTGTTGGAAATATGCCCTAGAGGCAATAATAAATAAGTTATTATTATTATATTTCCTTATTCATGATAATCGTGTTAGGACCCTGACTCAATGTCACATCGATCTAGCTTGTAACACCTCATATCACTTTGCGGCCTCACGCACGGTATTCCCACGGGTGTCGCCTTACCTTTGCCCGGGACCGTTTGCGCCTTTTGGCTCACGTATATGATGATGTCGCTAGCATCCATATGATAAGGAGTCCGGGCTGACATGACTAGTTGTAAACCCAAAGTGGCACAGACCTACAGGGACAGGCATCCATGACCCAGCATCGAACGTGTCGGTCATCAGCAAGTGGGTCCGGGCTGTAGCACTGGGCTAGCAGGACTCCGGTAAACCGGGCTGTAGCGGGCTAACAGGGCTCCGGTACTCAATGCGTGACATTTCCCCGAAGGGACAGACACAGGAACGAAGAAGGACAAATGCCGGCCAGCCTAAGTGTTCCGGAGCAGTAGCAAGCTACCATGGCTCAATGGAAACACTAGGAGACATTTCCCGGTAAGAGAGGCTACTAAAGATAAACAACTAGATAGTCAGATCCCACACATACCAAGCATTTCAATCATACACACAATATGCTCGATATGTGCAAATACAACAAGGCATCACAACATGACTCTACAACACAAGTACTTTATTTAAGGCTCAGAGAGCCATACATAACATACACATAAGTACAGGTCACACGACCCAGCATTCAAGTCATACAGTCATACAAACGAGCAGCGGAAGTAACTTGTCTGAGTACAGACAACTAGTAAAATAAAAGAGGCTTGGAAAGCCTAGCTATACTACATGGTCCTTCACAAGCTCAGGATTACCACCTGGGCCTCAGTCTACTCATCGATGTCAATGTCTATGAAGAACCCATCAGAAGGGGTTGCAGCGTCTTCTGTAAAATGTAAATTATAGCAACATGAGTACAAAGGTACCCAACAAGAGTTACATCAGATCCTACATACATGCACATTATCAAGAAGGGTTGGTGGAGTTATTGCAGCAAGCCAGCTTTGACTCTTGGCTAAGCTAACTTACGAGACACCAACTTGAAATGGTTTTGCGCACACGAGTCCACTACTCACCACTTCAATACACTACCGAGAATCCACCTCCGTCTTCCTACGGAGGAGCCATCCTCGGCAGTCATTCTTATCTTGAGGCTTTTAGTAGTTTCCAGTTTACTTGTCTATGAACTGTATAGGCAACCAAGTAGTCCTTTACCGCGGACGCGGCTATTCGAATAGATCATGTTAAACCTGCAGGGGTGTGCTTCTTCATACATGTTTCCACCACTTAGCGTCTGCACACGACATGTGCTCGGCAGACTTCAAGCGAAAACCGACGTGGGTGTAGACCACGACCTACCTAAACACCTAAGTCTCTAGTCCAGGTTTATCGCCTATCGAGGTTCCATTCGCAGGGAGTCCGGCTGAGGTTTCCCATACGGCCCCGAACGATGTGTACAGGGTTCCCGAGATACCTAAAGGGTATTCGGTACACCGTGCCACGTACCTACCGCATCACAGCCCACCCCGCGGTCAGCGCTGTCCACGACCTCCAGTAAGCTACAAACACCAGAAACTACTTGCAACTCCTGGACAGAGGACTAGGGTGAATAAGAAGTCGAGCGGGGTCATATTTCAGGGCCCAATGCATGGTAGTAGCTGAATCTTAAATCACGCATACAGATCTCAGTTCTTAAGGTCGGCTTCAATGAAACAACCCACCATGTACTCGTACATGGCCTCTCATCGATACCTTTACCAAATCGTGTTCACCACATCACTCTCATTACCGACATGATCATTTCACTCTAGCCCATCACCCAGATGAACCAGACCTGACACGACTCTAAGCATAGCAGGCATAGCAAGGTAGGAACAACACCTACATATGGCTCAATCAATTCCTACACATGCTAGTCGGTTTCATCTAATTACTGTGGCAATGACAGGTCATGCAGAGGAAATGGGTTCAACTACCGTAGCACACAGCAGTTTGAAACGCGTTGTCTTAATGCAGTAAAAGAGAGCAAGAGCAAGAACATGGGATTGTATCGATATGATCAAATGGTTGGTTGCTTGCCTGATGGATCGATGCACGGATACGGTTCTTCGCTAGGGTAATCACGGTACTCCTCGGAGGCAGAACCTGCCGCAAAGAACACCGATACACAACCATCACCAAACAATGTGCGACAATATGATGCATGCATGAAATATGGCAATATGAGTGTGTTGGGCTAATGCAACTAAAACCAGATGGGTTTGAATCAATTTGAACCAAAGATTCAAATTTCAAACTCATAAATGGCCCTTTAAAGTGTTTTATCTTGTTCTGCACTAAACCTCAAGTTAGCTTGTTTAAACATGCATGAGACTAGTACAGATGGATAGATTGGATTTTTCTGATCATTTTTCATATATAATTTGTTTGATTTGGAGCTACGGTTGAATTTATATGAATTTTTAAAGTTTGGGTTATTTTCTGGAATTTATAAATCATTTTAGATTTATTTCAATTTCAGAAAAGGTTTACTGCGTCAGCATGAGGTCATGCTGACCTCAGCAAGTCAACAGACCGGCCCAGGTCAAACTGACCAGTGGGTCCAGGGTGTCAGTGGATAATTAACTAATTTAATTTAGTTTAAACTAATCTAGATAATTAGCAGAAGGGGGCCCCACCTGTCATTGACTCAACAGAGTCAACCAGGGCCCACCCGTGGTCAAAGTCAAAACGGTTGCACCGGCGTGTAGCCGCCGGCGAGCCCGACGCGGCAGTGGAAGTGGTTTTGGCCGTTCCGGCCACCAAATGGGGCGCGGAAGGCATCTACGTGGAGCTGGGGACGAACCGCAGCTCTTGGTGGAGCGAGTTGAGGTCGGGGTGGCCGGAGTTGGCGCTGGCGAGGACCTAGGCGGTCACCGGGGTTCTGGTGAAGGCGAACTCGGGGCTAGGGTGTGCGGTGAGGTGCGGGGAGTGCATGGTTGGACTCAACGCAACGTGGTGAGTGCGTTGGACACCGTGAGTTGGCCGGAGGATGGCCGGGAGCACGTCGGCGACGAGATCCGCGGCGGTGCGTGCGGGTGATCTTCGTGCGGTGGCTACACGGCTCAGGGCGAGAGAGGAAGGGTAGGAGGGGTAGCTAGGCTCACAGAGCACCCGTAGAGGCCACCGGCGGGGTCGGGGACGAGCTGATGCAGCGACGGCGTTGAAGGGGATCTCGGGCGACGGCGAACTCGGGCGAGGTCGGTGCGGTGGACTCAGGCCACACGAGCACACGGGGCTCAGCTTGCTCGAAGGAGAGGAGGGTGGCGGAGCTCGTGGACACGGTGGCGCAGCGTGGGGTTGACGGAGAGCGCGTCTACGGCGTAGGCACGGCGGCGGTGGCGTCGGCCACGGCGTGGGAGAGCGAGGGAGAGGAGCTGGAGAGGAGAGGAGGTGTCTGGGGGGTTCGGGAGAGCGAGGGGGAGCGATCCACGTCGTTAGCCGGGCGAGTGGAGCGGCGAGGCGGCGAGCAGGTGCGTGGCACCCATGCGGTGCTCGCCGTCGAGCACCTGCCTGCCTGCCTGGCCGAGCCAAGCAGCTCGCTGGCACGGCAGCTGGGCTGGGCCGGCAGGTGGGCCGATTAGTAGGCGCCAGGTAAGTTTTTCCCCTGTTCTTCTGTTTTTTATTTATTCTGTAAGTTTGTTGAATTATTAAAAATACTTAGGCAACTCCTAAAATCACCAAACTGCTCCTGGCCCATAGTTGGATTATTTCCAACATGAAACATTTTAGTTTGGAGATATTTGAGCATTTGAAATATTTTATAAATTTAAAATGCCCAAATTCAAATAATTATGAATTAACTCAAAGACCTTAGGATGACCTAGAAAACTGTGCATCACTTTTGGCAGAGGTTCTGAAGCAGGACAAAAATGATGGACATTTTAGAAGGGCATTTCAGGTTCATTGAAATTATTTTTAGTAAACCCTAGTTGTTTCAGAGGGGGCTGGGGGTTCTGACATCCCCATTTCAGGTTTCTGTTGAAAGAATAAACATGATGCAACACTCTAATGCATGAACTAGCTAGGGTGTGACAACTCACCCCCACTCAAAAGAATCTCGTCCCGAGATTTGGGTTCCTCCGGGAAGAAGGCGGGATACTCGAGTCGAAGACGATCCTCCCTTTCCCAAGTTGCTTCATTCTCAGAATGGTGCGACCATTGAACCTTGAGAAACTTGATATTATGACGTCGAGTGGTACGCTCAGCTTGATCGAGGATACGAACGGGGTTCTCTTGATACGTGAGATTATCTTGGAGATCAAGCGTTTCTTGGTCTACTCCACGGATAGGATCCGAGAAGCAACGCCTGAGTTGAGAAACGTGGAAGACGTCGTGGACTCTGGAGAGATGCGGAGGTAGTTCCAATTGGTAGGCAACTTCTCCTCGTTTTGCGAGAATGCGAAAGGGTCCAATGTAACGAGGAGCCAATTTGCCCTTGATACCGAAGCGATGGGTTCCCTTCAGAGGAGTAACCCGGAGGTAAGCCTTCTCGTCAACCTCAAAAGTCATAGCTTTATGTTTTCGGTCGTATTGACTCTTTTGACGAGATTGGGCTGTTTTCAACTTTTCACGAACAATGCGAACTTGCTCTTCCGCTTCCTGGATCATGTCCGGGCCAAAGAATTGTCTTTCCCCGGTCTCTGACCAGTTAAGAGGCGTTCGACACCTTCGTCCATAGAGAACTTCAAAAGGGGCTTTACCCAAGCTAGATTGATAGCTGTTGTTATAAGCGAATTCGTCAAATGGAAGGCACTTCTCCCAATCCATTCCGAATGAGATAACAGAGGCTCGAAGCATGTCTTCTAGAATCTGGTTGACGCGTTCCACTTGACCACTTGATTGAGGGTGGAAAGCGGTACTAAAAGAAAGGCGGGTTCCCATAGCATTTTGGAAACTTTCCCAAAATCAAGAGGTGAAAAGACTTCCTCGATCCGAGTTAATTTCCAAAGGAACACCATGGAGAGACACTATTCGAGAGATGTACAAGTCTGCTAACTGACTAGCAGTTATACTCTGACGAACAGGCAGGAAATGGGCCACTTTGGAAAGACGATCGATAACGACGAAGATAGCATTATTCCCTCTCTTGGTCCTGGGAAAACCGGTGATGAAGTCCATACCAATTTTATCCCATTTCCATTCAGGAATAGCTAGGGGTTGAAGGGTGCCAGCAGGCCGTTGATGCTCTGCTTTTACACGACGGCAGACATCGCAATTAGCAATATACTGAGCAATTTCTCTCTTCATCCTAGTCCACCAGAACCTCTGGCGTAGGTCCTGATACATCTTGGTACTACCGGGATGAATGGTGAGAGGAGATTCATGAGCCTCCTTAAGGATCAACTGCCGTAGATGCTGGTTCTTGGGAACCACTAAACGGTTCTCGAAGTACACAACACCATGATCATTTGTGGAGAAACATCTAGCACCTCTGCTAGCAATGTTCTCCTTGATCTTAGATATTCCCTTATCTCGCTTTTGGGCAGCGATGATTTGATCCATAAGAGTTGGTTTTGCCACCAAGGTGGAAAGAAATCCTTGAGGAACAATGTGAAGGTTAAGCTTCCGAAATTCCTCATGGAGAAGCGGTTGACTTTGTTGTAACATCAGGTTGTTACAATAAGATTTACGACTTAGCGCATTAGCCATGACGTTGGCTTTCCCTGGGGTGTAAGTTATTCCTAAGTCGAAATCTGTGATCAACTCGACCCAACGTCTTTGCCTGAGATTCAAATCCGGTTGGGTGAAGATGTACTTCAGACTTTGGTGATCAGTGAATATTTCGCAACGATTACCGAGGAGGTAATGTCGCCAGGTTTTAAGTGCATAGACTACAGCTGCAAGCTCTAGATCATGAGTAGGATAATTCTCCTCTTGTGGGTGCAATTGTCGTGAAGCGTAAGCAATTACGTGTCGATGTTGCATGAGAATGCATCCTAGTCCTTGTCGCGAGGCGTCGCAGTAGATAACAAAGTCCTTAGAGAAATCTGGCGGTACCAATACGGGAGCAGATGTCAGGCATCTTTTCAGTTCCTGAAAGTTGTGCTCACATTGTGGAGTCCACTCGAACTTTTTAACTTTCATGAGGAGTTCGGTTAGAGGTTTTGCAACTTTGGAGAAGTTCTCGACAAAGCGACGACAATAGCTCGCTAGGCCAAGGAAACTCCGAACTTTCTTGACCGATTCAGGTGGAGTCCAATTAAGGACGGCTTGAACTCGCTCAGGGTTAACAGCAATACCTTTACTAGAAATTACATGTCCAAGGTAGGTCACTTCTGACAACCAGAATTCACATTTAGAAAATTTGGCATAAAGGCGATGCTCTCGAAGTTTCTTCAACACTAGCCTTAGGTGTTCGGCATGTTCTTCCTTGTTCTTGGAGTAGATGAGTATATCATCGAGGTAAACCACGACGAATTTATCCAAATACTCCATGAAGATTGAGTTCATCAACCGAGAGAAGGTGGCTGCAGCGTTGGTTAAACCAAAGGACATGACGGTGTACTCGTATTGGCCATAACGAGTAACAAAGGCCGTTTTCGGAATGTCCCCATTCCTGATTTTGATTCGATGGTAGCCCAACCTCAAATCCATTTTAGAGAAGACTGAGGATCCAGTGAGCTGATCATACAGGTCGTTGATCCTGGGGAGCGGATATTTGTTCTTAATTGTGACCAAGTTGACAGGTCGATAATCTACAACCATCCGGTCCGTACCATCCTTCTTCTTGACGAAGAGGACGGGACAAGCCCAAGGAGATGAACTAGGTCGGATGAAACCCTTTTTCAAGGACTCATCGAGTTGTTTCTTAAGCTCGGCTAGTTCAAAAGGTGCCATCTTGTAGGGTCTTCTGGAAATCGGGACAGTTCCAGGAATGAGATCTATCACGAATTCGACATCTCTGTCAGGTGGAACACCTGGCAATTCCTCTGGGAAGACATCTGGAAAGTCACGGACTACCGGAATATCCTCAAGGTCTGGCAAAGGGCTGGCGTTAAGAGAATATAACTGTCGCTTGCCTATTCAGGTCAAGACATTGACTATCTTCCCCGAAGGATGGGTGAGTTGAACAGTCCTAGAGAAGCAATCAATTTTGGCATGATGGGCTGACATCCAGTCCATACCCAAGATGATATTAATATCCGAAGATTTGAGGGCTATCAAAGATGCGAGAAAAACAAGTCTGTCGACTTGAATTTCATTTCCATGGCTTACTCTAGAAGTTTGCCATTTGGATCCCGGAGTTTGAATTACCATAGAGGTGGGCATCTCACAGAATGTGGTGTTATGCAGACGAGCATAGCTCTCGGATATAAATGAATGAGATGCTCCTGTATCGAAAAGAACAGATGCCGGGTGGCAATTAACAAGGAGCGTACCGAGAACGACGTTGGGATCTTCTTGAGCCTCTTCCGCAGAAACACAATTAACATGGCCACGGGCAGTGGTGGCCGGCTTGGCGTAGAACACTTTCCCTGTTGGCTTGCCGCGGCCAACAGTTATTGCTATCTGGTTGGGGATGGTTTGGGGACACTCGCGCATATAGTGGCCTGATTCCCCACACTTGAAGCACGTCACAGAACTGGTGCGTGGGGGAGCATTGTTGGTTGGACCACCATAGGGCTTGGCTGGTGCATATTGCTGAGCTGGGCGAGGCGCCTGATAGGATGGCCTCGGTGTAAACCTGGGTGGCAGGGCAGTGTTAGGCACCCATACACGGTGCTTCTGTGGTCCAGCACCGGATGAGGAACCCAAGTCACGGCCATGCTTGCGTGATGCGTCGAAATCAGTCTGTCCCGTCTCAGCACTGATGGCTTTATTCACAAGCTTCTGAAAAGAGGTGCACTCATGCAGACGGAGGTCACGACGGAGCTCAGGACTAAGCCCCTTACGGAACCTTGCCTGCTTCTTGGCATTAGTAGAAACTTCCTCCGTTGCATAATGGGCAAGGTTACCAAACTCCCTGCTGTAAGCGTCAACAGAGAGTCGACCTTGAGTGAAACTACAGAACTCCTCACGTTTACGGTCCATGAGACCCTCCGGAATGTGATGCTCACGGAAAGCCTCGCTGAATTCAGCCCAAGTAGTGACGTGGCCCGCTGGGCGCATAGCTTCATAATTCTCCCACCAGAGACTAGCGGGGCCTTCGAGATGATATGCAGCAAAGGTGACCCTATCAACCTCAGCTACGAGTGCAGAATGCAGTTTGTGAGTAATACTGCGAAGCCAGTCATCAGCGTCGAGAGGCTCGACGGAGTGGTGGAAGGTAGGTGGATGTAACTTGATGAAATCACTGAGTGACACCAAGTTAGTCCTCTGATGGTGTGCTGTGTTCTGTTCAATACGCTCCAACAAACGGTTGGTCTCCCGCTTGTTTCTCTCAGCCTCTAGCATAACTTCTGCCAGAGAGGGAGGGTGAGGCAGATTTGCATTCCCGACTTCACTGCCTTCGGCCTGCTCTTGGGGAGCAGGGTTATTGCGCGTGTTGACCATCCTAGGAGAACAAGACAATGGTTAAGTCCAAAATGATAAGATTCCGACATAGAATGTAGAATGTAATGGACAACTCAGAATGCAAGATGATCATCCGTATGACATGGCAGATACAGAAACTACTTCATTTATTCCATCGTCATACACACCATACAAGGTTAGTATAGAACCAAACAAAGTACTACTACGGTGAAAAGAGGATTACTGCTCATCGGAGGCATCCCAAGCTCCTATACATTATTTTTCCTACACCCCCGGAATTACTACACGCTAAGTCATATTCCACAAGTCACGCAGGACGGTGGAAATACAACTATTACAATACCTAGTGGAACTACTACTATCTCAGTCATCTCTGTAGTAGTTCTCATAGAAGTCTCCTCCATAGCCTGGAAGTTCAACGTGAGCATCCGGAAACAAACGGTCTTGAGGAACCTGTGGACCAAAAGGGCTAGGGTGAGGTCTTGGACCAACAAACGGTGGTCTGCGAGGACCACGAGGTGGGGTGATGCCTCCCACATCACGCCAATCCATCATGTCCGGCAGAGCAGACCTAACAGGATATAGATCTCTCATATCCATGCATCCAGCTTGCACAGCCGGTGCAAACCGAGTCAAGGTGGCCCAATGATCGGCGCGGGTGTTGAAAAGCTCCATTCTCAAGGCCCGATTCTCTCGGTACTTATCCTCGAGCAACTCAGCAGTGGTGCGAGTTAGTGAGTCCTCCTGACTGGAGTCAGCATAGATAGCCGGAGATAACCGTGCGCTCCAGGAAGTGAAGCTGGCATATACCGAAAGTCGGTGTTGCGAAGCAGGCCAGTCCTGACTCGCATGATGGTCATCATAGAATAAGCTGCATCTTGCATGGCCATCTCAATAGTAACACCGAGCCCATAGGAGCAGTGAAGAGCCTCGGTAGAACCAGGATAAGAGGGAAATATCCGGACGGTGCAAAGATACTGGCTTTGATTAAAATCTCGAAACTGCTCTTCGACCGTGTATTCGGGATACCAACGGTAATCCGTCTCGATCATCACTCGGACTAACATGGCCGTATGACCGGTCACACCAATGCATCGGGTCAGGCGAACCACTTGATTTTGGTCACGAGTGGCCATCTGAAAGGACAACCATAATGCAAAGGCATTAGAATTTTTAGCAAAATTTCGACAGCATAACGGTTGTAAATGCTCAAGAAGGGTTTGAGACATTTATCAAAAAAATTGCATAGACACTCAACAATATCTTATCAATGTTCTGGGTCCAACTTATCAGCATAACAAGGTAGTAGAACTAGGCTTGTAGTCATCAAACCTATAAGGTACTACTGATTAGTAACACGTGAACCTGATAGAGAGAGAAGATCCTAATCCTTAATCCCCGGTAGAAGAATGGACTGACTCAGATCAGAATGCCATGAGGTAAAGAAGTAAAAAGAGCCTTACGTACCATCCCACAATCAATTCCCCTACATATAACTAAAGCATTTCTAGACTCAACATCGACCAGTTTGGCTTGGAGAACACCTCATATCACTTTGCGGCCTCACGCACGGTATTCCCACGGGTGTCGCCTTACCTTTGCCCGGGACCGTTTGCGCCTTTTGGCTCACGTATATGACGATGTCGCTAGCATCCATATGATAAGGAGTCCGGGCTGACATGACTAGTTGTCAACCCAAAGTGGCACAGACCTACAGGGACAGGCATCCATGACCCAGCATCGAACGTGTCGGTCATCAGCAAGTGGGTCCGGGCTGTAGCACTGGGCTAGCAGGACTCCGGTAAACCGGGCTGTAGCGGGCTAACAGGGCTCCGGTACTCAATGCGTGACATTTCCCCGAAGGGACAGACACAGGAACGAAGAAGGACACATGCCGGCCAGGCTAAGTGTTCCGGAGCAGTAGCAAGCTACCATGGCTCAATGGAAACACTAGGAGACATTTCCCGGTAAGAGAGGCTACTAAAGATAAACAACTAGATAGTCAGATCCCACACATACCAAGCATTTCAATCATACACACAATATGCTCGATATGTGCAAATACAACAAGGCATCACAACACGACTCTACAACACAAGTACTTTATTTAAGGCTCAGAGAGCCATACATAACATACACATAAGTACGGGTCACACGACCCAACATTCAAGTCATACAGTCATACAAACCAACAGCGGAAGTAACTTGTCTGAGTACAGACAACTAGTAAAATAAAAGAGGCTTGGAAAGCCTAGCTATACTACGTGGTCCTTCACAAGCTCAGGATTACCACTTGGGCCTCAGTCTACTCATCGATGTCAATGTCTACGAAGAACCCATCAGAAGGGGTTGCAGCGTCTTCTATAAAATGTAAATTATAGCAACATGAGTACAAAGGTACCCAGAAAGACTTACATCAGATCCTACATACATGCACATTATCAAGAAGGGTTGGTGGAGTTATTGCAGCAAGCCAGCTTTGACTCTTGGCTAAGCTAACTTACGAGACACCAACTTGAAATGGTTTTGCGCACACGAGTCCACTACTCACCACTTCAATACACTACCGAGAATCCACCTCCGTCTTCCTACGGAGGAGCCATCCTCGGCACTCACGCTTATCTTGAGGCTTTTAGTAGTTTCCAGTTTACTTGTCTATGAACTGTATAGGCAAGCAAGTAGTCCTTTACCGCGGACGCGGCTATTCGAATAGATCATGTTAACCCTGCAGGGGTGTGCTTCTTCATACATGTTTCCACCACTTAGCGTCTGCACACAACATGTGCTCGGCAGACTTCAAGCGAAAACCGACGTGGGTGTAGACCACGACCTACCTAAACACCTAAGTCTCTAGTCCAGGTTTATCGCCTATCCAGGTTCCATCCGCAGGGAGTCCGTCTGAGGTTTCCCATACGGCCCCGAACGATGTGTACAGGGTTCCCGAGATACCTAACGGGTATTCGGTACACCGTGCCACGTATCTACCGCATCACAGCCCACCCCGCGGTCAGCGCTGTCCACGGCCTCCAGTAAGCTACAAACACCAGAAACTACTTGCAACTCCTGGACAGAGGACTAGGGTGAATAAGAAGTCGAGCGGGGTCATATTTCAGGGCCCAATGCATGGTAGTAGCTGAATCTTAAATCACGCATACAGATCTCAGTTCTTAAGGTCGGCTTCAATGAAACAACCCACCATGTACTCCTACATGGCCTCTCATCGATACCTTTACCAAATCGTGTTCACCACATCACTCTCATTACCGACATGATCATTTCACTCTAGCCCATCACCCAGATGAACCAGACCTGACACGACTCTAAGCATAGCAGGCATAGCAAGGTAGGAACAACACATACATATGGCTCAATCAATTCCTACACATGCTAGTGGGTTTCATCTAATTACTGTGGCAATGACAGGTCATGCAGAGGAAATGGGTTCAACTACCGTAGCACACAGCAGTTTGAAACGCGTTGTCTTAATGCAGTAAAAGAGAGCAAGAGCGAGAACATGGGATTGTATCGATATGATCAAATGGTTGGTTGCTTGCCTGATGGATCGATGCACGGATACGGTTCTTCGCTAGGGTAATCACGGTACTCCTCGGAGGCAGAACCTGCCGCAAAGAACACCGATACACAACCATCACCAAACAACGTGCGACAATATGATGCATGCATGAAATATGGCAATATGAGTGTGTTGGTCTAATGCAACTAAAACCAGATGGGTTTGAATCAATTTGAACCAAAGATTCAAATTTCAAACTCATAAATGGCCCTTTAAAGTGTTTTATCTTGCTCTGCACTAAACCTCAAGTTAGCTTGTTTAAACATGCATGAAACTAGTACAGATGGATAGATTGGATTTTTCTGATCATTTTTCATATATAATTTGTTTGATTTGGACCTACGGTTGAATTTATATGAATTTTTAAAGTTTGGGTTATTTTCTGGAATTTATAAATCATTTTAGATTTACTTTAATTTCAGAAAAGGTTTACTGCGTCAGCATGAGGTCATGCTGACCTCAGCAAGTCAACAGACCGGCCCAGGTCAAACTGACGAGTGGGTCCAGGGTGTCAGTGGATAATTAACTAACTTAATTTAGTTTAAACTAATCTAGATAATTAGCAGAAGGGGGCCCCACCTGTCATTGACTCAACAGAGTCAACCAGGGCCCACCCGTGGTCAAAGTCAAAACGGCTGCACCGGCGTTTAGCCGCCGGCGAGCCCGACGCGGCGGCGGAAGTGGTTTTGGCCGTTCCGGCCACCAAATGGGGCGCGGAAGGCATCTACGTGGAGCTGGGGACGAACCGCAGCTCTTGGTGGAGCGAGTTGAGGTCGGGGTGGCCGGAGTTGGCGCCGGCGACGACCTAGGCGGTCACCGGAGTTCGAGTGAAGGCGAACTCGGGGCTAGGGTGTGCGGTGAGGTGCGCGGAGTGCACGGTTGGACTCAACGCAACGTGGTGAGTGCGTTGGACACCGTGAGTTGGCCGGAGGATGGCCGGGAGCACGTCGGTGACGAGATCCGCGGCGGTGCGTGCGGGTGATCTTCGTGCGGTGGATACACGGCTCGGTGCGAGAGAGGAAGGGTAGGAGGGGTAGCTAGGCTCACAGAGCACCCGTAGAGGCCACCGGCGGGGTCGGGGACGAGCTGATGCGGCGACGGTGTTGAAGGGGATCTCCGGCGATGGTGAACTCGGGCGAGGTCGGTGCGGTGGACTCGGGCCACACGAGCACACGGGGCTCTGCTTGCTCGAAGGAGAGGAGGGTGGCGGAGCTCGTGGACACGGTGGCGCGGCGTGGGGTTGACGGAGAGCGCGTCTACGGCGTAGGAACGGCGGCGGTGGTGTCGGCCACGGCGTGGGAGAGCGACGAGAGGAGCTGGAGAGGAGAGGATGTGTCTGGGGGGTTCGGGAGAGCGAGGGGGAGCGATCCGCGTCGTTAGCCGGGCGAGTGGAGCGGCGAGGCGGCAAGCAGGTGCGTGGCACCCATGCGGTGCTCGCCATCGAGCACCTGCCTGCCTACCTGGCCGAGCCAAGTAGCTCGCTGGCGCGGCAGCTGGGCTGGGCCGGCAGGTGGGCCGGTTATTAGGCGCCAGGTAAGTTTTTCCCCTGTTCTTCTGTTTTTTATTTATTCTGTAAGTTTGTTGAATTATTAAAAATACTTAGGCAACTCCTAAAATCACCAAACTGCTCCTGGTCCATAGTTGGATTATTTCCAACATGAAACATTTTAGTTTGGAGATATTTGAGCATTTGAAATATTTTATAAATTTAAAATGCCCAAATTCAAATAATTATGAATTAACTCAAAGACCTTAGGATGACCTAGAAAACTGTGCATCACTTTTGGCAGAGGTTCTGAACCAGGACAAAAATGATGGACATTTTAGAAGGGCAGTTCAGGTTCATTGAAATTATTTTTAGTAAACCCTAGTTGTTTCAGAGGGGGCTGGGGATTCTGACATCCCCATTTCAGGTTTCTGTTGAAAGAATAAACATGATGCAACACTCTAATGCATGAACTAGCTAGGGTGTGACAAATCGTTTATTATACATGCTATAATTGTATTTATAGGAAACTCAGATACATGTGTGGGTAGATAGACAACACCATGTCCCTAGTAAGCCTCTAGTTGACTAGCTCGTTGATCAGTAGATGGTTACGGTTTCTTGACCATGGACATTGGATGTCATTGATAACGGGATCACATCATTAGGAGAATGATGTGATGGACAAGACCCAATCCTAAGCCTAGCACAAAGATCGTGTAGTTCATATTCTAAAGCTTTTCTAATGTCAAGTATCATTTCCTTAGACCATGAGATTGTGCAACTTCCGTATACCGTAGGAATGCTTTGGGTGTACCAAACGTCACAACGTAACTGGGTGGCTATAAAGGTGCACTACGGGTATCTCCAAAAGTGTCTGTTGGGTTGGCACGAATCGAGACTGGGATTTGTCACTGTAGGACCTTGAGAAGAGGTGTCTAGAGAGGGGGTGATTAGACACTAAGTACCAAAGTTGCAGTTTTTAAGTTTCTTTAAATTTGAGTGGAGTTTAGGCACAAGTTTAACATTCACAATACATAGCAAGGAAGCATGCAAAGAGTATATGAGCAGCGGAAAGTAAATCATGCAACTTGCAAAAATGTAAAGGGAAGGGTTTTGGAGGATTCAAACGCAATTGGAGACACGGATGTTTTTGGCGTGGTTCCGATAGGTGGTGCTATCGTACATCCACGTTGATGGAGACTTCAACCCACGAAGGGTAACGGTTGCGCGAGTCCATGGAGGGCTCCACCCAAGAAGGGTCCACGAAAAAGCAAGCTTGTCTATCCCACCATGGCCATCGCCCATGAAGGACTTGCCTCACTAGCGGTAGATCTTCACTAAGTAGGCGATCTCCTTGCCCTTACAAACTCCTTGGTTCAACTGCACAATCTTTTCGGAGGCTCCCAAGTGACACCTAGCCAATCTAGTCGACACCACTCTCCAAGATGTAACAAATGGTGCGTTGATGATGAACTCCTTGCTCTTGTGGTTCAAACGATAGTCTCCCCAACACTCAACTCTTTCTCATAGGATTTGGGTCTGGTGGAAAGAGGGTTTGAGTGGAAACCAACTTGGGGAAGGCTAGAGATCAAGATTCACATGGTAGGAATGGAATATCTTGGCCTCAACACATGAGTAGGTAGTTCTCTCTTAGAAATAGGATGCTGGAAGTGTAGGTCCAGTCTGATGGCTCTCTTCACGAATGAAGAGGAGGTGGAGGGGTATATATAGCCTCCACACAAAATCTAACCATTACACACAATCTACAAACTCGGTGGGACCTAATCGTTAAACTCGGTCAGACCGATTTAGCAAATAATGTGACCGTTAGGGTTTTCGGTGGGACCGAAATGCAACTCGGTTGGACCGATTCAGTTAGGGTTAGGGCATAACGTAATCTCGGTAAGACCGATTACACAAACTCGGTGACACCGATTTTGGTAATAAGCTTTCCAGAGAGTTGGTCAGGCAAACTCGGTTTGACCGATTATCAAACTCGGTGGGACCGATTTTGATAATAAGTTAACCAGAGAGTTTGCATTGTAATCTCGGTAGTACCGATTGCTCAAACTCGGTGAGACCGATTTTGATAATGGACATACATAGAGAGATTACAATCCCATCTCGGTGAGACCGAGATCCCTATCGGTGAGACCGATTTGCCTAGGGTTTGTGGCAGTGGCTAAGACATCCAAACTCGGTGGCGCCGGATAGAAAGAATCAGTGGGGCCGAGTTTGACTTTAGGTTTAGGACATATGTGGATGTGAGAAAGTGGTTGATGGTTTTCGGAGCATATCACTAAGCACATGAAGCAAGAGGCTCATTAAGCAACACCTCATCCCTCCTTGATAGTATTGGCTTTCCTATAGACTCAATGTGATCTTGGATCACTGAAATGTAAAATGAAGAGTCTTGAGCTTGAAGCTTGAGCCAATCCTTTGTCCTTAGCATCTTGAAGGAGTTCCCACATCCTTTAGTCCATGCCACTCCAATGTTGAACTTATCTGAAATATACTAGATAAAAGTGTTAGTCCAACAAGAGATATATTGACATTAATTACCAAAACCAGCTAGGGAGCACTTGTGCTTTCAATCTCCCCCTTTTTGGTAATTGATGGCAACATACATGAAAGCTTTAGATAAAGATATAAATAATAGCAAGTAAAGCTTTGGAAAGACATGTAACAAGCATAGGCTCCCCCTACATGTATGCAATCATGTGAATATGAAATATAGAAGCATGTGATAGCATAACCATGATAGAGCAGGCAATGTGTTACCTGTATCTTGGCTATATGCATCAGGCAAAAAGTATTAAAGAGAATACCTTCATGCCCATGAGTCCTTCTTGCAAACAGTATGTACATCAACAAGAATTCCTCATACACATGATTGTGATGCATATACTTACCTTGTGGTCTTGAGTTAGCTTAGGATGGAATGAACCTATGAAAACAAGGTTACATAACACAGATGCATCTACTAGCTAGAGCAAACAGAAGAAACCACAAGAATACCAAGACTGGGATGACATGTAGAGAGTGAGTACTGAGTACCACATTGGATTAGACATGTCCCCAAGAGTAAAGATATGCAATGAATTTAAATGAACTCTTTCCCTTAGATGTCTTGCTCCCCCTGAATCTAACATGGGATACTGGGAGAAGAAAGGGAACAAAAAATCAGAGCTCAAGGAAAATAGACCTGAAAGATATGAATGATGATCAGAGCTAAAGTTCAGAGCTAATGTATGCTAATGCAAAATGAGCACAACAGATCATATGAACATGTCTCTCCCCTCAAGAAGACATGTGGACATCTCTCCTCTTGAACACCAAGCATCTGGGATCCTTGAGAAATACTTTCTACTTAAATATCCTCTCCCCCTGGAGATCTCTCTCGTCTTTTGAGGGTCTCTCCCCCTAGAAGGTCTCTCTCTCCCTTAAGAAGAAAGGTGATAAGTTTTGATGCTCTCTCTCTATCTCCAAATGATAAGCTTTGATGTTCTTTCTCTCCCCCTTTGACATCAATTTCCAAGAAGGGTCTTCTGGAGTCTGTCGAATGGGTTTGGTCCTTGAGACACAGAACAAAGCAATGATAAAAATGTGATGCTTGTAGAGGACAAGATTCATTGAGTGGAGCTGGATCAGAAGAAACACAAAATAAGTGGCAAACTATTTTTCCTGTTATGAAATCGGTGGCACCGAGTGGTATGCTTCGGTCGTACCGAAAAGATTTGGTTGGACCGAAAAAACAAATCGGTGTAACCGAGTTCATCACAGAGAAAACACTTGTCACCTCAGCTCACTAGACTAGTAAGATTTCACAAAGATTTGCAAGGAATTAACTGAAAGATATGCAAGGAATTAGATGCAGAAAATGCAGAGCAAACAGAAAGAAATCTAGATGAAGTTTTTTTTTGAAAGGGGAAACACATATGCATGAGACAAATGCAAAAACTCAGAAAAGAACACAGGAGAACTTCATCTAGAGATGGTCGGCGACAAAGTCACCTATGTTAGAGTATATTGACTTAGGAGTCAAGTGAGATCACTTGATCATAGGCCATACTCATCGTTTAAGCTCAAAATGGGGTTACCATTTTTCGCTTAAGCATCTTGATCTATTCACATCTTGTTGAGTTGCTTTAGCTCATGACTCGGAGTAAAGCTTCTCTAAGATGGAATAACATACCTTGGTTGGTGGTGTTGTCCATGTAGTTGAACTTGCGTGGGTTGCTCAAGGTTGATGTAGCTCATCAAGAATTTGGAGCACCACTTGGAATTTGATTCCATCTACCTACATGGGTTAGTTCTTGCAAGGAAGAGCACTTGTATATCCAAAAATAACAATCATGAAACTCAACATAGAATTTTTCAAAGGATATGTTTGAATGGTTTCGTGATTCCTTGTCTTCAACCACCTTTGTATAGAGACTTGGTGATGTAGAGATTGCTCAAGATGTGAGTAGGTTACAATCTCATGGAGTTTGATTCAACCAAGTACCTACATGGGTTAGATAACATGCAAGATACAAATATATCCAAGACATAAGATTTTCATCATAAGAGAAATATCAAGGATTAGTCATAAGCTCATGTCTTCCATGTATCCAATGGAGTTTCTAATCCAAGTTTGAAGCATCAATGATGTTCAATTATCCTCTTAACCTGTAAAACACATTCTCATCACGAGGTTTAGTGAATATTTCAGCTAATTGCTTCTCGGTGCGAACATGCTTCAGATCAATGTCACCCTTAGCAACATGATCTCGAATGAAATGATGATGAACTTCAATATGCTTAGTTCGAGAATGTTGCACAGGATTATGACCAATTTTGATAGCACTTTCATTGTCACAAAGCAATGGAACATGTTTCACATATATCCCATAATCTTTAAGAATTTGGGTCATCCAAAGTAATTGAGCACAACATGAACCAGCGGCAATATATTCAGCTTCGGTGGTGGATAAGGATACCGAGTTTTGTTTCTTGGAGGACCAAGACACAAGAGATCTACCAAGAAATTGACAAGTACCCGAAGTGGACTTTCTATCAACCTTATCTCCGGCATAGTCCAAGTCGGAATAGCCAACAAGATCGAAAGAGGCCCTCTTAGGGTACCAAATGCCAAAATTTGGTGTATGGATTAAGTATCTCACTATACTTTTCACGGCCTTAAGATGACATTCTGTAGGAGCAGCTTGATATCGTGCACACATGCACACACTTAGCATAATATCGGGACATGAAGCACATAGATATAACAATGAACCAATCATAGAGCGATAAACCTTTTGATCAACCGGTTCACCATCTTTGGTCAAATCAAGATGTCCACTAGTAGGCTTGGGTGTAGACATACCTTTGCATTCTTGCATATTGAACTTCTTGAATAAGTCCTTGGTGTACTTTGTTTGCGAGACAAAAGTACCTTCCTTAGTTTGCTTGATTTGCAGACCAAGAAAGAATTTGAGTTCACTCATCATAGACATCTCAAACTTCTCCGACATTAGCTTCCCAACCTTTTCACTAAAATGAGGGTTAGTTGAACCAAATATAATATCATCAACATAAATTTGGCACACAAAGAGTTCACCATTAACCCTTTTAGTAAAAAGGGTAGAATCAATTTTCCCAATTTCAAAGCCTTTTTCAATAAGGAACTTGGTCAAGCATTTATACCATGCTCTAGGAGATTGTTTAAGTCCATTGAGGGAGTTCCGGACTAGGGGGTGTCCGGATAGCCGAACTATCATCATCGGCCGGACTCCAAGACTATGAAGATACCAGATTGAACACTCCATCCCGTGTCCGGATGGGACTTTCCTTGGCGTGGAAGGCAAGCTTGACGATACGGATATGTAGATCTCCTACCATTGTAACCGACTCTGTGTAACCCTAGCCCTCTCTGGTGTCTATATAAATCGGATGGCTTTAGTCCTTAGGACGAAAAACAATCATACCATAGGATAGCTTCTAGCGTTTAGCCTCCTTGATCTCGTGGTAGATCCACTCTTGTAACACACATCATCAATATTAATCAAGCAGGACGTAGGGTTTTACCTCCATCCAGAGGGCCCGAACCTGGGTAAAACATCGTGTCCCTTGTCTCCTGTTACCATCCGCCTAGACGCACAGTTCGGGACCCCCTACCCGAGATCTGCCGGTTTTGACACCGACATTGGTGCTTTCATTGAGAGTTCCTCTGTGTCATCACCGATAGGCTCGATGGCTTCTTCGATCATCATCGACGATGCAGTCTAGGGTGAGACCTTTCTCCCTGGACAGATCTTCGTATTCGGCGGCTTTGCACTGTGGGCCAATTCGCTTGGCCATCTGGAGGAGATCGAAAGATATGCCCCTGGCCGTCAGGTCAGATTTCGAAGTTTGAACTTCACGGCTGACATCCGCGGGGACTTGACCCTCGATGGATCCGAGCCACAGCCGAGCGTGCCACACTGTCACGACGGGCATGACTTAGCTCTGCAGCCGGACAGTAACCTGGATCGAGGACGGATGGCTAGACACCGCCTCGGGGGCTGCAACCTCTGCGGCGATAGAGCCGAACACTGACCTTGTCCCTCATAAAGCTTGTGACTCCGAGGTGCCGGACCCCTTGCCGGACTCCGAACCTCCCGCGCCCCCTCCGATCGAATTCGATCGGGCGCCGATCATGGAGTTCACCACAGTGCACATCTTTCAACTCTCACCCTTCGGCGACATCTTGAGTTTGCTAAGGTATCTCTCGTTATCAGGAGAGCCCTGGCCGGACTGCGGTCAGGGCAGTTGGGATGCGGACAATGAAGAAATTCAAAGCCCACCCACCACCCACTTGGTAGCCGCTGTCAACAATCTAACCGACATGCTAAACTATGACTCCAAAGACATCGACGATATGGACGACGATGCCGGAGACGACCAAGAACCAGTGCCTGAAGGGCACGGGAAAGCCACCCCAACTCATGGCGTATACATGATGGATACACCAAAAGGAAGCGATAATGAGGAAAAACGGGACGTGGCGAAGGACAACTCCCCCAACAAACAACCAAAGCGGCGACGCAAGCGCCGCCCTAAGGCCGGCATCGATAAAACAACACCCGTATGGACCCGGCCCTAGAGCAGGGCGAAGCAGTGGATGACGCACATGTCAACAAGCAGCCAGCCGGACATGAACTGGACAAGCAACCCATCCCCGGCGAAGATTATCTCACATCACCAGAGCATATGAATCTTCATAAAAGGCTCGTCGCCAATTCAAGAAGTTTGAAGAAGCAAAAGCGGAAGCTCAAAACAGCGGAGGACGCACTCAAAATGAGATGGAGCAAAGTACTCAACAGCGCAGATAAAAATGGCGCTAGTCACCAGACAAAGAGCTACCCGAAGCGCAAGCTGTTGCCCGAATTTGACGAGGAGGCCTTAGAGCCCCCGCAGTCAAAAAAGAAAGAAGCCGCCTAGCCGGATAGACGACCAGATGACAGGCCAAGAGCAACAAGGGGCGCCGCACACAATCCGGCTCACGATCAGCATAAAGATCCTCGGAAAAGGGACGACCCAGTCAGATCTATTTATGGGCCAAAAAAGAAGACTCGAGGAAGCAACATAACCCGCCGAGCATTCAAAGACAACGGCACACCCAAATACAGGGGCGCCGCACACCCACTATGTTTCACCGATGAGGTACTGAATCATGGATTTCTAGCGGGATTCAAACCCGTAAACAAAGAAGCATATGACGGAACAACAGACCCGGGAGTCTGGATTGAGGATTACATCCTACACATACATATGGCCAGAGGAGACGATCTCCATGCCATAAAATACCTACCCCTCAAGCTCAAAGGGCCAGCTCGGCATTGGCTTAAAAGCCTCCCAGAAAATACCATTGGAAGTTGGGAAGAGCTTGAGGATGCGTTTCGAGCAAACTTTCAGGGGACCTATGTCCGCCCTCCGGATGCAGACGATTTAAAGTCACATAACTCAACAGCCCGGAGAGTCAGCACACAAATTCTGGAACAGGTTCCTCACTAAAAAGAACCAAATAGTAGACTGTCCGGACGCTAAAGCCTTAGCAACCTTTAAACACAACGTCCGAGATGAATGGCTTGCCAGACACCTCGGCCAGGAAAAACCAACAACAATGGCCGCACTAACAAGCCTAATGACCCGCTTTTGCGCGGGGGAAGACAGCTGGCTGGCTAGGTGCAGCACCAGCGACCCGAGTACATCCGAAGTTAGGGATGGAAATGGGAAATCACGACGCAGAAAAGATCAGCGCCGGAATAAGGAAAAAGGCCCGAATAGTACGGCGGTCAACGCCGGATTCAAAAGCTCTCGGCCGAACAACAAAACACTTCCCCTCAAGGACAACAGTGATGAGCTATCCAACCTAAATAAGATTCTGGACAGACTATGTCAAATACATGGTACCCCTAGGAAGCCTGCAAACCATACCCATAGAGATTGTTGGGTCTTCAAACAGTCCGGCCGACTTAATGCCGAACACAAGGGGCTCGACACACCAAGCGAAAGTGACGAAACCCAACAACAGCACTCCGGAAAACAGAAGACTTTCCCACTAGAAGTAAAAACAGTGAACTCACTTCATGTGATAACACGAAAAGACAGCGCGGCACCTGCGATACCAGGACACCGGCTGCAGAATGGGGATAGACCATACCAAAATTTGCCATAGCAGCACTTCCTTTAAAGGAGTGATGCCAGGCCTTTAAGCCAATTATACAGGCTTTGTACCACTAGAGGTTGTGTTCGGTTTATCCCACAACCTCCGCCGCGAAAAGCTCACTACCCATCGCCCCATTCAAACAGTAGCCCTTAAGCACTACTGGGGTCCGCAGCTTTCGCCAGCCCTAACGCAATACCACATTACGCGTTTTTTACGCTTAAAAATTCCCGGCCAACGTGGCATAATTTCATTAAAAAGTAACTCCGAGTGTTCCTCGACCACGGAGAAACGTGAGACTGCCTTGACAGCCACACACTAATCAGACCTTGCGGGTCAAAGCCCCTAAAAACAGGTCATTCAGACCTCGGACATGGTGAGGCGAGTCCGGCAAGGGGCTTCCCAGCTGCATATCCCCTTTATAAGGGGCTGCGTGTATAAATGATGAGAGCCAATAAAGCTCAATTTTCTTCCTTTTATTCTATTTTTATACAACCGCTGCACAATATTTCTTGGAAACTAAGTCCTCTTTTACAGATGAAGCACGTGCTACACCCGTCCAGGATACAGCACAACGGAGACATAGGCGCAGACGTGCAGCAGGGACCCGTTGCAAGGATTCTTTTCAGATTAAGACCCTGCATCAACCTTTCTTACTGTCTCTTGTTGATACACATCCCCCGGTTTCAAACCATAACCGAGGAGGAGGCTGGCATTTTGGCATCGGCCGCGTCAGAAGTTCCCACCTGAACCTGGACACTAGGGGCTTAGGGCATCGTTCTGCCCGGTATCATAAAGACCGAACACCTCAGGGAGTGTTCGGCGTATCGAGTTAGGCCTTATATGCATCAGCTCCGAATCATGTCTTTGGTCAAATGTTGGGTTTGCCTGGCTCCTGTGTTTTGCTGCCTTACGTTCCGCATCGTCGGCTAACGCAGCACCAGGAGAACTACTGCGATTGTGCCCCGGTTCGGCCGGTCGAGCGCCTCAGTAGAGAAAGCCAAAAACTGACTGTCATGATATAGCGAGAGACTGGTCAACCACTCGATTGACCATTGGAATGTTTAGAATTCCTCCGCTTTGACGAAGGACCGCTTCCCGGTCAGGCACATACGCACCCCAAAGTTCGGAGAGGAGCGGTGCCGCTAGGGGCTATATAGTAGCCCCACATTCGAGCTCCTATGGCTAAGTGAAAGTAATAAAGCATTATAGTCCGGTTGCCTAGTTTGCTACGCTATCACCTCCCTACAAGGACCAAGACGTTGGATTAAGTGTGAAAAAGTGCTTTTCTTTTTGCAAACACCCCCGCACCATGTGCGTGGGGGCTGAAGCCGAAGACTGCAACTTTCAGGTTATTCATACATATACGGCCGCACAGGAGATAGTTCAATACTTGAACACACAAGTATAAAAAGTTATTGCATTATAAATATAATCTCAGAAATCATACATGTCATTCAAACATAACATCTTTCGAGCACTGCGACTCTATTATACGAGCGCCCTGCAGGACTTCCTCAAAATAGTGCTCGGTGGGGAATCGGCTTTTGTCCGAACCCTGGGATGCAACAGCGGTGGCATCCATCTCCGCCCAGTATGTCTTTCCACGGGCGAGAGCCATCCGTGCACCTTCTATGCATGCCGACCGCTTCATCGCACCAATATGCGGCACCGCCCCAAGGAATTGCTGCAACAAACCAAAATAACTCTTCGGCTTGGGCCTTTTCGGCCACAGATGAGCGACCACATCCATCATGGCTAGTCCGAACAATCTATTCAGCTCAGCCCACTCAACCAGCCAATCACTCAATGGAAGTGGACGCTCCGGACAATGGAATTGAGACCAGAAAAGCTCTTCCATTTCATGATCCTCCTGACTTCGAAAGTGCACGACTGCGTCTGCCGCACTCGCCGCCAAGTCCAGATAAGGATCCTCCGCACCGTACAATCGGCCCATCTGAGCATACTTCGGATCCGTGAACTTCCTATGCAGCATAAAGGGCTTTCCAGCCACAATGTCTTCGACCTGACGCAGTTCCTCCTTCATAGCCCGCATCGCACTACGAGCATCCTTGGCTTCGGCGTCGGCCTTCTTCAGGTCCTCTTGCTCCTCTCGGCGTTCTCCTTCAAGAACTTCCAGGCGGTCGGTAGCAACTTTTAATTTCATGGCCATTCCGGCCATCTCCTCCCTGCTTCGGCAGTGAGCAGCCTTCTCGGCTTCTAGCTCTTCCGCTGCCTTCGAGGCAGCCGCCTCGCTTTTTCTAGCTTGCTCCTTGGCCCGAGCAAGTTCTGCTCGAAGATCTTCCACAGCAGCAACACCATCTGCATCAAGCATACAAATTGTAAGGAATGGGCGTCAGCTCCCTTACTAGGCGACCGCGGAGCAACCACTTACCTTATGACTCATCAAGTCGTTTATTAACCAGCGAGATGTCCGCATCCGCAACATCGAGCTGCCTCTTCAGTTCGGCAACTCCATCAGTCCGGCTGGCCACCGAATGTTCCGCCACCTGCATAGGAATGGCGATAATCTATAACTAAGATTATGATCCTCGGCATGCTGTCGCTTTCGACAGCATACCAAGTCTCAGGGGCTACTATCTATACAGGGCGCACTTCATGTGCAAAACTATCAAAAGGTATGTCATTTTTTGCGTACCTCAAATCCCGTCAGCAAGCTTCCGACGACCTCATACAACCCGCTCTCGGTGGACGAGATCCTTTCAATAATCGTACTCATTAATGTGCGGTGATCTTCCGAGATGGACACCGTCCTAAGTAAATCCTGCAGCTCCACCGGCCGTATTCCAATGGGTGCCGAACTCTCTGGCCCCGCCGGACTCGGGGAGACCCTCCGCGACGACACCTCAGGGTCATCCGCCCCGCATGATTGGGCGGCAGATGGAGGCGTTTCACTCTCCATCATCTCCGGACGAAGGTCTCCCGAAGATGAGCTGTGCTGAGACGGGCTGAGATCCAAACTACAAGATGAAAACTTCGGTTACCCTTAAAAATTAAGCAGGGGTATCCACTATTACAAAATTCCCCCTCTTCTACGTACAGCTCGCTGGAGGGCTGATTCCTCCGAGGAGACAGTGCGGCCGGGACTCTTCCCAGCACAGGACCTTCCGGTATAGATTTCTTTCCCCGCTTCGAGGACTTGGCCTCCGGGTCTTCAGAAGCGGTCCTCTTCTCCCCCTGGAAGGAGGGACTCTCGATTCCTCCCTTACTAAAAGCCTCCATGGCGGAGGTGGTATGTCCCCTGTGCTCTTCTTCGCCTTCCTCCAAAGGTGCAACCTCTAACATTTTGATTAACACGGGATCCTGCATGGTCTTAGGGAGGGGGGCCGGGGACTGTATCATTTTTGCTTGCGCTATCCACTCCTGTCCAGGGATAGCTGGTTAAAAGGCAAACTCACGATAAATAAATGGACGGTGTGTCCGGACACAGGGCTACTTACTTGAGTATCCGGGCGATTGCAGCTTAGGCCAGCATCCTCGGTCAATTCCGTACGCGTCTCTTGTGATCCGAAGAACAGTTTGTACATCTCCGTGGCTGTCAAACCCATGAAGTGTTGAAGAGCTCGTTGCCCCTCCAGATTAAATTCCCACAGGCGGAGGGTGCGACGTTTGCAGGGCAGTAGGCGCCGGATCAAGATAACCTGTACCACTGTGACGAGATCGATCTCCCTTTCTTGGAGGCCTCGAATCCGGTCCTGCAACAGGGGTACGTCCTTGGGCGGCCCCTAGTCACGCCCCTTGTTGACCCATGACGTCAGCCGCTGTGGAGGGCCCAAGCGAAAGACGGGCGGCGGCCTCTGCCTACTGCCCCTGGGAGCGGTGATATACAACCACTCCTGTTGCCACAAGTCGAACTCCTCCTGAAAAGAGCCCTCGGGACATGGAGCATCGGCCCCCTTGCTTATAACTGCCCCGCCACACTCTGCCTCACGCCCCTCAATCATCTTCGGCTCCACGTTGAAGGTTTTGAGCCACAAGCCGAAGTGAGGGGTAGTGCGTAGGAAGGCTTTGCAGACGACAATGAATGATGAGATATGGAGGATGGACTCCGGAGCCAAGTCGTGGAATTCTAGCCCATAGTAAAACATGAGCCCCCTCACGAAAGGATCCGTCGGGAAGCCTAAACCCCGACGGAGGTGAGACACGAACACGATGCTCTCGCCAGGCTCGGGAGTAGGGATAACCTGCCCTAGGGAAGGCAGCCTATGCGAAATCTCGTAGGTTAAGTACCTGGCGGCTCTCAGCTTTAGCACGTCCTCTTCCGTGACGGAGGAGGGCATCCACCGACCTCGTAGGTCGGGACCGGACATTGTCGAAGATTGAAGGTACCCGAATATGGAGCCCTGGATGTTGGAACTCGGGGCGAGGGGCGGATTTGATTGAGGATTGAAGGAAAAGAACGGGCCTTGGTCTCATTATAAAGAGGGAGAATACCAAGAGCCGTCCGCGTGACCGTTTGGAACCCGCCTTCGATGGAGGGGGCGTGGCAACGGGCGCGGTTGGGTTACCCACGTCCGTATTGATGAGAATCCCGGAATAAGGGGAACACGATCTCTGCTTCAACAAGACGTGCCAAGGAAACCACCTCGCTAAACGCGCGGAGGTGGAACAATAAAAACAATTCGAGTAAAGGCTTGGTAATGGTGTGACGTCACGCCACAAAATACGTCAGCAGATTGAACTTGTGTAATATTATTCTCTCTACGGTGGTACGTGGAATTTATTTTTGCAGAGCCGGACACTATGCTGGTGTTCACAATCTTCTATAAATTATGCGGAGGAAGAACCTGCCTTGCAATGCCGAAGACAACATGCGCGCCGGACTCGTCGTCATTGAAGCCTGGTTCAGGGGCTACTGAGGGAGTTCCAGACTAGGGGGTGTCCGGATAGCCGAACTATCATCATCGGCCGGACTCCAAGACTATGAAGATACCAGATTGAAGACTCCGTCTCGTGTCCGGATGGGACTTTCCTTGGCGTGGAAGGCAAGCTTGGCAATACGGATATGTAGATCTCCTACCATTGTAACCGACTCTGTGTAACCCTAGCCCTCTCTGGTGTCTATATAAACCGGATGGCTTTAGTCCTTAGGACAAACAACAATCATACCATAGGTTAGCTTCTAGGGTTTAGCCTCCTTGATCTCGTGGTAGATCCACTCTTGTAACACGCATCATCAATATTGATCAAGCAGGACGTAGGGTTTTACCTCCATCAAGAGGGCCCGAACCTGGGTAAAACATCGTGTCCCTTGTCTCCTGTTACCATCCGCCTAGACGCACAATTCGGGACCCCCTACCCGAGATCCGCCGGTTTTGACACCGACATCCATAAAGAGCTTTGTGAAGTTTGTAAACATGATTGGGTTTCTTAGGATTGACAAAGCCGGGAGGTTGTTTAACATAAACTTCCTCCTCTATTTCACCATTTAGAAAAGAACTTTTAATGTCCATTTGGTACAAGGTGATATCATGGTGATTAGCATAGGCAAGTAAGATGCGAATGGACTCAAGTCTAACAATGGGGGCGTAGGTCTCACCATAGTCCATACCTTCGACTTGTGTGTTGCCTTGGGCGACGAGACGTGCTTTGTTGCGAACTACTTGTCCATCTTCATCTTGCTTGTTGTGAAACACCCATGTGGTACCGATGATGTTGTGGTTGTTGTCGGGCTTCTCAACCAATGTCCAAACTTGGTTCCTCTCAAAGTTGTGTAGCTCTTCATGCATAGCATTTATCCAATCCGGATCTTCCAATGCTTCTTCGACCTTCATAGGTTCAATGCTAGAGATGAAAGAATAGTTTTCACAAAAGTTAGCTAAACGAGTTTTAGAGCGAGTGATTCTCCCGGTTTGAATATCATTGTAGATTTGCTCGACAAGATGGTCTTTAGCAATTCTTGCTCGAACTTGTGAAAGCTTTTGCTTGGATCTTCGTTGAACATCTTCTTCATCTTGTTCTTCTTCTTGGCCTTCTTCATTGTTGGCGTTGGTGTTCTCTTGTCGTGGTGTAGAAGGAGGTTGTTGACGTTCATCTTGATGCACTTCCTCATTTCCTTCATCTTGGTGTGTCCCACTTGTGGATGCTTCCGTATCACCTCTTGGTTCACCTTGTCGTGAAGTAGAAGCTTCCACTTGGACGGACGAGGTACTCTCCTTCACCTCCGTTGGATGGACCTTGCCAATAGACAAGTCTTGGATTGCTTCCGAAGGATCTTTGTCTCCTACATCAATTGGCAATTGCTCTACTTACGAGCCATTAGATTCATCAAACTTCACATCTACCGTCCCTTCAACCTTTTGGGTGAAATTGTTGTAGACACGGTAAGTGTGGGAGTTTGAGCCATAACCTAGTAGGAAACCTTCATGAGACTTAGGAGCAAATTTAGAACGACGATGCTTATCAAGAATGTAGCACTTTGAGCCGAATACTCGAAAGTATCCAACTTGGGGTTTGTTACCGGTGAGGAGCTCATATGCCGTCTTGCCGAGTAGCTTGTGAAGATACAAGTGATTTGTTGCATGACAAGCTGTCTCAACCGCTTCTGCCCAAAAGTGCTTCGGCGTCTTGTACTCATCAAGCATCGTTCTCGCCATTTTGTTGAGCGTCCGGTTCTTCCTCTTAACAACTCCATTTTGTTGAGGTGTGGACGTAGCCGAGAACTCGTGTGAAATCCCTTCTTCGTCAAGAAAGGTGTCCACATTTGCGTTCTTGAACTCCGTTCTGTTGTCGCTGCGAACCTTCTTGATCTTCACTTCAAATTGATTTTGGGACTTCCTAGAGAAGTTTTTGAAGATCTTCTGAACCTGCGATTTATCATCGAGAAAGAACACCCACGTAAATATGGAAAAATCATCAACTATAACTAGACCAAAAGAATTTCCACCGAGACTCTTGTAAGAGTTGGGACCAAAGAGATCCATGTGAAGTAGCTCGAGTGGCCTCTTCGTGGTCAAGATGTTCTTCACAGGATGGCTTCCTCCAACCTGTTTACCTGCTTGACAAGCACTGCAAAGTCTATCCTTATCAAATATGACATCATTAACTCCAAGGATATGATTCCCCTTAATAAGCTTGTCAAGGTTTCGTATACCAACATGACCTAATCGTCTATGCCATAACCAACCTTTTGAGGATTTAGCAATGAAGCAAGTTTTAGGTTGGGCCTTTTTAGTGAAATCAACAATGTAAAGATCACCTCTACGTATACCGGTAAAGACCATTTTATGATTGTCTCGACGAAACACTTGGCAATCAACTTCAGTAAATAGGACATTTTAACCGAAATCAGCAAGTCTAGATACTGAAAGTAAGTTGTACCCAAGAGATTCAACGAGCATGACATTTTGTATGGAGCTATCATGTGAGATGGCCACCTTACCAAGGCCAACCACCTTACCCTTTGAGTTGTCACCGAAAGTGACATACTTTCGAGGACTATCATTATCAGCAAGCTCACGAAACATGTCTTTATCTCTGGTCATGCGATCGGTACATCCACTATCAAGAACTCATTCCTTTCCTCCTGACATGTATCCCCGAAGATTTGCCATAAGACAAAATGTCTCATTGCATCATCAAGATCGAAGTCACTATCATCATCCTCATCATAGTATCCATGTTCAACATCGTCATGTGGTGGATCAAATCCTAGAGAGGGTGATTCGTTAGAGTGATTTTCACAATGATCTTGTCTATGAATTCTTATAGCTTCGGAAATATTGTCACTAATAATACCAAAATTTCCTTTGGCACGCATAAGGTTTGTAAGCTCAAATAGACGATCACCAAACATAGGATCACTAGTATTCATTTTACTCAAAGCAATAGACTTATGGAGAATTTCATCTAGATTTTTCAAGGAATAATCTGGAAATCATTCCTCAAGAAATTTCCATATAGTTTAGGCACCCTTAAAAGTAGGCAAAGATCCAATCAAGTTTCTAGGCAATCCTCTAATGATAAGTTCGGCAGTTCTAAGATTCCTAACCATGTCAATTGACTCATCATGGGTTGGATGCATAGGATCAACACAAGGTGCACAAGGGCTAGCAATGTACATGTTAAACTGATATTGATTGAAAATAACAAGCATCTCATTTTTCCACTCACGAAAATACTCTCCATCAAGAATAGGCACTCTATGTCTAAGACTCCCCAAAGTAGACTCATCCATCTTCCTCCAATGGTGATTAAACCAAAGCAATGGAGACCAATGCTCTGATACCACTTGTAGAACCTTGAGAAGAGGTGTCTAGAGGGGGGTGATTAGACACTAAGTACCAAAGTTGCAGTTTTTAAGTTTCTTTAAATTTGAGTGTTGTTTAGGCACAAGTTTAACATTCAACAACACATAGCAAGCAAGCATGCAAAGAGTATATGAGCAGCAAAAAGTAAAGCATGCAACTTGCAATAATGTAAAGGGAAGGGTTTTGGAGGATTCAAACGCAATTGGAGACACGGATGTTTTTGGCGTGGTTCCGATAGGTGGTGCTATCGTACATCCACGTTGATGGAGACTTCAACCCATGAAGGGTAATGGTTGCGCGAGTCCACGGAGGGCTCCACCCAAGAAGGGTCCATGAAGAAGCAACCTTGTCTATCCCACCATGGTCGTCGCCCACGAAGGACTTGCCTCACTAGCGGTAGATCTTCACGAAGTAGGCAATCTCCTTGCCCTTACAAACTCCTTGGTTCAACTCCACAATCTTGTCGGAGGATCCCAAGTGACACCTAGCCAATCTAGGAGACACCACTCTCCAAGAAGTAACAAATGGTGCGTTGATGATGAACTCCTCGCTCTTGTGCTTCAAACGATAGTCTCCCCAACACTCAACTCTCTCTCATAGGATTAGGATCTGGTGGAAAGAGGGTTTGAGTGGAAAGCAACTTGGGGAAGGCTAGAGATCAAGATTCATATGGTAGGAATGGTTTATTAGTCCCTTTTGTAATGTGCTAAATTTTTATCAAAGATTTAACTGACAAAATGTTAGTGCATGTCAACAAAAATTATATCATTTGATTTGTATTTAAACATAGTTGCCAATGATATAATTCTGGTGACATGCATGGAACTTTTGTTAGTCAAATTTATGGTTAAAAATTTAGCACATATTACGATGGGGAGCAATAAACCAGGACGGAGGAAGACTGGTCCATCATGATCATGCTTTATGTCTAATTTTGAATTCAACGACCCAACCTACATGGAGGGAGTGATGCATATATTGGCATGACAACCAAACTTATATATTCAAAAATGAGCGTTACTACAAGTGATGAGTTCAAAACGAGAAAGTGGAACAAGTACAACATGCTTGTGTCGTTCACATTGCACCCCCACACGGTCACAAGCATAATGTAGTAAATGACTAGTCTCGTCTTGACCCGCATTTACAATGATACGGCTTGAATGCCAAGGAGGGAGAGGGTAGCGGTTCCCGAGACATTAAACGGTCAATGATGCATCCTCAATTAGCATGCAGAGGGAATTAATTGGAGAATCAGAATAGAGCCAACATGATGTGAATGTAACAGAGTTTGGACTCTCATATAAAGGTGCCCCACTACTCCAATCCGTCTACTCCTAGTCTCTACGCAACATTGCTCAGTCCAATCCAGGACCAAGTCACCAGAAGACAGAAGCACCTATGGAGGCGAGCGGCAGTCGGCTGTGCCAGATCATCGAAGATGTCGGCCTGCTGCCCCGCACCGCGCAGTGTTTACAGATGGTGCTGGCGACCACCAGTGTTGTATCCCTCGTCGATGCCGCCTTCACCTCTCGCATGGACAGCATGATGGTCTCCTCTATCCGCAAGTTCACCGCCATCAATAAGCGCGTGGATGGCCCTGCCGTACTGCTCTAGCCCGCGCGCCCAGGCTCCTCATCACCTACCACCCTCATCGGCCTACATGGTGATGAACTCTTTCAAGCCCTGGTGGCCCTGCAGGTGCCGGAGGTCGCTATGAAGAATGTGCACCTCGAGGCCACGCTCGCCGTGCAGCGCCTCACCATGCAAGAAACCGTCGACCTGCACATCCACGTCTACGAGGAAATCTTCTACATAGGCCACTACAAGGCCATCGAGGGCATAAAGATGTTGGCCTTCTTCCAATGACTGGAATCTTTGGATACCATTGTTCAGAAGCACGTCGACCTGGCCACAAAACTCGCTACTACTTAGCCGCCGTTCGGTTGGCCGGCGCCTTGAGTCAAGGAGGTTGACGTCGTCGATGGAAGCATCTTTCTTCTTGCCTCCTGGAACCAGCACTGCATTGCCATGCAGCCTTAATTATTTATTAGTGTATGACACTTTTATTCCGGTCGTATTTTTTTTAAATGAAAACGAGACCAACCCGGGCTAGACTAGTATGTTGGCATTTTTTACATAAGAAAACTCCGTGAGCACCAAGCGCTCGAGCTGAGACTCGAACCCTTGTGAGCTGGCTGTGAACTACCGCGCCTTGCCAATGGAGCATATGCTCCATTCTCTAGTCATAACATTTTCAATGTGAGGTGGGGCCGCAGTTGAGCAAACCTGCCATCGGCCAATCCCCACCCCGCCCACCGCGCGCCGGCTGAGTTAGAATTAGAAGAGAGAAATGATTGAGAAGAGCTAGCTGTAGCACGGACGCTGTTGTCAGATGGGACTCGTGTTGATAGAATAGGAGTACTGAGTACTCATACCTCTTTTTTATTTTTTGAGGGGAAAAGTAGTCATACGTCTAGTACCACTAGTTTGGTGCATGCGACCTATACCTATCATCACTTTAGGTCTCCTTTTCAAACCGCATGTACACTTCATAGTACATATACTTTTCAAGCATTTATCATCCTATATGTACTTCTCTATTTCCACGTGCTCCCTTTCGCCGACATGTGGGACATAGAGCATCTGGGTCGTAGTGCACGCACGACTCGGAGCATATGCAACCATGCTGGCGTACTTTACATTTCAGACCTCACGAATTACATGCAAACCCCCCACAGAAGAATAAATAAATAAATGAATTGCTACATGCAAACCGGATTATTTTCATAGAAACCGGAGCACGTTCATTAAATTTGGACATAACACATTTATAAAAAATGACCGGACCTAAACCGGTCTAAGGGCCTCTTTGATTCGCATGATACTGAAAACACAGAAATGCGGAAAGTATGACGGTGATGAACCAAGACCAGGAGGAAGAGGAGTAGTACTATACATGCTACACACTGGACTGTAGCACATTGTTTTTATGGCCATATCACCACATTGTTTTCTATGGCCTATCGCCTGCTGGTTCACTTGGCTGCCGTGGTTCACACTCCTCCGACATGAGTAGTAGTACTAGTATATACACTATATATAACTCATGATTCTTACGTACTTCGCCGACATGTGGGAGAGCTAGCATCCGGGTCGGCGTGTCATGCACCAGATTATAGTGGGGAACGGATGGGGGGCATCACCCCGGTCGTAGTGCTAGTAATTCATGACTATAGTGAGTAGTCATATCACAAGACCCAGTCTTTCCAGCAGTAACGCATCGTCAAATCGCAGTAAGTTGAATCCGCTACTCCCTCACCCTCCTCGCCTCTCTGTCAAACCGCCTACGTAAAAGCTGCCGCGCGTACTGCCTGGGAAAAGCCCTGCCCTCAACTTTTAACTACTCACAGTATAATTTTGTATCGATGAATTGCACCATGCAGCAGAAAACCAAAAGAAAAATGCGGTACATTTAAAAAATACAGCTCAAGCTCTGGCTAGCGACTCGGAATGTAAACCATGCATATACCTATAGGTTACTCCAAAGTACCGAGTACATTGATGCAATGTGGTCAAACTGTACCATCGATATCTCAAAGCGAAAATAGTTTGAGCTGGTTCGTTCTATATAAATACTAGTATTGTATGTTTATTCACCCGTGGGGTTGTTCAATGAATGGAGGGCCGTGGAGCACAATGAAACAACACTACTAATGTACTAGTAAGTAGGAGTCATACAGTTAGTCACGTTAAATAGTGAGTTTCTTTTCTTTAATGCCACGTACACAAATTGAAACGCTTGTTGTGGAGAGAAAAAGATAATCACGCCACTATATATATAGGCAAGGGCCTTAGCGCTTCGTTTAATAGGACAAGACAACGATATCGACATTTTCTCTCTGCTCACCGCTGGTCACA
This sequence comes from Triticum dicoccoides, assembly GCF_002162155.2. Taxonomy (NCBI): domain Eukaryota; kingdom Viridiplantae; phylum Streptophyta; class Magnoliopsida; order Poales; family Poaceae; genus Triticum; species Triticum dicoccoides. The sequence goes on from NC_041385.1 coordinate 287,125,672, forward strand.
TATCTGGCCGGATCCCTTCGGCCAGTGTGTGTAGACGACTAGTTCATCGTTCACGCTGTCATCGGCCGCCAGGAAGGAAACCCACAGCTGCAGGCGTGTCCCGACCCTCTGCCCGTGCCGTTCTCTCCAACATAGGGCCGACTCAGGAGGTCCTCCGACCCTTCTTCCTCCCTGCCGTATTGTGCGCAGATCAGACCTACCGCCGCTGACATCCCCATGACCCTCAGGTATAAGTTCTTCCAAAGTGGCCTTGCTCTACTGCCCCAGCTCCCCACGTGTCTGCATGTGCATCTTTTTGATTTAGCTACACTTCAG